>NC_069503.1:44739515-45082013 GCF_027579735.1 Bombina bombina
AATAATATACATTGTGTAGCTGTTATGTGCTAGTGTTAATAATATACATTGTATAGCTGTTATGTGCTAGTGTTAATAATATATATTGTGTAACTGTTATGTACTAGTGTTAATAATATATATTGTGTAGCTGTTATATGCTAGTGTTAATAATATATATTGTGTAGCTGTTATGTGCTAGTGTTAATAATATATATTGTGTAGCTGTTATGTGCTAGTGTTAATAATATATATTGTGTAGCTATTATGGGCTAGTGTTAATAATATACATTGTGTAGCTGTTATGTGCTAGTGTTAATAATATACATTGTATAGCTGTTATGTGCTAGTGTTAATAATATATATTGTGTAACTGTTATGTACTAGTGTTAATAATATATATTGTGTAGCTGTTATGTGCTAGTGTTAATAATATATATTGTGTAGCTGTTATGTGCTAGTGTTAATAATATATATTGTGTAGCTGTTATGTGCTAGTGTTAATAATATATATTGTGTAGCTGTTATGTGCTAGTGTTAATAATATATATTGTATAACTGTTATGTGCTAGTGTTAATAATATATATTGTGTAGCTGTTATGTTCTAGTGTTAATAATAAATATTGTGTAACTGTTATGTGCTAGTGTTAATAATATATATTGTGTAACTGTTATATGCTAGTGTTAATAATATATATTGTGTAGCTATTATGGGCTAGTGTTAATAATATACATTGTGTAGCTGTTATGTGCTAGTGTTAATAATATACATTGTATAGCTGTTATGTGCTAGTGTTAATAATATATATTGTGTAACTGTTATGTACTAGTGTTAATAATATATATTGTGTAGCTGTTATGTGCTAGTGTTAATAATATATATTGTATAGCTGTTATGTGCTAGTGTTAATAATAAATACTGTGTAGCTGTTATGTGCTAGTGTTAATAATATATATTGTGTTGCTGTTATGTGCTAGTGTTAATAATATATATTGTGTTGCTGTTATGTGCTAGTGTTAATAATATATATTGTGTAACAGTTATGTGCTAGTGTTAATAATATATATTGTGTAACTGTTATCTGCTAATGAAGAATATAACAGGGACAATGTGTTCAGTTTCTGTCATTCTTATGAATTTGCAGCTTTACATTTTAATAAACATCCAACCCGTCTTTGAAATAGAGACACATTTTCTGTTTGCCTGATTGGCTGCTGCTTGACATGTGACTTCTCAGGGTGTTTCTGGGAACTGTAGTTTTCTATCTCTCCTCCCCTTATTTACTTCCTGTACAGCTGCAGCTGGGTGAGTGAGTCAGGCTGTGTGTATTGTGTGATTATAAGTTTGTGGTTATTTCTGAACTGCTGAAAATGATCAGTTTTTATAAATGTTGTCCTTTTAGTGCATGTTATTCACCTGCTTGTGCCAGGCAATGAGATAGTAACTGCTGTTTAATTGGTAGTGATAGTGAAAGGGTTATACACTCTCTGCGGCTCTCTGTCCTTGTAAAGGGGTTAATACAGTCTGTGCTGCTCTCTGTGCTAGTGAAGGGTTAATACACACTGTGCTGCTCTCTGTGCCAGTGAAGGGTTAATACACACTGTGCTGCTCTCTGTGCTAGTGAAGGGTTAATACACACTGTGCAGCTCTCTGTGCTAGTGAAGGGTTAATACACACTGTGCTGCTCTCTGTGCTAGTGAAGGGTTAATACACACTGTGCTGCTCTCTGTGCTAGTGAAGGGTAAATACACACTGTACTGCTCTCTGTGCTAGTGAAGGGTTAATACACACTGTGCTGCTCTCTGTGCTAGTGAAGGGTTAATACACACTGTGCTGTTCTCAGTGCTAGTGAAGGGTTAATACACACTGTGCAGCTCTCAGTGCTAGTGAAGAGGTTATTACACACTGTGCTGCTCTCTGTGCTAGTGAAGGGTTAATACACACTGTGCTGCTCTCTGTGCTAGTGAAGGGTTAATATACACTGTGCTGCCCTCTGTGCTAGTAAAGGGTTAATACACACTGTGCTGCTCTCTGTGCTAGTGAAGGGTTAATACACACTGTGCTGCTCTCTGTGCTAGTGAAGGGTTAATACACACTGTGCTGCTCTCTGTGCTAGTGAAGGGTTAATACACACTGTGCAGCTCTCTGTGCTAGTGAAGGGTTAATACACACTGTGCAGCTCTCTGTGCTAGTGAAGGGTTAATACACACTGTGCTGCTCTCTGTGCCAGTGAAGGGTTAATACACACTGTGCTGCTCTCTGTGCTAGTGAAGGGTTAATACACACTGTGCAGCTCTCTGTGCTAGTGAAGGGTTAATACACACTGTGCTGCTCTCTGTGCTAGTGAAGGGTTAATACACACTGTGCTGCTCTCTGTGCTAGTGAAGGGTAAATACACACTGTGCTGTTCTCAGTGCTAGTGAAGGGTTAATACACACTGTGCAGCTCTCAGTGCTAGTGAAGAGGTTATTACACACTGTGCTGCTCTCTGTGCTAGTGAAGGGTTAATACACACTGTGCTGCTCTCTGTGCTAGTGAAGGGTTAATATACACTGTGCTGCCCTCTGTGCTAGTAAAGGGTTAATACACACTGTGCTGCTCTCTGTGCTAGTGAAGGGTTAATACACACTGTGCTGCTCTCTGTGCTAGTGAAGGGTTAATACACACTGTGCTGCTCTCTGTGCTAGTGAAGGGTTAATACACACTGTGCAGCTCTCTGTGCTAGTGAAGGGTTAATACACACTGTGCTGCTCTCTGTGCTAGTGAAGGGTTAATACACACTGTGTTGCTCTCAGTGCTAGTAAAGGGTTAATACACACTGTGCAGCTTTCTGTGCTAGTGAAGGGTTAATACACACTTTTAAGCTCTCTGTGCTAGTGAAGGGTTAATACACACTGTGCTGCTATCTGTGCTAGTGAAGGGTTAATACGCACTGTGCTGCTCTCTGTGCTAGTGAAGGGTTAATACACACTGTGCTGCTCTCTGTGCTAGTGAAGGATTAATACACACTGTGCTGCTCTCTGCGCTAGTGAAGGGTTAATACACACTGTGCTGCTCTCTGTGCCAGTGAAGGGTTAATAATACACCCTGTGCTGCTCTCTGTGCTAGTGAAGGGTTAATACACACTGTGCAGCTCTCTGTGCCAGTGAAGGGTTAATACACACTGTGCAGCTCTCTGTGCCAGTGAAGGGTTAATACACTCTGTGCTAGTGAAGGTTTAATACACACTGTGCTGCTATCTGTGCTAGTGAAGGGTTAATACACACTGTGCTGCTTTCTGTGCTAGTGAGGGGTTAATACACACTGTGCTGCTCTCTGTGCTAGTGAAGGGTTAATACACACTGTGCTGCTCCCTGTGCTAGTAAATGGTTATTACACACTGTGCTGCTCTCTGTGCTAGTGAAGGGTTAATACACACTGTGCAGCTCTCTGTGCTAGTGAAGGGTTAATACACACTGTTCTGCTCTCTGTGCTAATGAAGGGTTAATACACACTGTGCTGCTCTCTGTGCTAGTGAAGGGTTAATACACACTGTGCTGCTCTCTGTGCTAGTGAAGGGTTAATACACACTGTGCTGTTCTCAGTGCTAGTGAAGGGTTAATACACACTGTGCTGCTCTCTGTGCTAGTGAAGGGTTAATACACACTGTTCTGCTCTCTGTGCTAATGAAGGGTTAATACACACTGTGCTGCTCTCTGTGCTAGTGAAGGGTTAATACACACTGTGCTGCTCTCTGTGCTAGTGAAGGGTTAATATACACTGTGCTGCCCTCTGTGCTAGTAAAGGGTTAATACACACTGTGCTGTGCAGCTCTCTGTGCTAGTGAAGGGTTAATACACACTGTGCTGCTCTCTGTGCTAGTGAAGGGTTAATACACACTGTGTTGCTCTCAGTGCTAGTAAAGGGTTAATACACACTGTGCAGCTTTCTGTGCTAGTGAAGGGTTAATACACACTTTTAAGCTCTCTGTGCTAGTGAAGGGTTAATACACACTGTGCTGCTATCTGTGCTAGTGAAGGGTTAATACGCACTGTGCTGCTCTCTGTGCTAGTGAAGGGTTAATACACACTGTGCTGCTCTCTGTGCTAGTGAAGGATTAATACACACTGTGCTGCTCTCTGCGCTAGTGAAGGGTTAATACACACTGTGCTGCTCTCTGTGCCAGTGAAGGGTTAATAATACACCCTGTGCTGCTCTCTGTGCTAGTGAAGGGTTAATACACACTGTGCAGCTCTCTGTGCCAGTGAAGGGTTAATACACACTGTGCAGCTCTCTGTGCCAGTGAAGGGTTAATACACTCTGTGCTAGTGAAGGTTTAATACACACTGTGCTGCTATCTGTGCTAGTGAAGGGTTAATACACACTGTGCTGCTTTCTGTGCTAGTGAGGGGTTAATACACACTGTGCTGCTCTCTGTGCTAGTGAAGGGTTAATACACACTGTGCTGCTCTCTGTGCTAGTGAAGGGTTAATACACACTGTGCTAGTGAAGGTTTAATACACACTGTGCTGCTATCTGTGCTAGTGAAGGGTTAATACACACTGTGCTGCTTTCTGTGCTAGTAAATGGTTATTACACACTGTGCTGCTCTCTGTGCTAGTGAAGGGTTAATACACACTGTGCAGCTCTCTGTGCTAGTGAAGGGTTAATACACACAGTGCTGCTCTTTGTGCTAGTGAAGGGTTAATGCACACTGTGTTGCTCTCAGTGCTAGTAAAGGGTTAATACACACTGTGCTGCTCTCTGTGCTAGTGAATAGGTTAATACACACTCTGCTGCTATTTGTGCTAGTCAAGGGTTAATACACACTGTGCCGCTCTCAGTGCTAGTAAAGAGGTTAATACACACAGTGCTGCTGTTTATGCGAGTGAAGGGTTAATACACACTGTGCTGCTCTCTGTGCTAGTGAAGGGTTAATACTCACTGTGCTGCTCTCTGTGCCAGTGAAGAGTTAATACACACTGTCCTGCTCTCTGTGCTAGTGAAGGGTTAATACATACTATGCTGCTCTCTGTCCTAGTAAAGGGGTTAATACAGTCGGTGCTGCTCTCTGTGCTAGTGAAGAGGTTAAAACAGAATGTGCTATGCTCTGTGCTAATGAAGAGGTTAATACACACTGTGCTGCTCTCTGTGCAAGTGAAGAGGTTAATATGCACAGTGCTGCCCTTTGTGCTAGTGAAGGGTTAACACACACTGTTCAGCTTTATGTGCTAGCTAAGGGTTAATATGTGCTGTGTTGCATCTGTGCTACTGAAGGGTTAATACACATGGTGTTGCTCTCTGTGCTAGTGAAGGGTTAATACACACTGTGCATCTCTCTGTGTTAGTGAAGGGTTAATACACACTGTGCTGCTCTCTGTGTTAGTGAAGGGTTAATACACACAGTGCTGCTCTCTGTGCTAGTGAATGGTTAATACACACTGTGCAGCTATCTGTGTTAGTGAAGGGTTAATACACACTGTGCTGCTCTCTGTGCTAGTGAAGGGTTAATACACACTACACCTCTCTTTGTACTTGGGCATGGTGTAGCTATAACCTTCCTGACACATTTTGATTCTAATTTGGGTATCTCCAGATAGCTCTTCAAAAATATATTATAAAGTTCACTTACACTCATATTAAAAATATATTATAAAGTTCACTTACACTCATATTAAAAATATATTATAAAGTTCACTTACACTCATATTAAAAATATATTATAAAGTTCACTTACACTCATATTAACACTGTCAAAAAAATTTGAGAAAAAATATATTGCACACAAAAGTTATAACAGCATGGGTTCTCAAGTGTTAGAAATATAAACCCGCCAAAGGGTATACAGTATATATGTGTATATCAGACCTAGGCGTGTGGCTGAAGTGGAGACCCCCATGGTACAGTGCAGCTGAGGAAGCTGTGTCTGAAGGAGAGAGTCAGGTTTCTGTGAGAGACAGAAGATTGAGAGAGATAAAGAAGTCATGGATAGAAATGAGCTTGTTGCAAACAGAGCGAGAGTTCCAGAGTGCACAAGTGAAGGGGGCAGTGGCTTTAGATGCAAGAGGAATGAAATTAAGGTTACCAGAATTTTGTTTTTGAAGTCTATTGAAAGGCACACATGGGTGTGCAAGCAGTGGCATAGCGTGAGTTGTCAGCATCCAGGTCAAGACAAGTATATTGCGCCCCCTTACCCATTAGCACTGAATGAGTCTCTTCCACCAGTACATTAAGGACTGACTATAGTATCTCATTGTACCACCTCTGTATTGTACCTCACTGTACCACCTCACCCCCCAGCCCCCCAATTCAGAATTCCTCAGTTCTCTGATTATGAAATAGTTGAAAATGTTATCACAAAAAGTGAGAAAAAAACCTTGCATGTATAAATATATATATTACCATTGTATAGCTATAAAGTATGGGAGTCTGCCCAATATAGAGTATGGGAGTCTGCCCAATATAGAGTATGGGAGTCTGCCCAATATAGAGTATGGGAGTCTGCCCAATATAGCGTATGGGAGTCTGCCCAATATAGAGTATGGGAGTCTGCCCAATATAGAGTATGGGAGTCTGCCCAATATAGAGTATGTGAGTCTGCCCAATATAGAGTATGGGAGTCTGCCCAATATAGAGTATGGGAGTCAATGCAATCTATTATTAATAAAATCTTCAGGATACGTCACAGTCAGATTATAAATGAGAGAACCACATGCCTAGGTTTTGTTGAGGCACAGGCAAGTATTAGGAATCTTTAGTCGTCTTTCAATTCTAACATTCACATTCCTATTATTCCTACATGCAGCTCATACTCCATCTGTATACGCAAGCAAATAATTTATACAACTGCTGTGCTGGTAATTTCCCAATCACGTTGCCTTGCACATAGTTCAGGGATCCCTCCTGTATTTATTTGCTGCACTCTGTTTCGTAGTACCCAGTTACCCACCTACCTCTTTAATTCAGTATCCGGCTTTCTGGGATGGTGGGGGTGGGCACGCATAATTAATTTTCCTCTATTCAGTCAGTCACACGACCACGGCATCTATCTCCAGATATCCCGTTCAGGCAGCAGGCTCCACCTCCACAGACACTGTCACTCTATTCCTGCACAGATAGGCTGAGCGCAACTTAAGCAAAGCCCCACACCCTCTAACATAGCTAAATTTAAAGTTGCAGCTAGGTGCTGTGTGCACACCACTACTACAGGCAGCCGCATTAAAAAAAATATCCCTCATGTGGCGCTATCCTGTGCCAGGCATTTTGCGCCCCTAAGAATTATGTGCCCGGGGCAACCGCCCGTGTGGCCCCCCATGCTACGCCACTGTGTGCAAGGCTAGGAAGTTGTGGGGGCCAGGATTGGGGGAGATGTCACCAGCAGCTAGAATAAGCAAAAGGGAGAGTGACATGAGATGAGATGCTGATTTGCAGTAATGTTTTTGGGATGAGGTGCAAGGGGGAGAGTATTTAGGAATGTGTAAAGTTTGTGAATACAAAAGTAAGGTGGGGTTAAAGGGATATTCCAGACAAAATTGGAAACCACATGGGTGCATTTCGATATTGAACAGAAGCAATTTTGTAATATACATGCATTAGCAAAAATGCTTCTAATAAAAGCTATCACTGTTTCAAAAGTGTATTTAGGTATGCACCGTGCACCAGCATTTTAATCACAACACTTGCTCAGAGAGCCTAAGGTGCTTGTGCCATCTGGTAATGACTCAATTTGTTAATTGCTGACATGATACAAGCCCCACTGATGATCTGAGCAGCTGCCTTATTTAATATGTGGGTGCAGTGACAATATCTAGCTATGCTTCATGTGCACGTGCAGAGATAAATGTTAACACTAAAGCACTGATAACTTTTACTAGAAGCATTTTTGCTAATACATTTATATTGCAAATATGTTTCTATGCAAAGATGTCATTAATCTATGTGCATTAAGGTTTTGACTAGAATGTCCCTTTAAGAGAGATGGGCTAATGAACAGATCAGGTGGTGAGGGGGAGGAGTAATTGCATAAAGTAGTTTGTTATAGAGACAAAAGGTAGCAAAAAGAAATATGAAGATATTGAGCATTTTTACAAAATATGCAAATAGTGGATAAAACTCAGTATTAAACAGGACTTGCCTAATCCTTGTTCAAATATTGTATAATTATTTTGTCCAATTCTTAGTGCCTCTCTTATAGATGTTCACTTAATTCTTGTATAATTCTTAGTGCCTCACCTATAGATGTTCACTTAATTCTTGTATAATTCTTTGTGCCTCACTTATAGCTGTTCACTTAATTCTTCTATAATTCTTAGTGCCTCACTTATAGATGTTCACTTAATTCTTGTATAATTCTTTGTGCCTCACTTATAGCTGTTCACTTAATTCTTCTATAATTCTTAGTGCCTCACTTATAGATGTTCACTTAATTCTTGTATAATTCTTTGTGCCTCACTTATAGATGTTCACTTAATTCCTGTATAATTCTTTGTGCCTCACTTATAGATGTTCACTTAATTATTGTATAATTCTTAGTGCCTCACTTATAGATGTTCACTTAATTCTTGTATAATTCTTAGTGCCTCACCTATAGATGTTCACTTAATTCTTGTATAATTCTTAGTGCCTCACTTATAGATGTTCACTTAATTCTTGTATAATTATTAGTGCCTCAATTATAGATGTTCACTTAATTCTTCTATAATTCTTAGTGCCTCAATTATTGATGTTCACTTAATTCTTGTATAATTCTTAGTGCCTCACTTATAGATGTTCACTTAAAGGGACAGTCAACCATAGAATTGTTATTGTTTTAAAAGATAGATAATCCCTTTATTACTCATTCCCCAGTTTTGCATAACCAACACAGTTATATTAATGTACTTTTTACCTTTGTGATTACCTTGTATCTAGGAACCTTCTTCCAGCCCCCTGATCACATGACTGTGACTGTTTATTATCTATTGTCTTAAATTTAGCATTGTATTGTGCTAGATCTTAAATAACTTTCTGTGCCTGAACACAGTGTTATCTATATGGCCCATGTGTACTTTCTGTCTCTTTGTGTTGAAAAGAGATTTAAAAAGAATGTGATAAGAGGCAGATCTCAAAGGCTTAGAAATTAGGATATGAGCCTACCTATGTTTAGTTTAAACTAAGAATACCAAGAGAAAAAAGCAAATTTGATGATAAAAGTAAATTGGAAAGTCGATTAAAATTAAAAGTCCTATCTGAATAATGAAAGTTTAATTTATACTTGACTGTCCCTTTAATTCTTGTATAATTCTTAGTGCCTCATTTATAGATGTTCACTTAATTCTTGTATAATTTTTAGTGCCTCTCTTATAGATGTTCACTTAATTCTTGTATAACTCTTTGTGCCTCACTTATAGATGTTCACTTAATTCTTGTATAATTCTTAGTGCCTCATTTATAGATGTTCACTTAATTCTTGTATAATTTTTAGTGCCTCTCTTATAGATGTTCACTTAATTCTTGTATAACTCTTTGTGCCTCACTTATAGATGTTCACTTAATTATTGTATAATTCTTAGTGCCTCACTTATAGATGTTCACTTAATTATTGTATAATTCTTAGTGCCTCACTTATAGATGTTCACTTAATTCTTGTGTAATTCTTTGTGCCTCACTTATACATGTTCACTTAATTCTTGTATAATTCTTTGTGCCTCACTTATAGATGTTCATTTAATTCTTGTATAATTCTTTGTGCCTCACTTATAGATGTTCATTTAATTCTTGTATAATTCTCTGTGCCTCACTTATAGATGTTCACTTAATTCTTGTATAATTCTTAGTGCCTCACTTATAGATGTTCACTTAATTCTTGTATAGTTCTTAGTGCCTCACTTATAGATGTTCACTTAATTCTTGTATAATTCTTAGTGCCTCACTTATAGATGTTCACTTAATTCTTGTATAATTCTTAGTGCCTCGCTTATAGATGTTCACTTAATTCTTGTATAATTCTTTGTGCCTCACTTATAGATGTTCACTTAATTCTTGTATAATTCTTTGTGCCTCACTTATAGATGTTCACTTAATTCTTGTATAATTCTTTGGGCCTCACTTATAAATGTTCACTTCATTCTTGTATTATTCTTTTTGCCTCACTTATAGATGTTCACTTAATTCTTGTATAATTATTTGTGCCTCACTTATAAATGTTCACTTAATTCTTGTATAATTCTTTGTGCCTCACTTATAAATGTTCACTTAATACTTGTATAATTCTTTGTGCCTCATTTATAAATGGTCACTTAATTCTTGTATAATTCTTTTTGCCTCACTTATAGATGTTCACTTAATTCTTGTATAATTATCAGTGCCTCACTTATAGATGTTCACTTAATTCTTGTATAATTCCTTGTGCCTCACTTATAGATGTTCACTTAAGGTATTTGAACAGATGATGTTACAATACTGCTATCTGCAATGCTATCCCATAGCAGTAACACATTTAATGGCCAGAGCATTCAGCTGATTGCAATATATTAGTTAATTACATGATCAAAGACAGTCAAAAGGCCAATTGGGAACATTTGATTCAGGGTGAGATAAATTAAAAAACAGACAATAGAATTTGGAGGAGGCTGGAGTTATACCATTAGTGAACTTATACAATTAGAAATGATCTCAGGTATTTACAAGGTTTGAGCATAACATAGCTATAGATATCAGCAAAGAAAATACATAACATTTCACAGACTACAGGCACATACCAATAGAGAGACTTAGAGTACAGTTACCACAAAAACAGGTCATTTGGCAGGATGTGTTTATTTGTGTATTATGTATTTACAAACATATATACTCATATTAACACATACAGGTATACCCCGCTCATACAGCGGGTTAGGGACCGGAGCCCCGCTGTAAAGTGAAAACCGCCTTAAAGTGAAACAAGGCAGTTTTAGCTTTCTTTTCACTTGCCAGTGTGTTTAAAAACTTGAAAACATGTTTGAACTAACATATATTAGAGGTGCAATAGAGCTAGGTTTAGTTTAACACTAGCACAGCACAGTATTCAATAAATACTGTACCTGTAAAACAGTGACAATTACTGTAGTAAAAGTTGCCAGACTATAGCACTGAGACACAGATTGCACTGTAATGTTGTAAACAAAGTGAACTAATCATAACAAAATGGTGCCAGTCACTTTTCTCGCAATCTCACGATGATTACAGCACTGTTTCAAAATCACTGGAGGATGAACTTCAGCTCCACAAAGCGCTGTATTAGCGAAACGCTGTAAAGTGAAGCGCTGTAAAGTGAGGTATACCTGTATATATGTACACACAAATATATATACTCATATTAACATATATATATGTACACACAAATATATATACTCATATTAACATATATATATGTACACACAAATATATATACTCATATTAACATATATATATGTACACACAAATATATATACTCATATTAACATATATATATGTACACACAAATATATATACTCATATTAACATATATATATGTACACACAAATATATATACTCATATTAACATATATATATGTACACACAAATATATATACTCATATTAACATATATATATGTACACACAAATATATATACTCATATTAACACATATATATGTACACACAAATATATACTCATATTAACACATATATATGTACACACAAATATATACTCATATTAACACATATATATGTACACACAAATATATACTCATATTAACACATATATATGTACACACAAATATATATATACACATATTAACATATATATATACACATATTAACATATATATATGTACACACAAATATATATACTCATATTAACATATATATATGTACACACAAATATATATACTCATATTAACATATATATATGTACACACAAATATATATACTCATATTAACACATATATATGTACACACAAATATATATACACATATTAACATATATATATGTACACACAAATATATATACTCATATTAACATATATATATGTACACACAAATATATATACTCATATTAACATATATATATGTACACACAAATATATATACTCATATTAACATATATATATGTACACACAAATATATATACTCATATTAACACATATATATGTACACACAAATATATATACTCATATTAACACATATATATGTACACACAAATATATATACACATATTAACACATATATATGTACACACAAATATATATACTCATATTAACACATATATATGTACACACAAATAAAGGTTTTAACTATGTTTTTCTGTAAATATTTCACATTACAATGTTCTGTACATATCAGAATATATTCTATGTATTTGTAAATAGATATTCCTATATATATCTTTATCTTTATATACTCATCTATATATATTGGTATAAATATATATGTGTTTAATAAACCATCAGATATATGTATAAATATTTATGTATAAATAGAACATATTCCTTTATGTAAAGTACATTGGAATATAAACTATGCCTATATTCTTGTCGGGTTATCGCTAATGAGAATATGCTATGTTCTTTTCAGGATAGTCAGGTGTTTTTTCAGCTTTTTTTTTCTCCTTTGACGTCTATAGGGAATGTGAATATGTGATTGTGTCTGCGTGATACTGGGGTGTTAGGTTTGTTTTTCATATTTTTGTCATTGTTTTCTCCATTGACTTCTATAGGGAATACATGAATGTGCATGTGATATTCTAACTTCAGATTTTCCACTCTAGTCGGGTTACTGCTAGAGAAAAAACTGTTTACTTTGTTCTTGTGACACCAGTGCAATCTGACTAGCGCAGAAATAACAATTCTAGCAGTGTTTTTACTATAGCTAAAATGCTAAATAGCTCTAACCCTTATAGGTACAGTCTAGTCCAAAAAAAACTTTCATGATTCAGATAGGGCATGTAATTTTAAACAATTTTCCAATTAACTTTTATCACCAATTGTTCTTTGTTCTCTTGGTATTCTTAGTTGAAAGCTAAACCTAGGAGGTTCATATGCTATTTTCTTAGACCTTGAAGGCCACCTCTTAAGAATGCATTTTAACAGGTTTTTCACCACTAGAGGGTGTTAGTTCACGTTTTTCATATAGATAACACTGTGCTCATGCACGTGAAGTTACCTGGGAGCCATCACTGATTGGCTAAACTAAAAGTCTGTCAAAAGAACTGAAATAAAGGGGCAGTTTGCAGAGGCTTAGATACAAGATAATCGCAGAGGTAAAAAGTATATAAATATAACTGTGTTGATTATGCAAAACTGGGGAATGGGTAAAAAAGGGATTATCTATCTTTTAAAACAATAAAAATTCTGGTGTAGACTGTCCCTTTAACATTTTATATGAAACTTTAGTTTTAGATTTTAGGCTAATACTCTGGCCTCTATTTATCAAGCCGTCGACTTTCTTGCATTCAACGGCACCAATACACTCGCCTAAGATCGCCTAACATTGTCGACGCGGACCTGAATACATTCTCCAAAATTATAAAAAAAAGCTGTTAAAAAGCCACGCACTAAGTACGGGGCGATGAGCAGTGGACTGTTGATAACTAACAGTCATTGATCTTGCTGCTCTTCGGCTTTTTCACAGCTTTCTTGCTACCCTGTCACTAAGCACCCACACTATACTATACTGTTTTACCCCCTAAACCGCCGCTCCCGGACCCCCCCCCCGCAACTAAATAAAGTTATTAACCCCTAATCTGCCACCCCCTATACCGCCTCCGCCACCTACATTATATTTATTAACCCCTATCCTGTCGCTCCCGGACCCCGCCGCAACTAAATAAATTGTTTAACCCATAAACCGCTGCTCCCGGAGCCCACCGCCACCTACCTTATATTTATTGACCCCTAATCTGCCCCCTCTACACCGCCGCCACTATAATAAACATATTAACCCCTAAAACTAAGTCTAACCCTAAACTGAACACCCACTAACTTAAATATAATTTAAATAAATCTAAATAAATATTCCTATAATTAACTAAATTATTCCTATTTTAAACTAAATACCTATAAAATAAACCCTAGACTAGCTACAATATAACTAATAATTACATTGTATCTAGTTTAGGGTTTATTTTTTTTTACAGGCAACTTTGTATTTATTTTAACTAAGTACAATAGTTATTAAATAGTTATTAACTATTTAATAGCTACCTAGTTAAAATAAATACAAAAGTACCTGTAAAATAAAACCTAACCTAAGTTACAATTACACCTAACACTACACTATAATTAAATACATTCCCTAAATTAACTACAATTATATACAATTAAATAAAATTAACTAAAGTGCAAAAAACAAACACTAAATTACAGAAAAAAATAAAATAATTACAAGATTTTTACACTAATTACACCTAATCTAATCCCCCTAATAAAATAAAAATGCCCCCCAAAATAATAAAAAGCCCTACCCTATACTAAATTACAAATAGCCTTTAAAAGGGCCTTTTGCGGGGCATTGCCCCAAAGTAATCAGCTCTTTTACCTGTAAAAAAAGTACAAAACCCCCCCAACATTAAAACCCACCACCCACACACCCAACCCTACTCTAAAACCCACCAATCCCCCCTTAAAAAAACCTAACACTAACCCCCTGAAGATCACCCTACCTTGAGAAGTCTTCACCCAACCGGGCCGAAGTCCTCAACGAAGCCGGGCAGAAGAGGTCCTCCAGACGGGCAGAAGTCTTCATCCAGATGGCATCTTCTATCTTCATCCATCCAGAGCGGAGCGGGTCCATCTTCAAGGCATCCGATGCAGAGCATCCTTCCAGGCCGACGACTACCGACGAATGAATATTCCTTTAAATAACGTTATCCAAGATGGCGTCCCTTGAATTCCGATTGGCTGATAGAATTCTATCAGCCATTCGGAATTAAGGTAGGAAAAATCCTATTGGCTGATGCAATCAGCTAATAGGATTGAAGCTCAATCCTATTGGCTGAGCCAATCAGCCAATAGGATTGAGCTTGCATTCTATTGGCTAATTGGAACAGCCAATAGTATGCAAGCTCAATCCTATTGGCTGATTGCATCAGCCAATAGGATTTTTCCTACCTTAATTCTGATTGGCTGATAGAATTCTATCAGCCAATCGGAGTTCAAGGAACGCCATCTTGGATGACGTAATTTAAAGGAATATTCATTCGTTGGGTAGTCGTCGGCCGGGAAGGATGCTCCGTGTCGGATGTCTTGAAGATGGACCCGCTCCGCTTGGGATGGATGAAGATAGAAGATGCCGTCTGGATGAAGACTTCTGCCCGTCTGGAGGACCTCTTCTGCCCGGCTTCATAGAGGACTTCGGACCGTCTGGAGGACCACTTCTGCCCGATTGGGTGAAGACGACTCAAGGTAGGGTGATCTTCAAGGGTTTAGTGTTAGGTTTTTTTAAGGGGGGATTGGGTGGGTTTTAGAGTAGGGTTGGGTGTGTGAGTGGTGGGTTTTAATGTTGGAGGGGTATTTTTTTTTTTTACAGGTAAAAGAGCTGATTTACTTTATTATTAGGGGGATTAGATTAGGTGTAATTAGTTTAAAATTCTTGTAATTATTTTATTATTTTCTGTAATTTAGTGTTTGTTTGTTTTTTGTACTTTAGTTAATTTTATTTAATTGTAATTAATTGTAGTTAATTTAGGGAATTTATTTAATTATAGTGTAGTGTTAGGTGTAATCATAACTTAGGTTAGGTTTTATTTTACAGGTACTGTTGTATTTATTTTAACTAGGTAGCTATTAAATAGTTAATTACTATTTAATAACTATTGTACCTAGTTAAAATAAATACAAAGTTGCCTGTAAAATAAAAATAAACCCTAAACTAGCTACAATGTAACTATTAGTTATATTGTAGCTAGCTTAGGGTTTATTTTAAAGGTAAGTATTTAGTTTTAAATAGGAATAATTTAGTTAATTATAGGAATATTTATTTAGATTTATTTAAATTATATTTAAATTAGTGGGTGTTAGGGTTAGGGTTAGACTTAGGTTTAGGGGTTAATATGTTTATTATAGTGGCGGCGGTGTAGTGGGACAGATTAGGGGTTAATAAATATAATGTAGGTGGCGGTGGGCTCCGGGAGCGGTGGTTTAGGGGTTAAAAATGTATTTAGTTGCAGCGGGGTCCGGGAGCGGCAGGATAGGGGTTAATAACTTTATGTAGGTGGCATCAGTATAGAGGGCGGCAGATTAGGGGTTAATATGTATAATGCAGGTGGCGATGGGCTCCGGGAGCGGCGGTTTAGGGGTTAAACACTTTATTTAGTTGCGGCGGGCTCCGGGAGCTGTGGTTTAGGGGTTGATAAATTTAATGTAGTGGCGGTGGTGTAGGGGGGGGCAGATTAGGGGTGTTTAGACTCGGGGTACATGTTAAGGTATTAGGTGTAGACACTACCATAGAAATCAATGGGATATCGGGCAGCAGCGAACATAAGCTGTCGCTGCTTTCAGACTCCCATTGATTCCTATGGCATCCGCCACCTCCAGGGTGGCGGATTGAAAACCAGGTACGCTGGGCCGGAAAAGTGGCGAGCATACCTGCTAGTTTTTTGATAACTAGCAAAAGTAGTCAGATTGTGCCGAACTTGCATTCGGCACATCTGTAGTGATGTAAGCATCGATCTGAGTCTGTCGGATCGTATGTTACGTCACAACATTCTACTTTTGCCAGTCTGTAGGGTTTGATAACTAAGGTGAATCAGGCTCGCCACAAATACGCTGCAGAATTCCAGCGTATTTGCGGTTGACATCTTGATAAATAGAGGCCAAAGTATGGATTTAGATTTAATATTTTTAGAGCAATATGGTTTGTGTACATGTATGTATTGTATGCATATGTATGGAAATAAATGTTACATATACAATATAGCACAATGAAAACATACAAAATCTCACAGTTAGTTGCAGGGTACAGCAATTTATATGTGTAGAATAAAATATAGTCAGAAAAAATATAATTCATGCTAGAAAGGTTAAAAAAGGAAGATTACATAAACAGTTAGTAAACAAATAATAAGAGTCAAAATATTAGTATTGAAATACTCAGCATTGTATCTCATATGTATCTAATAACATGTTAATATACATCTGTTTGCAACTAAGTTCTGTTAAAATAACAATTTCCATCAATATAAACAGAATATAATGCTGTATCCTGAGATATTTAGGACACAACAGAAACATCTCTCACATTTAAATAAACAGTTTGTTTCCTCCTTACTTATCCATATGATAATCACACCCTGAGGGGGAGGCAGGGACTCTGTATTCATGTGACACCAGAGGGGACAATAGACATCTATATGAGAACAAAAGCCCAGGTGTGACCCTCTCATTGTCTCCCAACTGGCAAGTTGTACTCATGTGAGTCACACAGAGAAAGGTGACACTCCCACATTAGTATAAATATCTGTGTAACACTCAGTGATATCACAGGAGGAACCAGAGAGACTTCATACTTACAGAGCTTCTGCTAAACGGTAATGTGCAAAACCTGACATAAATCTTTATTAACAGCCTCACACTGTTGTGTTTTATATAATGATGAGAAAATATTGTTCTGTATTTCTTCTGTTAAGTGTGATCAGTCCACGGGTCATCATTACTTCTGGGATATTACTCCTCCCCAACAGGAAGTGCAAGAGGATTCACCCAGCAGAGCTGCATATAGCTCCTCCCCTCTACGTCACTCCCAGTCATTCTCTTGCACCCAACGACTAGATAGGATGTGTGAGAGGACTATGGTGATTATACTTAGTTTTATATCTTCAATCAAAAGTTTGTTATTTTAAAATAGCACCGGTGTGTGTTATTATCTCTCTGGCAGAGTTTGAAGAAGAATCTACCAGAGTTTTTGTTATGATTTTAGCCGGAGTAGTTACGATCATATTGCTGTTTCTCGGCCATCTGAGGAGAGGTAAACTTCAGATCAGGGGACAGCGGGCAGATGAATCTGCATAGAGGTATGTAGCAGTTTTTATTTTCTGACAATGGAATTGATGAGAAAATCCTGCCATACCGATATAATGTCATGTATGTATACTTTACACTTCAGTATTCTGGGGAATGGTACTTCACTAGAATTACACTGTAAGAAATACATAAAGCTGTTTAATAACTAGAGATTATGTTTAACGTTTTTGCTGGAATGTAAAATCGTTTTCATTTACTGAGGTACTGAGTGAATAAATGTTTGGGCTCTATTTTTCCACTTGGCAGTTGCTTAATCTGTTTTTCTGACAGTTTCTGTTCTCCCTCACTGCTGTGTGTGAGGGGGAGGGGCAGTTTTTTTGGCGCTTTTACTGCATCAAATATTTCAGTCAGCAACTCATTGTATTCCCTGCATGATCCGGTTCATCTCTACAGAGCTCAGGGGTCTTCAAAACTTATTTTGAGGGAGGTAATTTCTCTCAGCAGAGCTGTGAGAATTATAGTTTGACTGAGATAAAAAACGTTTATTCTGTAATTTGTTTCCTGCTTTCAGAATTTGTTATCTTTGCTAATGGGATTAAACCTTTGCTAAAGTTGTGTTGTTTACAAGGATTGAGGCTATAACTGTTTCAATTTATTAATTTTCAACTGTCATAGATCTTCTGTGCTTCTTAAAGGCACAGTACGTTTTAATATTATTCTAATTGAATTGTATTTCCAAGTTGCAAGTTTATTTGCTAGTGTGTTAAACATGTCTGATTCAGAGGATGATACCTGTGTCATTTGTTGCAATGCCAAAGTGGAGCCCAATAGAAATTTATGTACTAACTGTATTGATGCTACTTTAAATAAAAGTCAATCTGTACAAATTGAACAAATTTCACCAAACAACAAGGGGAGAGTTATGCCGACTAACTCGCCTCACGTGTCAGTACCTACATCTCCCGCTCAGAGGGAGGTGCGTGATATTGTAGCGCCGAGTACATCTGGGCGGCCATTACAAATCACATTACAGGATATGGCTACTGTTATGACTGAGGTTTTGGCTAAATTACCAGAACTAAGAGGTAAGCGTGATCACTCTGGGGTGAGAACAGAGTGCGCTGATAATATTAGGGCCATGTCAGACACTGCGTCACAGGTGGCAGAACATGAGGACGGAGAACTTCATTCTGTGGGTGACGGTTCTGATCCAAACAGACTGGATTCAGATATTTCAAATTTTAAATTTAAACTGGAAAACCTCCGTGTATTACTAGGGGAGGTGTTAGCGGCTCTGAATGATTGTAACACAGTTGCAATACCAGAGAAAATGTGTAGGTTGGATAAATATTTTGCGGTACCGACGAGTACTGAGGTTTTTCCTATACCTAAGAGACTTACTGAAATTGTTACTAAGGAGTGGGATAGACCCGGTGTGCCGTTCTCACCCCCTCCGATATTTAGAAAAATGTTTCCAATAGACGCCACCACAAGGGACTTATGGCAAACGGTCCCTAAGGTGGAGGGAGCAGTTTCTACCTTAGCTAAGCGTACCACTATCCCGGTGGAGGATAGCTGTGCTTTTTCAGATCCAATGGATAAAAAGTTAGAGGGTTACCTTAAGAAAATGTTTGTTCAACAAGGTTTTATATTGCAACCCCTTGCATGCATTGCGCCGATCACGGCTGCAGCGGCATTCTGGATTGAGTCTCTGGAAGAGAACATTGGTTCAGCTACTCTGGACGACATTACGGACAGGCTTAGAGTCCTTAAACTAGCTAATTCATTCATTTCGGAGGCCGTAGTACATCTTACTAAACTTACGGCGAAGAATTCAGGATTCGCCATTCAGGCACGCAGGGCGCTGTGGCTAAAATCCTGGTCAGCTGATGTTACTTCTAAGTCTAAATTGCTTAATATACCTTTCAAAGGGCAGACCTTATTCGGGCCCGGGTTGAAAGAGATTATCGCTGACATTACAGGAGGTAAAGGCCATGCCCTGCCTCAGGACAAAGCCAAAGCCAAGACTAGACAGTCTAATTTTCGTTCCTTTCGTAATTTCAAAGCTGGAGCAGCATCAACTTCCTCTGCACCAAAACAGGAAGGAGCTGTTGCTCGCTACAGACAAGGCTGGAAACCTAACCAGTCCTGGAACAAGGGCAAGCAGACTAGGAAACCTGCTGCTGCCCCTAAGACAGCATGAATTGAGGGCCCCCGATCCGGGATCGGATCTAGTGGGGGGCAGACTTTCTCTCTTCGCCCAGGCTTGGGCAAGAGATGTTCAGGATCCCTGGGCGCTAGAGATAATATCTCAGGGATACCTTCTGGACTTCAAATACTCTCCTCCAAGAGAGAGATTTCATCTGTCAAGATTGTCAACAATCCAGACAAAGAAAGAGGCGTTTCTACGCTGCGTACAAGAGCTCTTGTTAATGGGAGTAATCCATCCAGTTCCACGATCGGAACAGGGACAGGGGTTTTACTCAAATCTGTTTGTGGTTCCCAAAAAAGAGGGAACTTTCAGACCAATCCTGGACTTAAAGATCCTAAACAAATTCCTAAGAGTTCCATCGTTCAAGATGGAGACTATTCGGACAATTTTACCTATGATCCAAGAGGGTCAGTACATGACCACTGTAGATTTAAAAGATACTTACCTTCACATACCGATTCACAAAGATCATTATCGGTACCTAAGGTTTGCCTTCCTAGACAGGCATTACCAGTTTGTGGCTCTTCCATTCGGATTGGCTACAGCTCCAAGAATCTTCACAAAGGTTCTGGGTGCTCTTCTGGCGGTACTAAGACCGCGGGGAATCTCGGTAGCTCCATACCTAGACGACATTCTGATACAAGCTTCAAGCTTTCAAACTGCCAAGTCTCATACAGAGTTAGTGCTGGCATTTCTAAGTTCACATGGATGGAAGGTGAACGAAAAGAAAAGTTCACTCGTTCCACTCACAAGAGTTCCCTTCCTGGGGACTCTTATAGATTCTGTAGAAATGAAGATTTACCTGACAGAGGACAGGCTAACAAGACTTCAAAGTGCTTGCCGCACCCTTCATTCCATTCAACACCCGTCAGTGGCTCAATGCATGGAGGGAATCGGCTTAATGGTAGCGGCAATGGACATAGTACCCTTTGCACGCTTACACCTCAGACCACTGCAACTGTGCATGCTAAGTCAGTGGAATGGGGATTACTCAGACTTATCCCCTTCTCTGAATCTGGATCAAGAGACCAGAAATTCTCTTCTATGGTGGCTTTCTCGGCCACATCTGTCCAGGGGGATGCCATTCAGCAGACCAGACTGGACAATTGTAACAACAGACGCCAGCCTTCTAGGTTGGGGTGCCGTCTGGAATTCTCTGAAGGCTCAGGGACAATGGAGTCAGGAGGAGAGTCTCCTGCCAATAAACATTCTGGAATTGAGAGCAGTTCTCAATGCCCTCCTGGCTTGGCCCCAGTTGACAACTCGGGGGTTCATCAGGTTTCAGTCGGACAACATCACGACTGTAGCTTACATCAACCATCAGGGAGGGACAAGAAGCTCCCTAGCTATGATGGAAGTATCAAAGATAATTCTCTGGGCAGAGTCTCACTCTTGCCACCTGTCAGCAATCCACATCCCGGGAGTGGAGAACTGGGAGGCGGATTTCTTAAGTCGTCAGACTTTTCATCCGGGGGAGTGGGAACTTCATCCGGAGGTCTTTGCCCAAATACTTCGACGTTGGGGCAAACCAGAGATAGATCTCATGGCGTCTCGACAGAACGCCAAGCTTCCTCGTTACGGGTCCAGATCCAGGGATCCAGGAGCAGTCCTGATAGATGCTCTGACAGCACCTTGGGACTTCAGGATGGCTTACGTGTTTCCACCCTTCCCGTTGCTTCCGCGATTGATTGCCAGAATCAAACAAGAGAGAGCATCAGTGATTCTAATAGCACCTGCGTGGCCACGCAGGACTTGGTATGCAGACCTGGTGGACATGTCATCCTGTCCACCTTGGTCTCTACCTCTGAAACAGGACCTTCTGATACAGGGTCCCTTCAAACATCAAAATCTAACTTCTCTGAAGCTGACTGCTTGGAAATTGAACGCTTGATTTTATCAAGACGTGGGTTTTCTGAGTCAGTTATTGATACCTTAATACAGGCTAGGAAACCTGTTACCAGAAAGATTTACCATAAGATATGGCGTAAATACCTATATTGGTGTGAATCCAAAGGTTACTCTTGGAGTAAGGTTAGGATTCCTAGGATATTGTCTTTTCTACAAGAAGGTTTAGAAAAGGGTTATCTGCTAGTTCATTAAAGGGACAGATCTCAGCTCTGTCCATTCTGTTACACAAACGTCTGTCAGAAGTTCCTGACGTCCAGGCTTTTTGTCAGGCTTTGACCAGGATTAAGCCTGTGTTTAAAACTGTTGCTCCACCATGGAGTCTAAACCTTGTTCTTAATGTTTTTCAGGGCGTTCCGTTTGAACCCCTTCATTCCATTGATATAAAGTTGTTAATTTGGAAAGTTCTATTTTTAATGGCTATTTCCTCGGCTCGAAGAGTCTCTGAATTATCAGCCTTACATTGTGATTCTCCTTATTTGATTTTTCATTCGGATAAGGTAGTCCTGCGTACTAAACCTGGGTTCTTACCTAAGGTAGTTACTAACAGGAATATCAATCAAGAGATTGTTGTTCCTTCTTTATGCCCAAATCCTTCTTCAAAGAAGGAACGTCTACTGCACAACCTGGATGTAGTCCGTGCTCTAAAATTTTACTTACAGGCAACTAAGGAATTTCGACAAACGTCTTCTCTGTTTGTCATTTACTCTGGGCAGAGGAGAGGTCAAAAAGCTTCCGCTACCTCTCTTTCTTTTTGGCTTCGTAGCATAATTCGTTTAGCTTATGAGACTGCTGGACAGCAGCCTCCTGAAAGAATTACAGCTCATTCTACTAGAGCTGTGGCTTCCACTTGGGCCTTCAAGAATGAGGCCTCTGTTGAACAGATTTGCAAGGCTGCAACTTGGTCTTCGCTTCATACTTTTTCCAAATTTTACAAATTTGACACTTTTCCTTCATCGGAGGCTATTTTTGGGAGAAAGGTTCTTCAGGCAGTGGTTCCTTCTGTATAAAGAGCCTGCCTATCCCTCCCGTCATCCGTGTACTTTTGCTTTGGTATTGGTATCCCAGAAGTAATGATGACCCGTGGACTGATCACACTTAACAGAAGAAAACATAATTTATGCTTACCTGATAAATTCCTTTCTTCTGTAGTGTGATCAGTCCACGGCCCGCCCTGTTTTTAAGGCAGGTAAATATTTTTTAATTTATACTCCAGTTACCACTTCACCCTTGGCTTTTCCTTTCTCGTTGGTCCTTGGTCGAATGACTGGGAGTGACGTAGAGGGGAGGAGCTATATGCAGCTCTGCTGGGTGAATCCTCTTGCACTTCCTGTTGGGGAGGAGTAATATCCCAGAAGTAATGATGACCCGTGGACTGATCACACTACAGAAGAAAGGAATTTATCAGGTAAGCATAAATTATGTTTTTGTTATGGTAAAGATAAAATATTTCACTTCATATAAGAAACTGAGTTTATATAAAATACCACTGCATTTATTTAATTTGTCTTCTATTTTTTTCATGCTGTGTTAATTAATTTAATGGTTAGTTCTTTCATTTAAATAGGCTAATTTAATACATAATGATTTATAACATTATGTAAAATTATTTTGTAGCAGAACCAAACCATATTTTCAAGCTTGATGAGGTCTGTCTAATAATACATTTGTGGGGGTTGTTCCTGTTATCCAATGAGCAACAGATTGAAAAGTATCAGCCAACCAGAATCCTGTATTTCCCTAAAGGTTTATAATTACCTGTAGAGCCAAGATTAACAATTTTCAATTTCATCTCTTAATGACGTTGTTGGTCTTTCTATGGGGGTGTTTTTTTAATAGTGCGGTCTCCCTGCCAGCTGTGAAACTGCGCTACTTTAGCAAGAGTGTAGGAGGGTCTAATAGTGCAGCAAGACTCGCTCTATTACAGACAGACAATCCCTTAACAGGGCACGTCACAGTTGTTAAGGGTATAAAATGATTTTGAAGCTGCTATTTGCTCCAGTAATAAATATCACTCAGCTTATGGCCCTGTTGTATCAGTCTCATCACATTTACTGATCTAATGATAAATATATTGTGATCTGCATATTATTTTATTTCTAATGAGGTTATTTTATAATACATTTCTTATTTCTATTAGCTGCACCTGTTTATCATCAGAACGTTTATCCCACTGATCTGTGACTGATTCTTGTTGTTAGTAAAGACCTTAGTAAGTGTATTCTGCACCTTCAGCTGCTGCTGTTTGTCACATGATCACAGACTTAAAGGGACAGTGTCCTGTACATTGGGTTTCCAGTTTACTTCTATTATGAAATTTGCTTCATTCTTCTGGTATCCTTTATTGAAGCAGCAGCAATGCACTACTGGGAGCTAGCTGACCATATCAGGTGAGCCAATGACAAGAGGTTTGTATGTGCAGCCACTAATCAGCAGCGAGCGCACTATAGTGCATTGTATTCTTTGTCACAAAGGTCTCCAATGGAACAAATCAGATTCAGTAATAGAAGTAAATAGAAAGTTTATTAAATTTTAATCATGAAAGTTTAATTGTGACTTTGCTGTTCCTTGTAATGTGTTTCTAATGACTTTTTATAACAGTGTATAAAAGAGTATAAATGTATGGGAGATTTCACCTTTAGGTTTATTTTTATATAAAATAGCTGTTTCAGATTTATTTCCATGATCAAATTTTACACAATGTTTATAAAATACAGGTTATGTGACACCAGCTGCTATTTAGCATGTGCACGAGTTTATATTATATACAGATATGAGTCTGCTATTGGCTGATCACTGTCACATGATACAGGTGCAGAACAAAATGTACACAATGTTTATAAAACACAGGTTATGTGACACCAGCTGCTACTTAGCATGTGCACAAGTTTATATTATATACAGATATGAGTCTGTTATTGGCTGATCACTGTCACATGATACAGGTTATGCGGCGCCAGCTGCTACTTAGCATGTGCACAAGTTTATATTATATACAGATATGAGTCTGTTATTGGCTGATCGCTGTCACATGATACAGGTTATGTGGTGCCAGCTGCTACTTGGCATGTGCACGAGTTTATATTATATACAGATATGAGTCTGTTATTGGCTGATCGCTGTCACATGATACAGGTTATGTGGCGCCAGCTGCTACTTAGCATGTGCACGAGTTTATATTATATACAGATATGAGTCTGTTATTGGCTGATCACTGTCACATGATACAGGTTATGTGACACCAGCTGCTACTTAGCATGTGCACAAGTTTATATTATATACAGATATGAGTCTGTTATTGGCTGATCGCTGTCACATGATACAGGTTATGTGGCGCCAGCTGCTACTTAGCATGTGCACGAGTTTATATTATATACAGATATGAGTCTGTTATTGGCTGATTGCTGTCACATGATACAGGTTATGTGGCGCCAGCTGCTACTTAGCATGTGCACGAGTTTATATTATATACAGATATGAGTCTGTTATTGGCTGATCACTGTCACATGATACAGGTGCAGAACAAATTGTACACAATGTTTATAAAATACAGGTTATGTGACACCAGCTGCTACTTAGCATGTGCACGAGTTTATATTATATACAGATATGAGTCTGTTATTGGCTGATCGCTGTCACATGATACAGGTTATATGGTGCCAGCTGCTACTTAGCACGTGCACGAGTTTATATTATATACAGATATGAGTCTGTTATTGGCTAATCGCTGTCACATGATACAGGTTATGTGACACCAGCTGCTACTTAGCACGTGCACAAGTTTATATTATATACAGATATGAGTCTGTTATTGGCTGATCATTGTCACATGATACAGGTTATGTGACACCAGCTGCTACTTAGCATGTGCACAAGTTTATATTATATACAGATACGAGTCTGTTATTGGCTGATCGCTGTCACATGATACAGGTTATGTGGCACCAGCTGCTACTTAGCATGTGCACGAGTTTATATTATATACAGATATGAGTCTGTTATTGGCTGATCACTGTCACATGATACAGGTTATGTGGCACCAGCTGCTACTTAGCATGTGCACGAGTTTATATTATATACAGATATGAGTCTGTTATTGGCTGATCACTGTCACATGATACAGGTTATGTGGCACCAGCTGCTACTTAGCATGTGCACGAGTTTATATTATATACAGATATGAGTCTGTTATTGGCTGATCACTGTCACATGATACAGGTTATGTGGCACCAGCTGCTACTTAGCATGTGCACGAGTTTATATTATATACAGATATGGGTCTGTTATTGGCTGATCACTGTCACATGATACAGGTTATGTGGTGCCAGCTGCTACTTAGCATGTGCACAAGTTTATATTATATATAGATATGAGTCTGTTATTGGCTGATCACTGTCACATGATACAGGTTATGTGACACCAGCTGCTACTTAGCACGTGCACGAGTTTATATTATATACAGATATGAGTCTGTTATTGGCTGATCACTGTCACATGATACAGGTTATGTGACACCAGCTGCTACTTAGCATGTGCACGAGTTTATATTATATACAGATATGAGTCTGTTATTGGCTGATCGCTGTCACATGACACAGGTTATGTGGCGCCAGCTGCTACTTAGCATGTGCACGAGTTTATATTATATACAGATATGAGTCTGTTATTGGCTGATCACTGTCACATGATACAGGTTATGTGGTGCCAGCTGCTACTTAGCATGTGCACGAGTTTATATTATATACAGATATGAGTCTGTTATTGGCTGATCGCTGTCACATGATACAGGTGCAGAACAAATTGTACACAATGTTTATAAAACACACGTTATGTGACACCAGCTGCTACTTAGCATGTGCATGAGTTTATATTATATAGAGATATGAGTCTGTTATTGGCTGATCGCTGTCACATGATACAGGTTATGTGACACCAGCTGCTACTTAGCATGTGCACGAGTTTATATTATATACAGATATGAGTCTGTTATTGGCTGATCGCTGTCACATGATACAGGTTATGTGGCGCCAGCTGCTACTTAGCATGTGCACGAGTTTATATTATATACAGATATGAGTCTGTTATTGGCTGATCACTGTCATATGATACAGGTTATGTGGCACCAGCTGCTACTTAGCATGTGCACGAGTTTATATTATATACAGATATGAGTCTGTTATTGGCTGATCGCTGTCACATGATACAGGTTATGTGGCACCAGCTGCTAGTTAGCATGTGCACAAGTTTATATTATATACAGATATGAGTCTGTTATTGGCTGATCACTGTCACATGATACAGGTGCAGAACAAATTTTACACAATGTTTATAAAATACAGGTTATGTGACACCAGCTGCTACTTAGCATGTGCACGAGTTTATATTATATACAGATATGAGTCTGTTATTGGCTGATCGCTGTCACATGATACAGGTGCAGAACAAATTTTACACAATGTTTATAAAATACAGGTTATGTGGCACCAGCTGCTACTTAGCATGTGCACAAGTTTATATTATATACAGATATGAGTCTGTTATTGGCTGATCGCTGTCACATGATACAGGTGCAGAACAAATTGTACACAATGTTTATAAAACACACGTTATGTGACACCAGCTGCTACTTAGCATGTGCACGAGTTTATATTATATACAGATATGAGTCTGTTATTGGCTGATCGCTGTCACATGATACAGGTGCAGAACAAATTTTACACAATGTTTATAAAATACAGGTTATGTGACACCAGCTGCTACTTAGCATGTGCACGAGTTTATATTATATTCAGATATGAGTCTGTTATTGGCTGATCGCTGTCACATGATACAGGTGCAGAACAAAATGTCAGAAATAAATCTACTGCTCTTTAGAAATCCATAGTACGTTTTATTACATAGTATTTAGGGATGCACCGAAATGCCGGCCGAAAAATGGCATTTTGACTATTTTGGGGGGGTTTTTTCTGTTATTTTTGGTAAAATTATTGTGTAGCAAGTTTCAAATTTGATGCTAACCTAGAGCTGCTGTTTAAGTTCATTACTTGACTTACTGTTTTCAATATAATGAGTTTTCTAGGACTATTTTTTTTTTTGACAATTTATAAAATAAAAAACTGTTAAATCTGATTCTGTTACATAGAACTAAATGAAGAATAATAAAGTATATTGATATTTAATATTGTTTTAGGTAGGGATGCACCAACATTTTGGTCGCAGAAACATTTTGTCCGAAAATGGCATTATGATTTTTTGCCTGTTTGTTTTTTGTTTGTTTTTTGTAAAATGATTGTGTAGCATATTATTGTTTCTTTCATGTAATTGGCAAGAGTCCATGAGCTAGTGACGTATGGGATATACAATCCTACCAGGAGGGGCAAAGTTTCCCAAACCTTAAAATGCCTATAAATACACCTCTCACCACACCCACAATTCATTTTTACAAACTTTGCCTCCTATGGAGGTGGTGAAGTAAGTTTGTGCTAAGATTTCTACGTTGATATGCGATTCTCAGCATTTTGAAGCCCGATTCCTCTCAGAGTACAGTGAATGTCAGAGGGATGTGAAGGGAGTATCACCTATTGAATGCAATGGTTTTCCTCACGGGAGATCTATTTCATAGGTTCTCTGTTATCGGTCGTAGAGATTCATCTCCTACCTCCCTTTTCTTTTCTTTTTTTTTTCTTCTTTTTTTTTGATAATAATTTTTAATATTATTCAGGTAGTTGACATTATAGATCAAAAAGAAAAATATCAGTATGAACAGGTATATAAGTAACAGCTTTAAACAATATAACAATTCCAATATACCACATAGGACAAGATATATGTCCATAGTCCATAGGTAGGTAGAATCGCCCAAAGCTACCCAAACATGGTTAACGAGAACCTATCAAGGAGGATAGCCTGAGTACTGCTGTCTAGCTCTCTAAACGGACTAATAGTTCACATATATTACAAGGAGCATACCGGGATTGTTCTTACTAGCATAGATGGTCTACCACTGTTTTCTCAAATGTAAAGTAAGGTATTTAGAACCTTGCTGAGGAAGGGAAAAGAGAAGAGAAAGAAAGAAGAAAAAAAAGGGGGAGGGAGGATGGAAGGGTCACAGTCTAAGAGGGATAAGGGGGGTAGAGAGGGATTCAAATGTGGTTGCCCTTAGTGTCACAACGTGACGAGGCATAAGGCCAGAATGTATAGTATGGGATACAAGTAAATGCAGACCAAGGGTTTTACTCAGGGTCATATGCCCAGGTCAGGATCTTAAGGTCCTCCGAACCATGAATATGGGAAACATATGATTCCATTGCCTTTACAAATTTCAAGATACTCACAACCTGTTCCCAGGAGGGCGAGGCCTGTTGGAGCCACATTCTAGCTATAGCTAGTTTGATTGCCAGAAATAGATAGATACAGAACATCTTCTGTGGTATTGCCCAATGTGCAGGTAAGATATAGAATAAGCTCATGCTCGGAGATGAAGTCATTTGGATACCCTTTGTGATACAGTATTGAGTAGCTTTTTGCCAGAGGGGTTGAATCTGTGGGCAGGACCACCAGATATGTAGCGGTGTCCCCAATGCATCACATCCTCTCCAAAACTTGGGAGAAGTGACGGCAAAATTTTAAATAGACTGATAGGCATCATGTGCCATTGTAATAGAATTTTAAGAAACAACTCATATTGGGTTGTGCAATGAACAGCTCTCTTGGTCAGTTGAACAGTAGTCTTCCATAGCTGTGGCTCATGCGTGAGAGCAAGGGATGTTTCCCAGTGTCTTTTGGGAAGGGATTTGTAAAAAAGTGGAAGACTTAGGATATCCAGGTATGAGAGGGAGAGTAGTCTTTTCAAAGACGGGACCGAATCCCATCTCATTTCCCATTTGGTTTTGGCTCTCAAAGGGCCTTTGTCAAAACCCCATGACTTAAGAAAGCTGTGTAGCCAGAATTCAAAATGTAAGAGGGGAGGTGGATTATACTTCTGAATGAAGACTTGGAAGGTAAGGAGCTTTTCTCCTTCATAAAGGTCCGTAACATTGGTCAAAACTAGATTGGACCAGAAATTCGGGTGGGTATCAGGTAAGGTTAGCAGTAGCCCTCTAAGCGTCTGGGAAGGCGATGGGTGGGGTGCAATATTAGCCATATTGTGAATTTTGTCCCAGAATTTCAGATTCAACATCACAATAGGGTTAAGAAGAAGGGTGGATGGTCTAGTGTGTTTAGGGAGCCATATTAGGTCCCTTAAGGTGAACCCCTGCGGAATAGAAGCTTGTTCAATTTCAGCCCATCTACTCTGCAGGGGCAATCCCCATTGAGTCACCTGTGCAAGTCTAGCCGCTTCATGATACCGCAGGATATTAGGAGCTGCCACCCCCCCCCCCCACCAAAATAGGCTGTTGCAGGGTGTTGGTAGCTGTTCTAGGAGCTTTATTGCGCCAAATAAATCTATTACAATGCTGCTGGAACTTAAGGATCATAACTCTAGGAATTGGAATGGGCAGGGGACCGAAAAAGATAAGTCAATTTGGGGAGGAGACTCATTTTAAAAGCTGCTATTTGTCCCAGCCAGGATAGGGATGGGACATTCCACGTCTCAACAGCAGATGCGATCATGGAGAGTAAGGGAGAGAAATTTAGCTCAATCAAGGTCGGTATATTATGCAATAAATACACCCCAAGATGTTTAATGTGTAACGTGGACCCATGAATAGTATCTTCCGAGAAGTTTATAGTATACGCTTCTGTTTTTTGTACGTTGAGTTTGTAGTAGCTGACTAGGGCAAATCTGTCTAACAGAGAAAACAGGTGAGGCAGCGCTGTGAGAGGATCTGAAACAAGTATAGTCAGGTTGTCTGCGAAAAGTGCCACTTTCTGTTCTATATGATGTATTTCCACGCCTCTAATCAGTAGGCAGGAATGAATGGCTGTGGCCAGTGGTTCCATTATAAGGGTGAATATAAGGGGTGATAACGGACACCCTTGTCTCATGCCATTAGTTATTACAAAGGGCTCAGAGCAGAAACCAAGTCCCCGAACTATAGCAGATGGGTTAGAATCTAGCGCTGCTATGGATGTTATGAAGGGAGTCAGAAATCCAAACTTCCGCAGCACTGCAAACATATAGTCCCAGCACACCCTGTCGAAAGGCCTTCTCCGCGTCCAACGACAGGGTGGCACAGGGCAAACATAGTCTATTAGCCTCAAAATAGATATTCAAGAACCGTCTAGTGTTATCCAGGTCTTGACGATGCAGAACAAAACCCACTTGATCAGGGTCAATTAATGTGGGCAATAGAGCATTGAGGCGTGAAGCTATTATTTTGGCATATAGCTTGACGTCCAGATTTAGCAATGAAATGGGCCTGTAGCTCTTACATATTGTGAGATATCTACCTTGTTTCGGAAGCGTAATGATAACAGCCTGCAGGAATTCAGCTTGAAATGTGCCTTGAGAGCTCGCTAGAGTGAAGAAGAGTACTAGAATAGGTATTAGCTGAATTTGAATTTTTTTGTAGAATAAGTCTGTAAAATCATCTGGTCCCGGTGATTTGAAGGCTTTAAGAGATTTAATGGCAGTCTTCATCTCCGAAGCGGAGATAGGCTTTTGCAAAAGGGCCATCTGGTCTTGAGGTACCATCCTACCTCCCTTTTCAGATGATCAATATACTCTCATGTTCCATTACCTCTACTGATAACTGTTTCAGTACTGGTTTGGCTATCTGCTAAATGTGGATGGGTATCTTTTGGTAAGTATGTTTTTATTACTTAAGGCGCTCACAACTATAGTTTGGCACTTTATGTATTTATATAAAGCTCTAAATATATGTATTATACTTATATTTGCCATGAGTCAGGTTTAAGTATATTTCCTTTTGCAGACTGTCAGTTTCATATCTGGGAAATGCATTTTTTAAGGAATGTTCTTTTTAATTTGCGGGCAAAATTAGGCTTGCAAGGGCGCAAAATGCCAAAGTATATTGTGTCATTATTGGCGTGAGATTTTTTGGCCCAAAGTTATGTTCGATGATGCAAATTCGTCATTCGTCATCGTCTTAGTCGATGCTGAGTCCTTTCACAAGGTTGCGTCTTTTCATTATTTAAAACCCCATTCCTATATGCCTCTTGTCTTTTTTCTCTATCAGAGGGATATGCTGTTTGCTTTTTTTTTCCATTCCTGAAACTCCCATATAAGGAAATTGATCATTTTGCTTTATATGTTGTTTTTTCTCTTACATTTGCAAGATGTCTCAATCTGATCCTGTCTCAGAAATCACTGTTGAAACCCTGCTGCCTGATAACAGTTCTACCAAGTCTAAGTGCATTTGTTGTAAACTTGTGGAGATTATTTCTCCAGCTGTGGTTTGTAATAGTTGTCATGATAAACTTTTACATGCAGAGAATGTCTCCATCAGTAATAGTGCATTGGCTGTTGTTGTTCCTTCAACATCTAATGTACAAGATATACCTGTGAATTTAAAAGATTTTATTGCTGATTCTATTCAGAAGGCTTTGTCTGCCATCCTGCCTTCTAATAAACGTAAAAGGTCTTTTAAAACTTCTCATAAAGTTGATGACATTTCAAATGACCGACAACATACTGAATTATCCTCCTCTGATGAGGATCTATCTGATTCAGAAGATCCTTCCTCAGATATTGACACTGACAAATCTACTTATTTATTTAAAATGGAATATATTCGTTCTTTGTTAAAAGAAGTGTTGATTACATTGGATATTGAGGAAACTAGTCCTCCTGATATTAAAACTAGTAAACGTTTAAATTCTGTTTATAAACCTCCTGTGGTTACTCCAGAGGTTTTTCCAGTTCCTGATGCTATTTCTGATGTGATTTCTAAGAAATGTAATAGTCCTGGTACTTCTTTTATTTCTTCTTCAAGGTTTAAAAAATTGTATCCTTTGCCAACAGTTACATTGGAGTTTTGGGAGAAGATCCACAAAGTTGATGGGATGGGGCTATCTCTGCTCTTGCTAAACGTACTACTATTCCTATGGAAGATAGTACTTCCTTTAAAGATCCTTTAGATAGGAAACTTGAATCTAAACTAAGGAAAGCCTATTTATATTGTGGTCATCTTCTCAGGCCTGCAATTTCTTTGGCTGATGTTGCAGCTGCATCAACTTTTTGGTTGGAAAATTTAGAGCAACAAGAAATGGATTCTGATTTGTCTAGCATTGTTCGCTTGCTTCAAAATGCTAATCATTTTATTTGTGATGCCATTTTTTATATCATCAACATTGATGTTAAATCTATATATTTAGCTATTTTAGCTAGACAAGCTTTGTGGCTTAAATCTTGGAATGCTGACATGACTTCTAAGTCTAGATTGCTTTCTCTTTCTTTCCAAGGTAATAAGTTATTTGGTTCTCAATTGGATTTGATTATTTCAACTGTCACTGGGGGAAGGGAGTTTTTTTTGCCTCAGGATAAAAGACCTAAGGGTAAATCTAAAGCTTCTAGCCGTTTTTGTTCCTTTCGACAAATTAAGGAACAGAAACCTAATCCTTCCCCCAAGGAATCTGTTTCCAATTGGAACCTTCTTTAAATTGGAATAAATCCAAGCCGTTTAAGAAACAATAGCCAGCCCCCAAGTCCGCATGAAGGTGCGGCCCTCATTCCTGCTCAGCTGGTAGGGGGCAGATTAAGATTTTTCAAGGATGTTTGGATGAATTCTGTTCAAAATCAATGGTTTATGAGTATTGTCTCTCGGGGTATCGAATAGGATTCAGAGTAAGACCTCCTGTGAGAAGATATTTTCTCTCACGCATCCCAGCAAATCCAGTAAAGACTCAGGTTTTCCTGAAGTGTGTTTCAGACCCGGAGTTTTCAGGGGTAATCATGCCAGTTTTGGTTCAGGAAAGGGGTCTGGGGTTTTATTCAAATCTATTCATTGTCCCAAAGAAAGAAAAATCATTCAGACAAGTTCTGGATCTGAAAAGTTTGAATCGTTATGTAAGAGTACCAACTTTCAAAACGGTGACTATAAGGACTATGCTGCCTTTTGTTCAGCAAGGGCATTATATGTCCACAATAGACTTACAGGATGCATATCTTCATATTCTGATTCATCCAGATCATTATTAGTTTCTGATATTCTCTTTTCTAGACAAGCATTACCAATTTGTCGCTCTTCCTTTTGGCCTAGTGACAGCTCCAAGAATCTTTTCAAAGGTTCTCGGTGCCCTACTCTCTGTAATCAGAGAACGGGGTATTGCGGTATTTCCTTATTTGGACGATATCTTGGTACTAGCTCAGTCTTTACATTCTGCAAAATCTCACACAAATCAACTAAGACATGGTTGGAGGATCGATTTACCGAAAAGTTCCTTGATTCCTCAGACAATGGTCACCTTTTTAGGTTTCCAGATAGATTCAGTGTCCATGACTCTGTCTCTAACAGACAAGAGACGCTTAAAATTGGTTTCAGCTTGTCGGAACCTTCAGTCTCAATCATTCCCTTCAGTAGCTATGTGCATGGAAGTTGTAAGTCTCATGACTGCAGCATCGGACACAATTACCTTTGCTAGTTTTCATATGAGACCTCTCCAGTTTTGTATGCTGAATCAATGGTGCAGGGATTATCACAATTAATATCTTTAAATCCTAATGTTCGACTATCTCTGACTTGGTGGTTAGATCACCATCGCATAGTTCTAGGGGCCTCTTTTGTTCGTCCAACCTGGACTGCGATCACAACAGATGTGAGTCTTTCCGGTTGGGGAGCTGTGGGGATCTCTGACAGCACAAGGGGTTTGGAAATCTCAAGAGGCGAGATTACCAATCAATATTTTGGAACTCTGTGCAATTTTCAGGGCTCTTCGGATTTGGCCTCTGTTGAAGAGAGAACCATTCATTTGTTTTTAGACAGACAATATCACAACTGTGGCATATGTCAATCATCAGGGTGGGACTCACAGTCCCCTAGCTATGAAAAAGTATATTGCATACTTTCTTAGGCGGAATCCAGCTCTTGTCTAATTTCTGCAGTACATATCTCAGACAATTGGCAAGCGGATTATCTCAGCTGTCCCTCCATCCAGATGTGTTTTCTCAGATTGTTCAGATGTGGGGTCTTCCAGAAATAGATCTGATGGCTTCTCATCTAAACAAGAAACTTCCCAGGTACCTATCCAGGTCCAGGGATCTTCAGGCGGAAGCAGTGGATACGTTGACACTTCCTTGGTGTTACCAACCTGCTTATATTTACCCACCTCTAGTTCTTCTTCCAAGAGTGAACTCCAAAATCATCATGGAACAATCGTTTGTGTTGCTGGTAGCTCGAGCATGGCCTCACAGGTTTTGGTATGCAGAACTTGTTCGGATGTCCAGTTGCCAACCTTGGCCACTTCCATTAAGGCCGGACCTTCTGTCTCAAGGTCCATTTTTCTATCAGGATCTCAAATCATTAAATTTGAAGGTGTGGTAATTGAACGCCTAGTGCTTAGTCATAGAGGTTTCTCTGACTCAGTGATTAATGATGTGATGAGACCAATCTCGCCACTGTGCATTGGAGGAGCCTGGTTTGCCACCTGCTGCCTTTAGACTATGGCCCCCTGTTGAAACACTTGATTTTCCCCTACAAAGACTGTGACATGAGTCAGCAAGATCTGAGGGCCTGGAACGTTCTTTGGGCTGGAGGTACATGGGTTTAAGCATACCCAGAGACTGCATGGAAATGTGGAATTTTATATGCTGTACACCCCATGTACTTTCATAACTCTGTCATATGTCCATGTCACCCTGTATCCATAAATACAGGATGGGAACAGGGTGTGAGTGTCCCTTGTGGGAGCAATTGTGACTCTATAAACCAAGTGGGCATAAAGGACTTAATTGTTAATAAGAGCTGTTCTTATATTCTGTAATAAGATGTATTTTATTTATGTTTCTAATCTGATTGTGTCTCAGGAGTCTGTCTGGGTAAACTGATTGTGTTCCTGTGTGATTTTCCTGTTCACTGCTTGACCCTCAACACGGAGCTTTGTCTCGTTCTTGGGGGGATTTACTGTATGCTGTTAGAGACTGATTGCCAGGAGTGTAAGCCGCTGGGGTGCTTTTCCTGTTCAGCTGCTAGCAGCTATTCATGAGGTTCCGGTTCGGGAGTTTGGTGTTCTGCGGTAGCTGCCTGTGTCTCTGAAAGGGAAGATCTACTAAACTGCGGTTTAACCCCTTTTATGCCTGGGGGGTGCCATAACAATTGGTGGCAGCGGTGAGTCGTTCCCACAGCCAGAAGGACAGCTACAGGAGATACCATTCCATGGATTTACAAGTTGGGGGCAACGCATGTCCTAGTACAGTGACCCTAAAAGCAACAGAATGTAACCAGCAGTGTTATACGAGGAGGAGGACCTGGATGGCCGGGATGCATTAAGGAAAGGCATCTGGTACCAGGCCCTGGATAATGTACAATACCAGCAGGGTGAGAGTCTCCCCAGTGAAGAGCAGCGGTTGCAGAAGCAAGTGGCCCTGTGGATGCCCTTCCTGGGAGAGCAGCCCCTGGAGGAATGGGTGAAGGAACTAGAGCACCGGGTATGGCAGGAGCTATGGCTGGAGGATGCCTACCAGGCGCTCTGGTGGTATATGGCACAGTATATACCCTGGACAGCCGAGCATGACAAACCAGAGGGAGAGGAGTTTGATGGTCCTGGCTTGTTATGGGAGTCCTTTGCAGAGCCTGACTTTGGGAGCCCTGCGCAGACCAGACTTCAGGACATTTTCCACGTGAGGGAGGCTAGGCATGACTGGGATGACCCCCATGAGCTAGAGCAAGACCTGGCTCACCTAGCAACCCTGGAGTGCGAACTGGAGCAGGACTACTGAGATCTCGTCCACTCCATTGGGAAGGCTCAGCAGGACAGCAAGGTGACAGACCCAGATCCAGACCCATTCAGCTGGGAAGATATTGTGGAGATTTACTGGGAAGGACCCAGTAAATCTCACTGGGAAGGACCCAGAAGCTGCTATTTGTCCCAGCCAGGATAGGGATGGGACATTCCACGTCTCAACAGCAGATGCGATCGTGGAGAGTAAGGGAGAGAAATTTAGCTCAATCAAGGTTGGTATATTATGCAATAAATACACCCCAAGATGTTTAATGTGTAACGTGGACCCATGAATAGTATCTTCCAAGAAGTTTATAGTATTCGCTTCTGTTTTTTTGTACGTTGAGTTTGTAGTAGCTGACTAGGGCAAATCTGTCTAACAGAGAAAACAGGTGAGGCAGCGCTGTGAGGGGATCTGAAACAAGTATAGTCAGGTTGTCTGCGAAAAGTGCCACTTTCTGTTCTATATGATGTATTTCCACGCCTCTAATCAGTGTGCAGGAATGAATGGCTGTGGCCAGTGGTTCCATTATAAGGGTGAATATAAGGGGTGATTACGGACACCCTTGTCTCATGCCATTAGTTATTACAAAGGGCTCAGAGCAGAAACCAAGTCCCAGAACTATGGCAGATGGGTTAGAATCTAGCGCCGCTATGGATGTTATGAAGGGAGTCAGAAATCCAAACTTCCGCAGCACTGCAAACATATAGTCCCAGCACACCCTGTCGAAAGGCCTTCTCAGCGTCCAACGACAGGGTGGCACAGGGCAAACATAGTCTATTAGCCTCAAAATAGATATTCAAGAGCCGTCTAGTGTTATCCAGGCCTTGACGATGCAGAACAAAACCCACTTGATCAGGGTCAATTAATGTGGGCAATAGAGCATTGAGGCGTGAAGCTATTATTTTGGCATATAGCTTGACGTCCAGATTTAGCAATGAAATGGGCCTGTAGCTCTTACATATTGTAAGATCTCTACCTTGTTTCAGAAGAGTAATGATAACAGCCTGCAGGAATTCAGCTTGAAATGTGCCTTGAGAGCTCGCTAGAGTGAAGAAGAGTACTAGAATAGGTATTAGCTGAATTTGATTTTTTTTGTAGAATAAGTCTGTAAAACCATCTGGTCCCGGTGATTTGAAGGCTTTAAGAGATTTAATGGCAGTCTTAATCTCCGAAGCGGAGATAGGCTTTTGCAAAAGGGCCATCTGGTCTTGAGGTACCATCCTACCTCCCTTTTCAGATGATCAATATACTCTCATGTTCCATTACCTCTACTGATAACCATTTCAGTACTGGTTTGGCTATCTGCTAAATGTGGATGGGTGTCTTTTGGTAAGTATGTTTTTATTACTTAAGACACTCACAACTATAGTTTGGCACTTTATGTATTTATATAAAGCTCTAAATATATGTATTATACTTATATTTGCCATGAGTCAGGTTTAAGTATATTTCCTTTTGCAGACTGTCAGTTTCATATCTGGGAAATGCATTTTTTAGGGAATGTTCTTTTTAATTTGCGGGCAAAATTAGGCTTGCAAGGGCGCAAAATGCCAAAGTATATTGTGTCATTATTGGCGTGAGATTTTTTGGCCCAAAGTTATGTTCGATGATGCAAATTCGTCATTCGTCATCGTCTTAGTTGATGCTGAGTCCTTTCACAAGGTTGCGTCTTTTCATTATTTAAAACCCCATTCCTATATGCCTCTTTTTTTTTCCATTCCTGAAACTCCCATATAAGGAAATTGATCATTTTGCTTTATATGTTGTTTTTTCTCTTACATTTGCAAGATGTCTCAATCTGATCCTGTCTCAGAAATCACTGTTGAAACCCTGCTGCCTGATAACAGTTCTACCAAGTCTAAGTGCATTTGTTGTAAACTTGTGGAGATTATTTCTCCAGCTGTGGTTTGTAATAGTTGTCATGATAAACTTTTACATGCAGAGAATGTCTCCATCAGTAATAGTGCATTGGCTGTTGTTGTTCCTTCAACATCTAATGTACAAGATATACCTGTGAATTTAAAAGATTTTATTGCTGATTCTATTCAGAAGGCTTTGTCTGCCATCCTGCCTTCTAATAAACGTAAAAGGTCTTTTAAAACTTCTCATAAAGTTGATGACATTTCAAATGACCGACAACATACTGAATTATCCTCCTCTGATGAGGATCTATCTGATTCAGAAGATCCTTCCTCAGATATTGACACTGACAAATCTACTTATTTATTTAAAATAAAATAGAATATATTCGTTCTTTGTTAAAAGAAGTGTTGATTACATTGGATATTGAGGAAACTAGTCCTCCTGATATTAAAACTAGTAAACGTTTAAATTCTGTTTATAAACCTCCTGTGGTTACTCCAGAGGTTTTTCCAGTTCCTGATGCTATTTCTGATGTGATTTCTAAGAAATGTAATAGTCCTGGTACTTCTTTTATTTCTTCTTCAAGGTTTAAAAAATTGTATCCTTTGCCAACAGTTACATTGGAGTTTTGGGAGAAGATCCACAAAGTTGATGGGATGGGGCTATCTCTGCTCTTGCTAAACGTACTACTATTCCTATGGAAGATAGTACTTCCTTTAAAGATCCTTTAGATAGGAAACTTGAATCTAAACTAAGGAAAGCCTATTTATATTTTGGTCATCTTCTCAGGCCTGCAATTTCTTTGGCTGATGTTGCAGCTGCATCATCTTTTTGGTTGGAAAATTTAGAGCAACAAGAAATGGATTCTGATTTGTCTAGCATTGTTCGCTTGCTTCAAAATGCTAATCATTTTATTTGTGATGCCATTTTTTATATCATCAACATTGATGTTAAATCTATGTATTTAGCTATTTTAGCTAGACATGCTTTGTGGCTTAAATCTTGGAATGCTGACATGACTTCTAAGTCTAGATTGCTTTCTCTTTCTTTCCAAGGTAATAAGTTATTTGGTTCTCAATTGGATTTGATTATTTCAACTGTCACTGGGGGGAAGGGAGTTTTTTTTGCCTCAGGATAAAAGACCTAAGGGTAAATCTAAAGCTTCTAGCCGTTTTTGTTCCTTTCAACAAATTAAGGAACAGAAACCTAATCCTTCCCCCAAGGAATCTGTTTCCAATTGGAACCTTCTTTAAATTGGAATAAATCCAAGCCATTTAAGAAACCATAGCCAGCCCCCAAGTCCGCATGAAGGTGCGGCCCTCATTCCTGCTCAGCTGGTAGGGGGCAGATTAAGATTTTTCAAGGATGTTTGGATGAATTCTGTTCAAAATCAATGGTTTATGAGTATTGTCTCTCGGGGTATCGAATAGGATTCAGAGTAAGACCTCCTGTGAGAAGATATTTTGTCTCACGCATCCCAGCAAATCCAGTAAAGACTCAGGTTTTCCTGAAGTGTGTTTCAGACCCGGAGTTTTCAGGGGTAATCATGCCAGTTCTGGTTCAGGAAAAGGGTCTGGGGTTTTATTCAAATCTATTCATTGTCCCAAAGAAAGAAAAATCATTCAGACAAGTTCTGGATCTGAAAAGTTTGAATCGCTATGTAAGAGTACCAACTTTCAAAATGGTGACTATAAGGACTATGCTGCCTTTTGTTCAGCAAGGGCATTATATGTCCACAATAGACTTACAGGATGCATATCTTCATATTCCGATTCATCCAGATCATTATTAGTTTCTGATATTCTCTTTTCTAGACAAGAATTACCAATTTGTCGCTCTTCCTTTTGGCCTAGTGACAGCTCCAAGAATCTTTTTAAAGGTTCTCGGTGCCCTACTCTCTGTAATCAGAGAACGGGGTATTGCGGTATTTCCTTATTTGGACAATATCTTGGTACTAACTCAGTCTTTACATTCTGCAAAATCTCACACAAATCAACTAAGACATGGTTGGAGGATCGATTTACCAAAAAGTTCCTTGATTCCTCAGACAATGGTCACCTTTTTAGGTTTCCAGATAGATTCAGTGTCCATGACTCTGTCTCTAACAGACAAGAGACGCTTAAAATTGGTTTCAGCTTGTCGGAACCTTCAGTCTCAATCATTCCCTTCAGTAGCTATGTGCATGGAAGTTGTAAGTCTCATGACTGCAGCATCGGACACAATTACCTTTGCTAGTTTTCATATTCAGGGTGGGACTCACAGTCCCCTAGCTATGAAAAAGTATATTGCATACTTTCTTAGGCGGAATCCAGCTCTTGTCTAATTTCTGCAGTAAATATCTCAGACAATTGGCAAGCAGATTATCTCAGCTGTCCCTCCATCCAGATGTGTTTTCTCAGATTGGTCAGATGTGGGGTCTTCCAGAAATAGATCTGATGGCTTCTCATCTAAATAAGAAACTTCCCAGGTACCTATCCAGGTCCAGGGATCTTCAGGCGGAAGCAGTGGATACGTTGACACTTCCTTGGTGTTACCAACCTGCTTATATTTACCCACCTCTAGTTCTTCTTCCAAGAGTGATCTCCAAAATCATCATGGAACAATCGTTTGTGTTGCTGGTAGCTCGAGCATGGCCTCACAGGTTTTGGTATGCAGAACTTGTTCGGATGTCCAGTTGCCAACCTTGGCCACTTCCATTAAGGCCGGACCTTCTGTCTCAAGGTCCATTTTTCTATCAGGATCTCAAATCATTAAATTTGAAGGTGTGGTAATTGAACGCCTAGTGCTTAGTCATAGAGGTTTCTCTGACTCAGTGATTAATGATGTGATGAGACCAATCTCGCCACTGTGCATTGGAGGAGCCTGGTTTGCCACCTGCTGCCTTTAGACTATGGCCCCCTGTTGAAACACTTGATTTTCCCCTACAAAGACTGTGACATGAGTTGGCAAGATCTGAGGGCCTGGAACGTTCTTTGGGCTGGAGGTACATGGGTTTAAGCATACCCAGAGACTGCATGGAAATGTGGAATTTTATATGCTGTACACCCCATGTACTTTCATAACTCTGTCATATGTCCATGTCACCCTGTATCCATAAATACAGGATGGGAACAGGGTGTGAGTGTCCCTTGTGGGAGCAATTGTGACTCTATAAACCAAGTGGGCATCACCCCATGTACTTTCATAACTCTGTCATATGTCCATGTCACCCTGTATCCATAAATACAGGATGGGAACAGGGTGTGAGTGTCCCTTGTGGGAGCAATTGTGACTCTATAAACCAAGTGGGCATAAAGGACTTAATTGTTAATAAGAGCTGTTCTTATATTCTGTAATAAGATGTATTTTATTTATGTTTCTAATCTGATTGTGTCTCAGGAGTCTGTCTGGGTAAACTGATTGTGTTCCTGTGTGATTTTCCTGTTCACTGCTTGACCCTCAACACGGAGCTTTGTCTCGTTCTTGGGGGGATTTACTGTATGCTGTTAGAAACTGATTGCCAGGAGTGTAAGCCGCTGGGGTGCTTTTCCTGTTCAGCTGCTAGCAGCTATTCGTGAGGTTCCAGTTCGGGAGTTTGGTGTTCTGCGGTAGCTGCCTGTGTCTCTGAAAGGGAACCCCTTTTAACCCCTTTTATGCCTGGGGGATGCCATAACAATTGGTGGCAGCGGTGAGTCGTTCCCACAGCCAGAAGGACAGCTACAGGAGATACCATTCCATGGATTTACAAGTTGGGGGCAACACATGTCCTAGTACAGTGACCCTAAAAGCAACAGAATGTAACCAGCAGTGTTATACGAAGAGGAGGACCTGGATGGCCGGGATGCATTAAGGAAAGGCATCTGGTACCAGGCCCTGGATAATGTACAATACCAGCAGGGTGAGAGTCTCCCCAGTGAAGAGCAGCGGTTGCAGAAGCAAGTGGCCCTGCGGATGCCCTTCCTGGGAGAGCAGCCCCTGGAGGAATGGGTGAAGGAACTAGAGCACCGGGTATGGCAGGAGCTATGGCTGGAGGATGCCTACCAGGCGCTCTGGTGGTATATGGCACAGTATATACCCTGGACAGCCGAGCATGACAAAACAGAGGGAGAGGAGTTTGATGGTCCTGGCTTGTTATGGGAGTCCTTAGCAGAGCCTGACTTTGGGAGCCCTGCGCAGACCAGACTTCAGGACATTTTCCACGTGAGGGAGGCTAGGCATGACTGGGATGACCCCCATGAGCTAGAGCAAGACCTGGCTCACCTAGCAACCCTGGAGTGGGAACTGGAGCAGGACTACTGAGATCTCATCCACTCCATTGGGAAGGCTCAGCAGGACAGCAAGGTAACAGACCCAGATCCAGACCCATTCAGCTGGGAAGATATTGTGGATATTTACTGGGAAGGACCCCAGGTGGCCAGTGGAGATAGGACTGAGGTCTCTCCACCGGTCCTGCAGGGAATTGGGAGCCCAGTCTCCATTCCCCAGCGGCAGGCTGAGTTACAGGGGGCAGAGACAGTTGGTCCTGTCCCCCAGTAGCAGAGGGATATGCAGGGAATTGGGAGCCCAGTCTCCATTCCCCAGCGGCAGGCTGAGTTACAGGGGGCAGAGACAGTTGGTCCTGTCCCCCAGCAGCAGAGGGATACGCAGGGAATTGGAAGCCCAGTCTCCATTCCCCAGCGGCAGGCTGAGTTACAGGGGGCAAAGACAGTCGGTTCTGCCCCCCATCAGTAGAGTGATATGCAGGAAATTGGGAGCCCAGTCTCCATTCACCAGTGGCTGGAAAGCCCCACAACCATGCAGATGGGACCCTGGTCTCTGCACTTACAGCACAGGGGGTAGGGACAGTCAGTCCTGTACCCCAGCAACAGGGCTGTTTAGCCAAAGGGGAGATGATCGGTCTCCCCCTCCAGCAGCACAGCTATGTATCCAAAGGGGAGACAGTCTGTCTCCCACTCCAGCAACCAGGCTCCCACCAGGCTACTTCTGTGGTAGTGCTGGTACCCGGGCAAAGTACAGCTGGTCTCTGCCCACCTCGCAACCCACCAATTCAGCATACCAGTCCCCCACACAGCTGTGGTGAGGCACCTGGACATGGACAAGTTTTCCCCGTACTCCGGTGAAGTAACCATTTATTGTGGCTGGGCTGTACTACTAATTGTGTTTTATTGGAGGGTTGCTGGTTTAACCAGGGCACTGACCGGCAGGAGGTCAGATACCCTGTTAGTCTGTTTGGAAAAGGGGAGAGATGTGACAAGACCAATCTCGCCACTGTGCATTGGAGGAGCCTGGTTGCTTACCTGCTGCCTTTAGACTATGGCCCCATGTTGAAACACTTATAAGAATACAGACATATCTAAATCTCTATTTAAACCTTTAGGTTCCATTGTATCTAATTTCCATATCCAAAAACATTCTCTTTGTTTTAATAAGCGTTCCCTATTACCAAACCTACGTGGCAATGATACTTTTTCAATTATTTGGAACCTCAATTGTCCTATTGAATGTCCCTTTTCCACAAAATGGTGCGCTACAGGCGCTTTGATGTTTTTCGTTCGAATGTTACTTTTATGCTCTATTATCCTGTCCTTAATGATCCTGGTCGTTTCACCAATGTAACTCCTCCCACAGGGGCATTTAATTAAATAGATTACAAAGGTTGACTTACATGTGTGATAACCTCTAATTTTAAATGTCTTCCCTGTGGCTGGATGGTGAAAATCAGGCCCTTTGATCATGTTATTACAACATGAACAGTTTAAACATGGATAACATCCCTCAGTCTTACAAGAAATATATTGTTGTTTTATTTCGATATTAGAGCATACATCAGCATGTACCAACTGTTGTTTAAGGTTTAAGCCTTGCTTGTAGGCAGGCATAGGGAAATTACCAAATTCTTTAATTTCGGGATTACATTCTGTCAAAACAGACCAATGCTTTTTAATAATGCGTTGGATTTGGGCCGATTGTGAATTAAATTCTGACACAAAAATTAAACAATCATCTTTTTTATTTTCCTTTTTCTTTGGACTCAACAAAGTCCCTCTTGGAACTGATAAAGCATATTTAATTTCTGTGTCAATTAATTCAGAGGGATAACCCCTCTTAAGAAATCTAGATTTCAATTCTTTAAATCTTAATTCTAATAAATCGTCATCAGTGACAATTCTGCGTACTCTTAAAAATTGGCTACGGGGAAGGGCCTTTAAAAGAGATATGGGGTGAGCACTATCAAAGTGAAGAAGACTATTCCTGTCTGTATCTTTTCTGAACAGATCAATCTTTAATTCTTTACCCTTTTTCATAACTTTAGTATCTAGAAACGTGATGTTACTTTCACTCCATGTTAATTTAAATTTGATCTTACCCACGGCCCCATTAAGCTCAGTTACAAATGCAACTAGGGATCCAACGTCGCCCCACCAAATACCAAAGATGTCATCGAAATAGCGCCACCAACAGGCGCCATACCGATGAAACCCAGGATTGGTGAAAACAAATTTCTCTTCAAAAACATTCATAAAAATGTTAGCATAACATAAAAGGGTAAAGAATTAAAGATTGATCTGTTCAGAAAAGATACAGACAGGAATAGTCTTCTTCACTTTGATAGTGCTCATCCCATATCTCTTTTAAAGGCCCTTCCCCGTAGCCAATTTTTAAGAGTACGCAGAATTGTCACTGATGACGATTTATTAGAATTAAGATTTAAAGAAATGAAATCTAGATTTCTTAAGAGGGGTTATCCCTCTGAATTAATTGACACAGAAATTAAATATGCTTTATCAGTTCCAAGAGGGACTTTGTTGAGTCCAAAGAAAAAGGAAAATAAAAAAGATGATTGTTTAATTTTTGTGTCAGAATTTAATTCACAATCGGCCCAAATCCAACGCATTATTAAAAAGCATTGGTCTGTTTTGACAGTATGTAATCCCGAAATTAAAGAATTTGGTAATTTCCCTATGCCTGCCTACAAGCAAGGCTTAAACCTTAAACAACAGTTGGTACATGCTGATGTAGGCTCTAATATCAAAATAAAACAACAATATATTTCCTGTAAGACTGAGGGATGTTATCCATGTTTAAACTGTTCATGTTGTAATAACATGATCAAAGGGCCTGATTTTCACCATCCAGCCACAGGGAAGACATTTAAAATTAGAGGTTATCACACATGTAAGTCAACCTTTGTAATCTATTTAATTAAATGTCCCTGTGGGAGGAGTTACATTGGTGAAACGACCAGGATCATTAAGGACAGGATAATAGAGCATAAAAGTAACATTTGAACGAAAAACATCAAAGCGCCTGTAGCGCACCATTTTGTGGAAAAGGGACATTCAATAGGACAATTGAGGTTCCAAATAATTGAAAAAGTATCATTGCCATGTAGGTTAGGTAATAGGGAACGCTTATTAAAACAAAGAGAATGTTTTTGGATATGGAAATTAGATACAATGGAACCTAAAGGTTTAAATAGAGATTTAGATATGTCTGTATTCTTATAAGTGACATGTTTTTATATATATATCTGTATTTTGGAGCATTTTTTTGATTTTATTATTAATACATTGTTAAATTGATAAGTGTTAAACTTAGGTTATAAGGTAACTGTATTGTGGTAGATTAAGGGTTAATATGGATTTGTATCTTGAGCACCACCTTGTGGTGGATGGGTATAAATAGAATCTATGTCATAATGCATTTTAGCTTGACTAAGGTAGCAATACCGAAACGTTGCTGCATTTGTTGTTGTGTTAAACAATAAATACTTTGTTTGCTGCTCCTCTGCTTGGATTTTTTGATTATTTGTTCAGAGTTTGGAGTGGAGCTCTGGAGTGGCATGCAGTGGGCCGTTGTGTGCTGGATTAAGGGCTTTTTGTTATGTCCATAAATACAGGATGGGTACAGGGTGTGAGTGCCCCTTGTGGGAGCAATTGAGACTCTGTAATAAGATGTATTTTATTTATGTTTCTAATCTGATTGTGTCTCAGGAGTCTGTCTGGGTAAACTGATTGTGTTCCTGTGTGATTTTCCTGTTCACTGCTTGACGCTCAACACAGAGCTTTGTCTCGTTCTTGGGGGGATTCACTGTATGCTGTTAGAGACTGATTGCCAGGAGTGTAAGCTGCTGGGGTGCTTTTCCTGTTCAGCTGCTAGCAGCTATTCGTGAAGTTCTGGTTCGAGAGTTTGGTGTTCTGCGGTAGCTGCCTGTGTCTCTGAAAGGGAAGATCTACTAAACGGCAGTTTAACCCCTTTTTATGCCTGGGGGGTGCCGTAACAAATACTATGTTACAGGCTCGTAAATCTGTTTCTAGAAAGATTTGTTATTGAGTTTGGAAGACATATTTCATGGTGTTCTTCAGGATGGTTTGGATAAGGGTTTGTCTGCAAGTTCCTTGAAGGGACAAATCTCTGCTCTTTCTGTTTTATTTCACAGAGAAATTGCTAAACTTCCTGATATTCACTGTTTTGTACAGGCTTTGGTTCGTATTAAGCCTGTCATTAAATCAATCTCTCCTCCTTGGAGTCTTAATTTGGTTTTGAAAACTTTACAGGCTCCTCCATTTGAGCCTATGCATTCTTTGGACATTAAACTACTTTCTTGGAAAGTGTTGTTCCTTTTGGCCATCTCTTCTGCTAGAAGAGTTTCTGAATTATCTGCTTTTTCTTGTGATTCTCCTTTTCTGATTTTTCATCAGGATAAGGCGGTTTTGCTGACTTCATTTCAATTCTTACCTAAGGTTGTGAATTCTAACAACATTAATAGAGAAATTGTTGTCCCTTCCTTGTGTCCTAAGAATTCTTTGGAGAGATCCTTACATTCTTTGGATGTGGTAAGAGCTTTGAAATATTTTATTGAAGCTACTAAAGTTTTCAGGAAGACTTCTAATTTATTTGTTATCTTTTCTGGTTCTAGGAAAGGTCAGAAGGCTTCTGCCATTTCCTTGGCATTGTGGTTAAAGCTTTTGATTCATCATGCTTATTTGGAGTCGGGTCAAACCCCACCTCAGAGAATTACTCATTCTACTAGATCAGTCTCCACTTTGTGGGCTTTTAAGAATGAAGCTTCAGTTGATCAGATTTGCAAAGCAGCAACTTGGTCTTCTTTGCATACATTTACTAAATTCTACTGTTTTGATGTATTCGCTTCTTCGGAAACATTTTTTGGTAGAAAAGTTCTTCAGGCAGCTGTTTCAGTTTGATTCTTCTGCTTTTGTTTTAAGTTTTTTCCTTTCATTCATGAGAATAAACTTATATTTTGGTTTGTGGATTAATTTTTTATGCAAAAATGGCTGTTTTTATTTTTATCCCTCCCTCTCTAGTGACTCTTGCGTGGAGTTCCACATCTTGGGTATTGCTATCCCATATGTCACTAGCTCATGGACACTTGTCAATTACATGAAAGAAAAGATAATTTATGTAAGAACTTACCTGATAAATTCATTTCTTTCATATTGGCAAGAGTCCATGAGGCCCACCCTTTTTATGGTGGTTATGATTTTTTTGTATAAAGCACAATTATTTCCAAATTCCTTTGTTGATGCTTTTTACTCCTTTCTTTTTCACCCCACTACTTGGCTATTTGTTAAACTGAATTGTGGGTGTGGTGAGGGGGTGTATTTGTAGGCATTTTTTGGTTTGGGAAACTTTGCCCCTCCTGGTAGGATTGTATATCCCATACGTCACTAGCTCATGAAAGAAATGAATTTATCAGGTAAGTTCTTACATAAATTATGTTTTTAAGATATTTTTGTCAAATTTTAGTGTGTTACTTTCAATAAAAGTGTGGGCTTTTCATTAAATAGTCTAATTATGCAAAAAAAAATATTTGAAAAAATAAATTTTCAGTTTTTCGCCATGTGCATCCCGGATTTTCGGGTTCGGTTTCGGTCCAGAATTTCCATTTCGGTGCATCACTAATTGTATTGTTAGTTTGCATCTGTTGATTTTGTTATTATATACTTTATGAACATTTTAAATGGGCCGAACTTGATGAGAGATCATATCTCATTATGTTATCAATCTATGTAAACACAAAGGCTTCCTTTTCTTATCTCTGTCCTAGAAAACAATTAAAAGTTATCATTTTAGATCCTGTCTCTCCGAATCCCCCTTCCCCCCCTTGCAGTGTGATTTAAGACAACTCACTACTGACCAAGAGAATTTAAAGGACTGGGGGTGGAACACATGAAAAATACAAAATGTAGAGACTTTTAAGCATTGTACAAATTGGTCAAAAGGAGGGGTACCTATCCGGTACAGAAAGACTACAGATACAGTGTGCACCTTCATGCGGTCTGTAACAACGGACTATCACATGCATAGTATCTGTGTATGTTTGTACCTGTTACCCTTAGTGATCTACAAGAACTTTAGCTTTTGTTATTAATAAATTGTTCATTTGCTTTAAAGGGACACTGAACCCAAATTTTTTTCTTTTGTGATTCAGATAGATAATGAAATGTTAAGCAACTTTCTAATTTACTCCTATTATCAATTTTTCTTCATTCTCTTGCTATCTTTATTTGAAAAACAGGCATCTAAGCGTTTTTTTTGGTTCAAAGCTCTGGACAGCAATTTTTTATTGGTGGATGAATTTATCCACCAATCAGCAAGAACAACTCTGGTTGTTCACCAAAAATGGTCCGGCATCTAAACTTACATTCTTGCATTTCAAATAAAGATACCAAGAGAATGAAGAAAATTTGATAATAGGAGTAAATTAGAAAGTTGCTTAAAATGTCATGCTCTATCTGAATCACGAAAGAAAATTTTTGGGTTCAGTGTCCCTTTAAGCATTTGTCTGTGTCTGTATCCAGTCTGCCTGGGGTCTGCACAATAAACCTGATTATCTTGAGCTGTTGAAGCTCTAACTAATGTGAGTATTCTAGGTCTGCCTTACATCTGGGGAGTGAAGATTACACAGTATTATGCTATGTGTTTCTTTCTCTTCCTTCTGAGGAACATCGTATGGACTATTTGTATTTGTGGTATTGTCTCCATTAAAGACTCTTTTCACGTTGGATATATTACTACATATTGGTCGGTACTACATATTGGTCTGTATTATTATCACTATTTGTATTTGTGCTACTGTCTCCATTAAAGACTCTTTTCACGTTGGATATATTACTACATATTGGTCGGTATTATTATCACTATTTGTATTTGTGGTACTGTCTCCATTAAAGACTCTTTTCACGTTGGATATATTACTACATATTGGTCGGTACTACATATTGGTCTGTATTATTATCACTATTTGTATTTGTTCTACTGTCTCCATTAAAGACTCTTTTCACGTTGGATATATTACTACATATTGGTCGGTACTACATATTGGTCTGTATTATTATCACTATTTGTATTTGTGCTACTGTCTCCATTAAAGACTCTTTTCACGTTGGATATATTACTACATATTGGTCAGTACTACATATTGGTCGGTATTATTATCACTATTTGTATTTGTGGTACGGTCTCCATTAAAGACTCTTGTCACGTTGGATATATTACTACATATTGGTCGGTACTACATATTGGTCTGTATTATTATCACTATTTGTATTTGTGGTACTGTCTCCATTAAAGACTCTTTTCACGTTGGATATATTACTACATATTGGTCGGTACTACATATTGGTCTGTATTATTATCACTATTTGTGTGTGGTTTTTGTTACACATTTTATTTTTAGTAAATACAAAATGTCTGACAGTGAGGATCTGTAGAAACTACAATATCAATACTGTAATATTAGATTTAAATTACATATAAACAACTCTTATTTAACATTTGTGTAAGTGCTGCTCTTTTATATAAATAATGGAAAAAATGATTATAATATATTTGTAAGGTTGTGATTTGTCCCACTCATAAATAGATTGTCCTGAGCTTATATTGTAAAGTTCTGGAAAGATTAATATTTAAAGGGACAGCCTACCATAGAATTGTTATTGTTTTAAAAGATAGATAATCCCTTTAATACCCATTTTCCAGTTTTGCATAACCAGCACAGTTATGTTAATGTACTTTTTACCTCTGTGATTACCTTGTATCTAGGAACCTTCTTCCAGCCCCCTGATCACATGACTGTGACTGTTTATTATCTATTGTCTTAAATTTAGCATTGTTTTGTGCTAAATCTTAAATAACCCCCTGTGCCTGAACACAGTGTTATCTATACGGCCCACATGTACTTTCTGTCTCTTTGTGTTGAAAAGAGATTTAAAAAGCCTGTGATAAGAGGCAGCCCTCAAAGGCTTAGAAATTAGCGTATGACCCTACCTATGTTTATTTTTAACTAAGAATACCAAGAGAAAAAAGCAAATTTAATGATAAAAGTAAATTGGAAAGTTGATTAAAATTAAAAGTCCTATCTGAATAATGAAAGTTTAATTTATACTTGACTGTCCCTTTAAGGTGCAACTGTAACACCCACAGAGCTAACTGTACTAAATGCTTGTGCTGAATCAATAGCACATATGTAATAACCTAATCAGCTGATCTGTATCACATGAATTGTTATGTGTGCCTTTAATTATACCATACGTACAGTTAATTATTTATTATTATCTGTCTAAACCATTTAATATACTTTTTACAGACACAGTCAGAGCACTGAGAGATATCAGGTATTGATGTAACTGGAGTGAATAAGGGAACCTTCTTCCTGAGCACAGACATTGGAGCCTGTTATCAGCATGAACTCATATGTGTTAGGTGCGTAAAATAGATATTATGCTGACTTTAATTGCTGGGAAATAGAATAAATCACTCATTAAACAAATATAAACTATTATATTTATATCTGCATCTTTTAAGAACATTTGTGTCAACACCGGCTCTCAGATCACCTGCAACTCTACCTTCCCCTGCCCTGACCCAACTCATGGAACACCCATAACTACACTTACACCTACCTTGTTCCCATATATGGAACACCCAGTACGCCACCAGTAAGTGTTCCCCACCCCAGAACTGCCACTGATTTGTGTGCTTAATTTCACAGTGAGTCTTATTAAACTAATACATTTTTGGCTGATTATATAAATTAAACAACTGCAACCGCAAGCTAAGAAGTATCATAAGATCACTGCTCCTTTAGCCTTTAAAACATCTCACACTAATTATTAGTCTGTGATAATTAAGATATCATATTCTCACCCTACTGGTTGAGCATGAGCCTGGCAGGGCTGTATGTGCATTTGCTTGTGCAATGTTAAATAAGGATGGTAGATGTTACCTATCTTGCCCAGAATACAGATGTACTTGTTCCCTGGCTGAGAACATTATCCACCTGCACCTTATTTAATGGTGTGCTATAAATTGTTTTCATCAGTAATCAGTGGTTTAGTTTATTATGAAGTAGAAATATTTACATTATTTGTCTTTCTTTGTTTAAATTTGTGATTTACAGGTTAATCAATTTAAAAATAAACACAAAATAGAAGCCATTTTATGGAGTGTAAATAAATAATATGATTTGTGTAAGACGATGGATTCCATTTTAAAGAATAAACTTTCTTTATTTTCTTTATTCCTTTTCTTTTTATGTAGACAATCACTTGAATAGTTCATACCCATCCTTCACTACAGGAAGCATCAGAATGATACCGCAAACTCCAAAAGTCTTAGACACTAATGACTATTCACAAACATTGGGGAAATCACAGCAGATATTTAAAGGAGATGGAGAACTAGCAGGAACTGGGCAGCAATCATTATGTACAGAGAGTAATTTAGTCATCAAACAAGAGGACAACATTTATGACTTATCTAGTGAAATGATTATCCCAGACGATAAACCACACACATTTACTGAGCTTTCAAAACATTTAAAAGAAGGGGAAAGTCTTAAGTCTAGCCAAATGATTCATACAAATAAGAAACCTTTCAAATGTACAGAATGTGAGAAAAGCTTCACATGTAATTTGCATCTCCTTGAACACCACACACTTCACACAGCTGTGAAACCTCACCTGTGTACAGAATGTGGGAGATGTTTCACATCTAAAGGAAACCTTAAGTATCACAAAAAGACCCACACAGGAGAGAAACCTTTTACTTGTAATGAGTGTGGGAGATGTTTCACATCCAAGGGAAATCTCATAACTCATGAAAAGACCCACACAGGGGAAAAGCCTTTCACATGTACAGAGTGTGGAAAAAGTTTTACACAAAAGAGTGATCTGAAAAGTCATGAAAGGATTCACACAGGAGAAAAACCTTTCACATGTACAGAGTGTGGAAAAAGTTTTACATATAAAAATAATCTGAAAACTCATGAAAGGAGTCACACAGGAAAAAAGCCTTTCACATGTACAGAGTGTGGAAAAGGTTTTACACATAAGGGTAATCTGAAAACTCATGAAAGGAGTCACACAGGAGAAAAGCCTTTCAAATGTACAGAGTGTGGAAAAGGTTTTACACAAATAAATAGTCTGAAAACTCATGAAAGGATTCACACAGGAGAAAAGCCTTTCAAATGTACAGAGTGTGGAAAAGGTTTTACACAAATAAATAGTCTGAAAACTCATGAAAGGAGTCACACAGGAGAAAAGCCTTTCACATGTACAGAGTGTGGAAAAGGTTTTACACAAATAAATGATCTAAAAACTCATGAAAGGAGTCACACAGGGGAGAAACCTTTCAAATGCACAGAGTGTGGGAAATGTTTTACACAAAAGAGTCATCTGAAAAGTCATGAAAGGATTCACACAGGGGAAAAGCCTTTCACATGTACAGAGTGTGGAAAATGTTGTACACATAAGAGTAATCTGAGAAAACATGAAAGGATTCACAAGGGAAGAAACCTTTCATATATTTAGAAAGTGAAAAAAAAAGTTTTTTATTGAAATCAGGTATCACAAAACACCAAATATTTACACACAAATAAACTTTATATACACAGTGTACAACCTTTTTACAATTATCCTAAAGAGGACAAACTCTCTAAATAGAAGCATCAAAAGGGATCTTATTGTAAATAATACTTTCTAATCCCAGTTATAAAAGCGCCAGATTGGAAGTGTTCTCCTGCTGTCCTTTGTTCCTCTATATATGTGCGCCTCAGCGTCTCTCATATAAATGTGATAGAATCCAAACAACAAACAGGAATATACAGATCTGTCCTCATACTGACCAGTTTACACAGCCATTCAACACCAAAGCACCCCCAGTGTTGTTTATTAATATGCCAGTGTTATGATTTGTACGTTTGTTTTACACAGGGGAGGAAATAATTACATTTACAGAATAAAGGAGTCTTTATATGAATAGAGTGTTAGAGATTTATATAAACAAGAACATCAATCTCAAATGATTGACATCTGGGAGATATATTTAATGTGCACATCATGTGGATAAACCTTTTCTTATAGCAATAGATGCTAAGCATTGTACATGTTATATACCAGAGGAATTACTGAGGGGAAACTGATTTTATTTCATGAGACACAATGGGCTAGATTACAAGTGGAGCGCTAATTTATCGCACACCTAAAAATGTTGAAATGTGCCCATTTGCGGGTGCGCAATAAGTTATCAGCCATTACAAGTGGCTGATGTTTTCTACCATGAGCTCATGGTAGCAATTAGTGCTTATTAAATTAACAAGAGAAAAGATCTCTGGTTAATTTTCTAAATGTCCTGCAAATGCCCCTAAATATAATTGTTACTTTTCTTTAATAAAAAAATAGCATTTATTAAAAACAAAACAAAAATAACTGCAGTTTTTGGGGGCTAAAGTTGCCGGCTGTGCAGTGTTAAAAAAGACAGCGCTGAAAAGTGCCTTTACATTGTGGTCTATGGGAACTTTCTCTTCCCTGTAAATATACATCTATAGGCTTTTATATATATATATATATATATATATATATATATACACAGTGTAAATATACATGTATATGCTTTTATATATATATATTTATACACAGTGTGAATACACATGTATATGCTTATATATATATACACAGTGTAAATACAGATGTATATGCTTTTATATATATACACAGTGTAAATACACATCTATATGCTTTTATGTATAAATTCCAAACAAATTCACAGTTCCAGAGTAGGAAGGAGAGAGAGGAGAGATATAGGTATAATAAAACGTGTACTTTATTGGTAATACATAAAACAGACCTGGCACAGCAAACAGAGAGATCCTTCTGCTGACGCGTTTCCTGCCTCACTGGCACTTCATCAGAGCATTCGGATAGTAACTTACACAGCTGTTAAATCACTTGCAACAATACAAAATAGACCAATCAGAAATAGTCATCAAAATTACCTGCATGCACTGAAGGGATACTAATTTAACCCCTACTGGTACAAGACTAAGTTGTTAAATAATAATACTGGTTAGTCAAAAAATATATATACAGCATAAATTCTAAGAAACAATCTTAAAATTGAAAAAAATACTTTAAAAACAGAAATGGGAACTTATTAAATGGTAGTATATAGCAACAAAGAAAAATGGTTTTATTAACAAACACTTACATGTCGGTAGAGTGTGCAAAGCCTTACTTCACGCTATGAGTGACAAAGTATTAGCCCCTTATAATAATTTCAAAAAATATATATAATTGTCATGGATTGCAGACCAAATAGTATGTATAAAAGTTAAATGCTAACCATAATAAAGTGTCTGCAAACATGCCAATAAGAGCATAATCACAATTGTAGCGTGATATACAATAAAGAAAGCCAACCTAGCACAGAGTACCGTATCTATGCATTAAATTTATAAATGTTTCAATGAACATAAAATGTATCCCAGGACAATAATGATATACAATGGTAAAGATAAAATCCGAACTTATTCACACATACGTAAAGACTATTAGATGGAAAATGAACTGCAAATAAAATATTCATATCAATATCAAGACACCCTTAATCATTTTGTATGTGTAAATAAAATTATCTTACATCAGAATGAGAAAATATATAAATAGAATAAGATGGTATCCCCAACAATTAAACATATTTCCATTGGAGACATAATACTCTATTTGTCAATGAAAAGTTTCACATCACTGATCTTGTTTATTCCACAAGGAGAACCAGTCCTTAATGTATAAATCCAAAATATCTCTCTTTTACTGAGAGCCTGATATCTATCACCTCTTCTAGCACCCAAATTGACCTGTTCTATACCTTGGAACTTAAAGTGCCTTAAACGATTATCATGTTGGAAGAAATGTTTTGCAACTGGTCTCTTGGGGGTCTCAGCCTCTAGGGACAGTAGATGTTCTCTGATTCTGTCTTTAAGATTCCTAGAGGTGAGACCCACATACTGAAATTTGCATAACATGCAGGTTACAAGATAAACTACAAAAGTAGAATTGCAGTTAATTTTGTCCCTTATTTTATATGTTAGACCTGTGTTGGTGGACATGATCACAACATTTGCATGGTTTTACTCCACATTTGTGAAACCCCACATTAGTAGGTAACTAAGATCTAGGCTGAATATCTTTCGGACAAATCTTCCGTCCAAAGTCTTTCCTTATGCTATCTCCAATAGTGTCTGATCTACTGGAGATGAAATTACAATTCTTAGAGATATATTTGAGATCTAAATCTTTCTCAAGTAATGGCAGTCTAGTTTTAATTATATTACATATTTCACTGAACTGCTTGCTGTATTTAGTGATGAAATTAATGCCTTCTCTTTTCTTATTTTTCCCTGTGTTATTGACTCCTTTATCTTTCAATAAATCTTTTCTATCAAAAGTGGACACCATTGTAGATATTTCTTGTAATTTATTTACATCATATCCTCATTCAACTAAGCATTTTGTTAAACTATCAGCATGTTTCCAATAGTCACATAGATTAGTGCAGTTACGCCTTAATCTGATGTATTGGCCCTTTGGTATCCCTTTCTTGAGGTGACCTGGATGTGAGGAGTCAGCTCTGAGTATAGTATTGCCACTGATCTCTTTCCTATACACTTCCGTGATTATCTCATTGTCACTGCTCTTTAAAAGTACATCAAGGTAAGATATACTGGTATCTGATGTACTATAAGTAAACCTCAAATTTTGGTCATTATAGTTAATAAACTCTAAGAACTTATTAAGTTGTCCCATGTCACCTTCCCAGATCAGAAGAACATCATCTATGTAGCGAGTGTACACTATTATGTTCTTCTGAAAAGGATTAGAGGCATCAAAAATTTTCATTACTTCAAAATTTGCTAGATACAGGTTTGCATAAGAGGGAGCGAATTTCGCCCCCATCGCTGTCCCTCTTAGCTGTAAAAAAAACTCACCATTGAACATGAAATAATTTCTATTTAATAGAAAATTAATAGCCTATAAGATGTAATCTATAAGCTCATCGTCATAACCTGAGTATCTTTCAAGCATGTTTTTTATCGCTGTAATGCCCAAGGTATGTGGAATACAGGAGTAGAGTGAGACTACATCTATAGTCACAAAATGATAACCTTCACTCCACTGTACATCTTGAATTAGTCTAATAAGATGCTTAGTATCCCTAAAAAATCCTGGTAGTGCTTGCACAATGGGTTGTAGTTGTGCATCAACCCATTGGCCCAACCTCTCTCCCAGGGAGCCAATAGCAGAAAAAATTGGTCTCCCTGGGGGAGTGTCTAGGGATTTGTGTACCTTAGGTAGATATTTAAAAACAGGTACCCTTGGGTTCTCTTCAAAGATAAATTCACTAGTTTTAATTGTCAAGATAGAGTTTTCTAATCCCTGATCTAAAAAATGTTTTAATTCCCTTTGAAACTTAGTTGTAGGGTTAAATGTTAATTTTTTGTAAGTGTCAATGTCTCTTAGTTGACTATAGGCCTCTGTAAGGTAATCATTCACATTCAAAACAACAATTGAACCACCCTTATCAGAATCAACAATTGTTATATCTTGGTTATTTTTAAGACGTTTCAGTGCTTGTGCCTCTTTATTCGTCAAATTTTTATACCTGTAAGAATCAACATTGTCAGCTCTATTCACTTTTTCATGTAGTGACAATAAATCTTGCTCTAAGATAGAATGAAACAATTCTATAATATAATTTCTTGCCTGAACAGGATAGAAGTTACTAGGTTTGTGTTCTTTAATCAATTGCTGTTTATTAACTCTATTATCAACACCAATACCAATAGTATTACATTGTAACTCGCATAGGGACACTATATTGCACAAATCTTTGAAATTGCAATTATCACTCAGATTAATATTGACCCTCTGCGTGTCACAAGGTGGATCTAACACATTCAAATTTTTAAAGTGCTTATTTAGTGTTATCTTTCGCACAAATGTATTAATATCTAGGATTGTGTCGAAAATATTAAAGTCTCTTGCTGGTGAGAAACCTAGTCCCTTAGTGAGGACAGAAACCTCATCTTCATCCAATACAGTAGAAGAAAGATTGATTATTTGTCGCTTGTCATGTTCTTTTTCTTCCACTGTGTTCTGCGGCTGGGATATCTTGGTACAGCAGGATTTTTCCCCTGGTGATCTTCCGCTTTGTCTTTGTGTTTTTCTTTTGTGTGTTCCACAGTAATTACCCCGTTTTTTTGGCCTTGCTCCCAAAGCTGAATCTGTATCCTCATTAACTTTGATCGGTGTTGAGGTGATGGGAGCTAGAGCCCCAGAGGTTGTCAGTGTTGAAGCCAAGGCAGAATTATTATCACTGGTCATTGCTGTGCTTTCAAAACTTGAAAATGTCACTTTCTTGTTACTTTTGTTATTCTTATAACTCCGTTTATTCTTATTATTCTTTTTCTGTGCCCTCCTTTCAGTATTCCAACTATACACAATATTTAGATCATAATCTTGTGTGTCTCTTTCATATTTCTTGTATTAATGATCGGAAAGATCCACACTTAATTTTTCTAAAGTCTCATCCAGTTGATTCTGAAAGTGCAAAAATTTATCATCATTTTTCAGTGGCTCTAATTGTTCCTCTAGACTCTCAAGCTCCGTTAATATAATCTTTCTTTGTTCCTTTTTAAATGTTACCAATTTTTCCATTAGTACCAGCGAGCAGTCAGTGAGGGACTGATTCCAAGATGACATAAATTCTGGATACTCCTTGTGGAAGGCCGGATATTTTTTCATTCGTAAGCCCCTGGGAATTTTCTTTTCCTCTAAATATTGTTCAAGGAATTCTATGTCCCACCATAATATTAGTTCTTTAATGTGCACTTTTTCTTTGTTCATAAATAAAGTTCCCAATTCAACTTTATTCTCAACGGTTGCTGTGCCTTTTAATAGTTGTTCCAATCTCTCTCTCCTCTGTTTATCATTAAAAGCAGCCATATCCAAACAAATTGATCGTTGTCTAACAGGATAATAGTATATTACACTTCACACTGTCAAAGTCCACACAGAGATAAATGCAATGCAAATAGAAATTCCAGATTTAGTGCAGTATTATATGATCGTGTGATTTATAATCCATAACTAGCTAGCGTGAATATTCACTCCTAAATTGGAGTCCCACTTCTAGCGGGATTACACTTAGCTATTAGAGAACTTGTGTCAAATATCGTGGTTATTAAACGTATCTGTGGTACAGAGGCTGTTAGAGCCGCAGCGGCAACTTGTGAGTGTAGCAGTTGCAAGACTTAAATAATTGCAAACAGTAGCAAAAGGCAGAGTAAGTATTGTTTCACTTACCCCCCATGTCTGTTGCGGCGTTCACGCCTCTGGATCACACAACAGGTAAGTGTCTCTGTTGATCGCTGTCCTGTGCTCCGGAACTATTGGGGCTCCCCTGGACCCGTAACCAAACAAATTCACAGTTCCAGAGTAGGAAGGAGAGAGAGGAGAGATATAGGTATAATAAAACGTGTACTTTATTGGTAATGCATAAAACAGACCTGGCACAGCAAACAGAGAGATCCTTCTGCTGATGCGTTTCCTGCCTCACTGGCACTTCATCAGAGCATTCGGATAGTAACTTACACAGCTGTTAAATCACTTGCAACAATACAAAATAGACCAATCAGAAATAGTCATCAAAATTACCTGCATGCACTGAAGGGATACTAATTTAACCCCTACTGGTACAAGACTAAGTTGTTAAATAATAATACTGGTTAGTCAAAAATTATATATACAGCATAAATTCTAAGAAACAATCTTAAAATTGAAAAAAATACTTTAAAAAAAGAAATGGGAACTTATTAAATGGTAGTATATAGCAAGAAAGAAAAATGGTTTTATTAACAAACACTTGCATGTCGGTAGAGTGTGCAAAGCCTGAGAAAGTGACAAAGTATTAGCCCCTTATAATAATTTAAAAAGATATATATAATTGTCATGGATTACCTGTTGTGTTAGCCAGAGGCGTGAACGCCGCAACAGACATGGGGGGTAAGTGAAACGATACATACTCTGCCTTTTGCTACTGTTTGCAATTATTCAAGTCTTGCAACTGCTACACTCACAAGTTGCCGCTGCGGCTCTAACAGCCTCTGTACCACAGATACGTTTAATAACCACGATATTTGACACAAGTTCTCTAATAGCTAAGTGTAATCCCGCTAGAAGTGGGACTCCAATTTAGGAGTGAATATTCACGCTAGCTAGTTATGGATTATAAATCACACGATCATATAATTCTGCACTAAATCTGGAATTTCTGCTTTTATATATATATATATATACACAGTGTAAATATACATGTATATGCTTTTATATATATATACACAGTGTAAATATACATGTATATGCTTTTATATATATATACACAGTGTAAATATACATGTATATGTGATTTTATATATATATATATATATATATACACAGTTGCAAGAAAAAGTATGTGAACCCTTTGGAATGATATGGATTTCTGCACAAATTGGTCATAAAATGTGATCTGATCATCATCTAAGTCACAACAATAGACAATCACAGTCTGCTTAAACTAAGAACACACAAAGAATGAAATGTTGCCATGTTTTTATTGAACACACCATGTAAACATTCACAGTGCAGGTGGAAATCAATGAGATGAGATTGGAGGTGTTGGTTACAGCTGCCCTGCCCTATAAAAAACACACACCAGTTCTGGGTTTGCTTTTCACAAGAAGCATTGCCTGATGTGAATGATGCCTCGCACAAAAGAGCTCTCAGAAGACCTACGATTAAGAATTGTTGACTTGCATAAAGCTGGAAAGGGTTATAAAAGTATCTCCAAAATCCTTGCTGTTCATCAGTCCATGGTAAGACAAATTGTCTATAAATGGAGAAAGTTCAGCACTGCTGCTACTCTCCCTAGAAGTGGCCGTCCTGTAAAGATGACTGCAAGAGCACAGCGCAGACTGCTCAATGAGGTGAAGAAGAATCCTAGAGTGTCAGCTAAAGACTTACAAAAGTCACTGGCAAATGCTAACATCCCTGTTAGCGAATCTACAATATGTAAAACACTAAACAAGAATGGATTTCATGGGAGGATACCACAGAGGAAGCCACTGCTGTCCAAACAAAACATTGCTGCACATTTACAGTTTGCACAAGAGCACCTGGATGTTCCACAGCAGTACTGGCAAAATATTCTGTGGACAGATGAAACCAAAGTTGAGTTGTTTGGAAGAAGCACACAACACTATGTGTGGCGAAAAAGAGGCACAGCACACCAACATCAAAACCTCATCCCAACTGTGAAGTATGGTGGTGGGGGCATCATGGTTTGGGGCTGCTTTTCTGCGTCAGGGCCTGGACGGATTGCTATCATCGAAGGAAAAATGAATTCCCAAGTTTATCAAGACATTTTGCAGGAGAACTTAAGGTCATCTGTCTACCAGCTGAAATTCAACAGAAGATGCGTGTTGCAACAGGACAATGACCGAAAGCATAGTAGTAAATCAACAACAGAATGGCTTAAACAGAAGAAAATACGCCTTCTGAAGTGGCCCAGTCAGAGTCCTGACCTCAACCCGATTGAGATGCTGTGGCATGACCTCAATAAAGCGATTCACACGTCTGATCTGCAACTACAGGAAACGTTTGGTTGAAGTTATTGCTACCAAAGGAGGTTCAACCAGTTATTAAATCCAAGGGTTCACATACTTTTTCCACCTGCACTGTGAATGTTTACATGGTGTGTTCAATAAAAACATGGCAACATTTCATTCTTTGTGTGTTATTAGTTTAAGCAGACTGTGATTGTCTATTGTTGTGACTTAGATGATGATCAGATCACATTTTATGACCAATTTGTGCAGAAATCCATATCATTCCAAAGGGTTCACATACTTTTTCTTGCAACTGTATATATACACAGTGTAAATACACATGTATATGCCTTTATATATATATATATATATATATATATATATACACACACAGTGTAAATATACATGTATATGCTTATATATATATATATATATATATATATATATATATATATATATATATATATATATATATATATATATATATATATAAAAATACACAGTGTAAATATACATGTATATGCTTTTACAGTGAGTGCAGAATTATTAGGCAAATGAGTATTTTGACCACATCATCCTCTTTATGCATGTTGTCTTACTCCAAGCTGTATAGGCTCGAAAGCCTACTACCAATTAAGCATATTAGGTGATGTGCATCTATGTAATGATAAGGGGTGTGGTCTAATGACATCAACACCCTATATCAGGTGTGCATAATTATTAGGCAACTTCCTTTCCTTTGGCAAAATGGGTCAAAAGAAGGACTTGACAGGCTCAGAAAAGTCAAAAATAGTGAGATATCTTGCAGAGGGATGCAGCACTCTTAAAATTGCAAAGCTTCTGAAGCGTGATCATCGAACAATCAAGCGTTACATTCAAATTAATCAACAGGGTCGCAAGAAGCGTGTGGAAAAACCAAGGCGCAAAATAACTGCCCATGAACTGAGAAAAGTCAAGCGTGCAGCTGCCAAGATGCCACTTGCCACCAGTTTGGCCATATTTCAGAGCTGCAACATCACTGGAGTGCCTAAAAGCACAAGGTGTGCAATACTCAGAGACATGGCCAAGGTAAGAAAGGCTGAAAGACGACCACCACTGAACAAGACACACAAGCTGAAACGTCAAGACTGGGCCAAGAAATATCTCAAGACTGATTTTTCTAAGGTTTTATGGACTGATGAAAAGAGAGTGAGTCTTGATGGGCCAGATGGATGGGCCCGTGGCTGGATTGGTAAAGGGCAGAGAGCTCCAGTCCGACTCAGACGCCAGCAAGGTGGAGGTAGAGTACTGGTTTGGGCTGGTATCATCAAAGATGAGCTTGTGGGGCCTTTTCGGGTTGAGGATGGAATCAAGCTCAACTCCCAGTCCTACTGCCAGTTTCTGGAAGACACCTTCTTCAAGCAGTGGTACAGGAAGAAGTCTGCATCCTTCAAGAAAAACATGATTTTCATGCAGGACAATGCTCCATCACACGCGTCCAAGTACTCCACAGCGTGGCTGGCAAGAAAGGGTATAAAAGAAGAAAATCTAATGACATGGCCTCCTTGTTCACCTGATCTGAACCCCATTGAGAACCTGTGGTCCATCATCAAATGTGAGATTTACAAGGAGGGAAAACAGTACACCTCTCTGAACAGTGTCTGGGAGGCTGTGGTTGCTGCTGCACGCAATGTTGATGGTGAACAGATCAAAACACTGACAGAATCCATGGATGGCAGGCTTTTGAGTGTCCTTGCAAAGAAAGGTGGCTATATTGGTCACTGATTTGTTTTGTTTTGTTTTTGAATGTCAGAAATGTATATTTGTGAATGTTGAGATGTTATATTGGTTTCACTGGTAAAAATAAATAATTGAAATGGGTATATATTTGTTTTTTGTTAAGTTGCCTAATAATTATGCACAGTAATAGTCACCTGCACACACAGATAACCCCCTAAAATAGCTATAACTAAAAACAAACTAAAAACTACTTCCAAAACTATTCAGCTTTGATATTAATGAGTTTTTTGGGTTCATTGAGAACATGGTTGTTGTTCAATAATAAAATTAATCCTCAAAAATACAACTTGCCTAATAATTCTGCACTCCCTGTATATATATATATATATATATATATATATATATATATACACACAGTGTAAATATACATGTATATGCTTTTATATGTATATATATATATAAATACACAGTGTAAATATACATGTATATGCTTTTATATATATATATATACACAGTGTAAATATACATGTATATGCTTATATATATATATATATATATATATATATATATATATATATATATATATACAGTGTAAATATACATGTATATGCTTTTATATGTATATATATATATATATATATATATATATATATATATATATATATATATATATATATACACAGTGTAAATACACATGTATATACTTATATATATATATATATACACACACAGTGTAAATATACATGTATATGCTTTTATATATATAAATAGACAGTGTAAATATACATGTATATGCTTTTATATATATATATATATATATATATACACAGTGTAAATTTACATGTATATGCTTTTATATATATATATATACACAGTGCAAATATACATGTATATGCGTTTATATATATATATATATATATATATATATATATAAACAGTGCAAATATACATGTATCTGCTTTTTTATATATATATATATATATATATATATATATATATATATATATATATATATATATATATATACACAGTGCAAATATACATGTATATGCTTTTATATATATACACAGTGTAAATATACATGTATATGCTTTTATATATATATATATACACAGTGCAAATATACATGTATATGCTTTTATATATATATATATATATATATATATATATATATATATATATATATACAGTGCAAATATACATGTATATGCTTTTATATATATATATAGTATAAATATACATGTATATGCTTTTATATATATATATATATATATATATATATATATATATACACAGTGCAAATATACATGTATATGCTTTTATATATATATATATATATATACACAGTGCAAATATACATGTATATGCTTTTTTATATATATATATATATATATATATATACACAGTATAAATATACATGTATATGCTTATATATATATATATATATATATATATACACAGTGCAAATATACATGTATATGCTTTTATATATATATACACAGTGCAAATATACATGCATATGCTTATATATATATATATATATATATATATATATATATATATATATACAGTATAAATATACATGTATATGCTTTTATATATATATATATATATATATATATATATATATATATATATATATATATATATATATATATATATATATATATACACAGTGCAAATATACATGTATATGCTTATATATATATATATATATATACGCAGTATAAATATACATGTATATGCTTTTATATATATATATATATATATATATACACAGTATAAATACACATGTATATGCTTTTATATATATATATATATATATATATATATATATATATATATATATATATATACATGTACAGGTGGCCCTCGTTTTACAACGGTTCAATTTACACCGTTTCAGAATAACAACCTTTTTTTCCAGTCATGTGACTGGACTGAGAAGCAGTGCATTTATTAAAATAGCCAGTAGGTGGAGCTGTCCGCTTGTGTTGCAGCAAAGCCAAGCAAGCTGAAATTAATCAGTTTAACCAGACCTGAGCTATCTAGCAGATTTCAAAGGAACAAGATCTTCCTGTCTATAAATCAGTCCAGATTGGGATGCATAGAAAGAACTGTTTGCAGAAAAATGCAAGTGAAGTCTGTGTTGTGTGATTATTTTATTAGGTTCATAATGCCGTTTAGCAAATGTTTTTGTTCATTTAACTTAGTTTAATGATATATTCTGTGTTGTGTGATTATTTTATTAGGTTTATAATGCTGTTTAGCATTTAAAGTCTTCATTTCAAAGCTTTAAAAATAATGTATTAGGTGTTACTTATGACAATTTTGAGAGGGGCCTGGAATCTCCCTCACTTCCCATTGACTTACATTATAAACTGGGTTTCAATTTACAACGGTTTCGATTTACAACCATTCCTTCTGGCACCTAACCCCGGCGTAAACTGAGGGCTACCTGTATATGCTTTTATATATATATAAATACACAGTGTAAATATACATGTATATGCTTTTGTATATATATATATATATATATATATATATATATATATATATATATATATATATATATATATATATATATATACAGTGTAAATATACATGTATATGCTTTTATATTTATATACACAGTGTAAATACACATGTATATGCTTTTATATTTATATACACAGTGTAAATACACATGTATAGGCTTTTATATATATACACACAGTGTAAATATACATGTATATGCTTTTATATATATATATATATATATATATATATATATATATATATATATATATATATATATATACACACAGTGTAAATATACAAGTATATGCTTTTATATATATACAGTATATACACAGTGTAAATATACATGCATATGCTTTTATATATATATATATATATATATATATTTACTGCCATCTCTGCGCGACCTACCCCCTGCGCTGCGCTCGTTCTCATGAGAACAAGGCTCATTGGAGCCTATTGGAGCACGCACTTGTGAGTGCAATGCGAATGTGAGGTCGTGTTAGTATTGCACCTCCCCTGTAATACCAGCGCATATCTGAGTGCATTGGTATTACTAATAAGAGCGCAAATATCGCTTAAACTAAAGTGATAATTTGCGTTACATTTATAATCAGGCGCTGTATCAGTAACCGGTACATACGTGATCATAATCAGTTTAATTTAAATGGCTACTATAACCTACATGTATACTGGGTATGTAATATGTATGTCATGTGATCATAATCAGTTTAATTTAAATGGCTACTATAACCTACATGTATACTGGGTATGTAATATGTGTGTCATGTGATCATAATCAGTTTAATTTAAATGGCGACTATAACCTACATGTATACTGGGTATGTAATATGTGTGTCATTGTGATCATAATCAGTTTAATTTAAATGGCTACTATAACCTACATGTATACTGGGTATGTAATATGTGTGTCATGTGATCATAATCAGTTTAATTTAAATGGCTACTATAACCTACATGTATACTGGGTATGTAATATGTGTGTCATGTGATCATAATCGGTTTAATTTAAATGGCTACTATAACCTACATGTATACTGGGTATGTAATATGTGTGTCATGTGATCATAATCAGTTTAATTTAAATGGCTACTATAACCTACATGTATACTGGGTATGTAATATGTGTGTCATGTGATCATAATCAGTTTAATTTAAATGGCTACTATAACCTACATGTATACTGGGTATGTAATATCTGTGTCATGTGATCATAATCAGTTTAATTTAAATGGCTACTATAACCTACATGTATACTGGGTATGTAATATGTGTGTCATGTGATCATAATCAGTTTAATTTAAATGGCTACTATAACCTACATGTATACTGGGTATGTAATATGTGTGTCATGTTCTGTAACTTGATATTATGCCTGTTAGATGTTTTCATGTTAGTTAGAAGCCACAAGAACTGATAATAGCACATACTGTATATATAAAGGGAACATTATATGTCTGATAAATCCCTTTGTATCCAGAGCACAAGTGTTAGGTATATTTATACCATTGTGTGCATATATCATGTAATTAGTGATAAAAAAGTGAAGGCGCCTAATGATAACTGTGTAAATATAAAAACGCTGTCTCGTTGATACAGCTGCATATAGTGTTGACCCCAATATGTTATAGTATATTGGACTAATCTCCTACACAGAGTTAACAAATATATTAATCAAACATGTGCTTCGAATCAGGCAAATATCAAATGTGCAGTACTAAAACAATATAACCATATAAATCATGTTGCAATAAATCAATAAATATACATATGAAGCACAATGGGTTATCTGTGCTAACCCAATGAATATTTTCCAAAGTGAACAGTTCAAATCATATCAAACCCAAGCTTTCTCCAGGGTTAAATCGCCAAAAAAGAACGTCCCTTTAATTCAGGTGGTATATGGCAGCGAGCTCCTTCCACAGCTGATCGGCAACCAGCAAACAATCTGTAGAGAATACAGAGAAACAAAAGGAGGCGGCACAATGGTGTGAGTACGTCAGGTACCAATGCTCATGCACACATCAAGATGTCACTTACTAGATGTCAGGCACTTGAGAAGTGCCACAAGTGCAGGCTGGACTATTAAAAGCTGCCCAGCGAGCTCTCCTCACGAGCGATGAACCAACACATTCAGAGTGTGACAGGAACCGGACGGAGTCAGTCAGTTGCTTTCAAGATAAAGTGCTTTCAAACTCTCACGCAACATTCAATTAGGATAGATAATAAAAGAAAGTGTATAACGATACACCTGAGGAAACGGTTATAATACCGGGAAACGCGTAGTGTATAGGGTTTTAAATAAACTGCACATTTGTTTTTACCCTGCGGCATCACACTACTATTTTTTAAACTATCTATCCTAATTGAATGTTGCGTGAGAGTTTGAAAGCACTTTATCTTGAAAGCAACTGACTGACTCCGTCCGGTTCCTGTCACACTCTGAATGTGTTGGTTCATCGCTCGTGAGGAGAGCTCGCTGGGCAGTTATTAATAGTCCAGCCTGCACTTAAAGGGATAGGACATTAAATGTGATGATTCAGATAGAATGTGTCAATTTAAGACACTTTAAACTTCACTTCTGTTAGCAAATTTACTTTGTTCTCTTGGTATCCTTTGCTAAAAAGAATATGTACATATTCCCAGCAGCAGAAAGTTACTATTGGGAGCTGACTGCTGATTGGTGGCTACATACATGACTCTTGCCATTGGCTCACCAGATATGCTCAGCTAACTCCCAGTAGTACATTGCTGCTGTAAAGCTGACTTCAACTATGTGTTTAATCTCTTTGCAGGAGTTAAATCATAGTTATATACAATCAGTGGTACAATAAAAAACTGATCTAATATATTTTTTATATCCCTTTAATTAATAACAGAAATAATTAATACAAATTATATTCTAGGTAATAAATATCTTGTTAGATTTGTCACAATGTTATTTTCATTAAAGGGACAGTCAAAATCAAACTTTAATGACTCAGATAGGGCATGCAATTTTAAACAACTTTCCAATCGACTTTTATCAATAAATTTGCTTTGTTCTTTTGGTGGTATTTTTGAAAAGCTAAACCTAGGTAGGCTCAAACTGATTTCTAAACCGTTGAAAACTGCCTCCTAGCTCAGAGCATTTTGAAAGTTTTTCACAGTTAGACAGTACCAGTTCATGTGTGTCATATAGATAACATTGTGTTCACTCCCGTGGAGTTATTTAGGAGTCTGCACTGATTGGCTAAACTGTATGTCTGTCAAAAGCACTGAGATAAGGGGGCAGTCTGCAGAGGCTTAGATACAAGCTAATCAAAGAGGTAAAACATATATTAATATAACAGTGCTGATTATGCAAAACTGGGGGATGGGTAATAAAGGGATTATCTATCTTTTTAAACAATAAAAATTCTGCTGTTGACTGTCCCTTAAAGCAAGGATTCACAACAAGATAGCACAAAGCTAGATGTGACTAAAGGGACAGTAAACACCTTGAGACTGTAATATAAACTGACTAATTATTCCTAGGAAAACAACTTTACCTTATACTCTCATTGTCTAATAGTATTGTTATATTAGCTGTGTGCCGGGATATTATCTGTGTGTCACAGACGTACAGTGACTAATAATGCAATAAACACATAGAAATAACTTCACTGACTCACTATTTAATGTCTAATAGTATTGTTATATCAGCTTTGTGCCGGGATATTATCTGTGTGTCACAGACGTACAGTGACTAATAATGCAATAAACACATAGAAATAACTTCACTTACTCACTATTTAATGTCTAATAGTATTGTTAGATCAGCTTTGTGCCGGGATATTATCTGTGTGTCACAGACGTACAGTGACTAATAATGTAATAAACACATAGAAATAACTTCACTCACTCACTATTTAATGTCTAATAGTATTGTTATATCAGCTGTGTGCCGGGATATTATCTGTGTGTCACAGACATACAGTGACTAATAATGCAATAAACACATAGAAATAACTTCACTGACTCACTATTTAATGTCTAACAGTATTGTTATATCAGCTGTGTGCCGGGATATTATCTGTGTGTCACAGACGTACAGTGACTAATAATGCAATAAACACACAGAAATAACTTCACTCACTCACTATTTAATATCTAATAGTATTGTTATATCAGCTGTGTGCCGGGATGTTATCTGTGTGTCACAAACGTACAGTGACTAATAATGCAATAAACACATAGAAATAACTTCACTGACTCACTATTTAATGTCTAATAGTATTGTTATATCAGCTGTGTGCCGGGATATTATCTGTGTATCACAGACGTACAGTGACTAATAATGCAATAAACATAGAAATAACTTCACTCACTATTTAATGTCTAATAGTATTGTTATATCAGTTGTGTGCTGGGATATTATCTGTGTGTCACAGACGTACAGTGACTAATAATGCAATAAACACATAGAAATAACTTCACTCACTCACTATTTAATGTCTAATTGTATTGTTATATCAGCTGTGTGCCGGAATATTGTCTGTGTGTCACAAACGTACAGTGACTAATAATGCAATAAACACATAGAGGTAACTTCACTGACTCACTATTTAATGTCTAATAGTATTGTTATATCAGCTGTGTGCCGGGATATTATCTGTGTGTCACAGACGTACAGTGACTAATAATGCAATAAACACATTGGCCTCTAGTTATCAAGCCATCAACCGCAAATACGCTCGAATTCCGCAGCGTATTTGTGGCGAGGCTGATTCGCCTTAGTTATCAAAGGCTAGAGACTGGCAAAAGTAGAATATAGTGACGTAAGCTACGATCCGCCGGTCTCAGTCTGACACAGATCGATTCTTACGTCACTACAGATGTGCCGAACACAAGTTCGGCACAATCTGACTACTTTTGCTAGTTATCAAATAACTAGCAGGTACGCTCGGCACTATTCCGGCCCTGGAGACGGCGGATGCCATAGGAATCAATGGGAGTCTGACAGCAGCGAAAGCTCATGTTCGCTGCTGCCCGATATCCCATTGATTTCTATGGGAGATGTCTGCACCTACATCCTAACATGTACCCCGAGTCTAAACACCCCTAATCTGCCCCCCCTACACCGCCACCACCTAAATAAATATATTAACCCCTAAACCGCCACTCCTGTACCCCGCCGCAAATATAATAAATATATTAACCCCTAAACCGCCGCTCCCGGACCCCGCCGCCATCTACATTATACCTATTAACCCCTAATCTGCTGCCCCCTATACCGCCGCCACCTATATTAAAGTTATTAACCCCTATCCTGCAGATCCCGGACCCTGCCGCAACTAAATTAAATGTTTAACCCCTAAACCGCCGCTCCCGGACCCTGCCGCCACCTATATTAAACTTATTAACCCCTAAACCTAAGTCTAACACTAACACCCCCCTAACTTAAATATTATTTTAATAAATCTAAATATATATTACTATTATTAACTAAATTATTCCTATTTAAAACTAAATACTTACCTGTAAAATAAACTCTAAGATAGCTACAATATAACTAATAATTATATTGTAGCTATTTTAGGATTTATTTATTTTTTACAGGCAACTTTGTATTTATTTTAACTAGGTAGAATAGTTATTAGATAGTTAATAACAATTTAATAGCTACCTAGCTAAAATAAATACAACATTACCTGTAAAATAAATCCTAACCTAAGTTACAATTACACCTAACACTACACTATCATTAAATTAATTAAATTAATTAACTACAATTACCTAAAATTAAATACAATTAAATAAACTAAACTATAGTAGAAAACACCCCCACTAAATTACAGAAAATAAAAAAAAAATTACAAGAAGTTTAAACTAATTACACCTAATCTAAGCCCCCTAATAAAATAAAAAAGCCCCCCCCAAAAATAAAATGCCCTACCCTATACTAAATTACAAAGTAATCAGCTCTTTTACCAGCCCTTAAAAGGGCTTTTTGCAGGACATTGCCCCAAAGTAATCAGCTCTTTTACCTGTAAAAAAATACAACCCCCCCACATTAAAACCCACCACCCACATACCCCTACTCTAACCCACCCAAACCCCCCTTAACAAAACCTAACACTAACCCCCTGAAGATCACCCTACCTTTAGCCGTCTTCACCCAGCCAGGCCGAACTCTTCATCCAAGCGGGGCAGAAGAGGTCCTCCATCCGGTAGAAGTCTTCATCCAAGCGGCGTCTTCTATCTTCAATCATCCGGAGCGGAGCTATCTTCTATCCAGCCGACGCGGAGCCATCTTCTTCCAACGACGTCCTAACACTGAATGAAGGTACGTCATCCAAAATTCGGAACAGCCAATAGAATGCGAGGTCAATCCGATTGGCTGATTGAATCAGCCAATCGGATTTTTCCTACCTTATTACTGATTGGCTGATAGAATCCTATCAGCCAATCGGAATTCGAGGGACGCCATCTTGGAAGACGTCCCTTAAAGGTACCTTCATTCAGTGTTAGGACGTCGTTGGAAGAAGATGGCTCCGCGTTGGCTGGATGGAAGATGGCTCCGCTCCGGATGATTGAAGATAGAAGACGCCGCTTGGATGAAGACTTCTACCGGATGGAGGACCTCTTCTGCTCCACTTGGATGAAGAGTTCGGCCCTGCTGGGTGAAGATGGCTAAAAGTAGGGTGATCTTCAGGGGGTTAGTGTTAGGTTTTTTAAAGGGGGGTTTGGGTGGGTTAGAGTAGGGGTATGTGGGTTTTAATGTTGGGGGGGTTGTATTTTTTTTTTACAGGTAAAAGAGCTGATTACTTTGGGGCAATTCCCAGCAAAAAGCCCTTTTAAGGGCTGGTAAAAGAGCTGATTACTTTGTAATTTAGTATAGGGTAGGGCATTTTATTTTTTTGGGGGGGCTTTTTTATTTTATTAGGGGGCTTAGATTAGGTGTAATTAGTTTAAACTTCTTGTAAAAAAAATTATTTTCTGTAATTTAGTGGGGGGGTTTGTACTATAGTTTAGTTTAGTTTATTTAATTGTATTTAATTTTAGGTAATTGTAGTTAATTAATTTAATTAATTTAATGATAGTGTAGTGTTAGGTGTAATTGTAACTTAGGTTAGGATTTATTTTACAGGTACTTTTGTAGTTATTTTAACTAGGTAGCTATTAAATAGTTATTAACTATTTAATAACTATTCTACCTAGTTAAAATAAATACAAAGTTGCCTGTAAAATAAAAATATTAATTATATTGTAGCTATCTTAGGGTTTATTTTACAGGTAAGTATTTAGTTTTAAATAGGAATAATTTAGTTAATAATAGTAAGTTTTATTTAGATTTATTAAAATAATATTAAAGTTAGGGGGTGTTAGTGTTAGACTTAGGTTTAGGGGTTAATAAGTTTAATATAGGTGGCGGCAGTATAGGAGGGCAGGATAGGGGTTAATAAGTTTAATATAGGTGGCGGCGGGGTCCGGGAGCTGCGGTTTAGGGGTTAAACAATTTATTTAGTTGCGGTGGGGTCCGGGATCCGCAGGATAGGGGTTAATAACTTTAATATAGGTGGCGGCGGTATAGGGGGCGGCAGATTAGGGGTTAATAGGTATAATGTAGGTGGCGGCGGGGTCTGGGAGCGGCGGTTTAGGGGTTAATATATTTATTATAGTTGTGGCGGTTTAGGGGTTAATAACTTTACTTAGGTGCGGTGGGCTCCGGGAGCGGCGGTTTAGGGGGTAAAACAGTATAGTATAGTGTGGGTGCTTAGTGACAGGCTAGCAAGAAAGCTGCGAAGAAGCCGATGAGCAGCGAGATCGATGACTGTTAGTTAACAACAGTCCGCTGCGCATCGCACCGTACTTGGTGCATGGCTTCTTGACAGCTTTCTTAATAACTTTGGCGAACGTATTCCGGTCCGCAGCGGCAATGGCAGGCGAGCTTAGTCGAGCGTATTGGGCCGGCGAATGCAGGTAAGTAGACAGCTTGATACATAGAGGCCATTGAGGTAACTTCACTCACTATTTAATGTCTAATAGTATTGTTATATCAGCTGTGTGCTGGGATATTATCTGCGTGTCAGACGTACATTGACTAATAATGCAATAAACACATAGAAATAACTTAACTCACTCACTATTTATTGTCTAATAGTATTGTTATATCAGCTGTGTGCCGGGCTATTATCCGTGTATCACAGACGTACAGTGATTAATAATACAATAAACACATAGAAATAATTTCACTGACTCACTATTTATTGTCTAATAGTATTGTTATATCAGCTGTGTGCCGGGATATTATCTGTGTGTCACAGACGTACACAGCCATCTTCACCCAGCAGGGCCGATTGGCTGATTGAATCAGCCAATCGGATTTTTCCTACCTTAATACTGATTGGCTGATAGAATCCTATCAGCCAATCGGAATTCGAGGGACGCCATCTTGGATGACGTCCCTTAAAGGTACCTTCATTCAGTGTTAGGACGTCGTTGGAAGAAGATGGCTCCGCGTTGGCTGGATGGAAGATGGCTCCGCTCCGGATGATTGAAGATAGAAGACGCCGCTTGGATGAAGACTTCTACCGGATGGAGGACCTCTTCTGCTCCACTTGGATGAAGAGTTCGGCCCTGCTGGGTGAAGATGGCTAAAAGTAGGGTGATCTTCAGGGGGTTAGTGTTAGGTTTTTTAAAGGGGGGTTTGGGTGGGTTAGAGTAGGGGTATGTGGGTTTTAATGTTGGGGGGGTTGTATTTTTTTTTTACAGGTAAAAGAGCTGATTACTTTGGGGCAATGCCCAGCAAAAAGCCCTTTTAAGGGCTGGTAAAAGAGCTGATTACTTTGTAATTTAGTATAGGGTAGGGCATTTTATTTTTTTGGGGGGGCTTTTTTATTTTATTAGGGGGCTTAGATTAGGTGTAATTAGTTTAAACTTCTTGTAAAAAAAAAATATTTTCTGTAATTTAGTGGGGGGGGGGGTTGTACTATAGTTTAGTTTATTTAATTGTATTTAATTTTAGGTAATTGTAGTTAATTAATTTAATTAATTTAATGATAGTGTAGTGTTAGGTGTAATTGCAACTTAGGTTAGGATTTATTTTACAGGTACTTTTGTAGTTATTTTAACTAGGTAGCTATTAAATAGTTATTAACTATTTAATAACTATTCTACCTAGTTAAAATAAATACAAAGTTGCCTGTAAAATAAAAATAAATCCTAAAATAGCTACAATAAAATTATTAATTATATTGTAGCTATCTTAGGGTTTATTTTACAGGTAAGTATTTAGTTTTAAATAGGAATAATTTAGTTAATAATAGTAAGTTTTATTTAGATTTATTAAAATAATATTAAAGTTAGGGGGTGTTAGTGTTAGACTTAGGTTTAGGGGTTAATAAGTTTAATATAGGTGGCGACAGTATAGGAGGGCAGGATAGGGGTTAATAAGTTTAATATAGGTGGCGGCGGGGTCCGGGAGCTGCGGTTTAGGGGTTAAACAATTTATTTAGTTGCAGTGGGGTCCGGGATCCGCAGGATAGGGGTTAATAACTTTAATATAGGGGGCGGCGGTATAGGGGGCGGCAGATTAGGGGTTAATAGGTATAATGTAGGTGGCGGCGGGGTCCGGGAGCGGTGGTTTAGGGGTTAATATATTTATTATAGTTGTGGCGGTTTAGGGGTTAATAACTTTACTTAGGTGTGGTGGGCTCCGGGAGCGGCGGTTTAGGGGGTAAAACAGTATAGTATAGTGTGGGTGCTTAGTGACAGGCTAGCAAGAAACCTGCGAAGAAGCCGATGAGCAGCGGGATCGATGACTGTTAGTTAACAACAGTCCGCTGCGCATCGCACCGTACTTGGTGCATGGCTTCTTGACAGCTTTCTTAATAACTTTGGCGAACGTATTCCGGTCCGCAGCGGCAATGGCAGGCGAGCTTAGTCGAGCGTATTGGGCCGGCGAATGCAGGTAAGTAGACAGCTTGATACATAGAGGCCATTTAGGTAACTTCACTCACTATTTAATGTCTAATAGTATTGTTATATCAGCTGTGTGCTGGGATATTATCTGCGTGTCAGACGTACATTGACTAATAATGCAATAAACACATAGAAATAATTTCACTGACTCACTATTTATTGTCTAATAGTATTGTTATATCAGCTGTGTGCCGGGATATTATCTGTGTGTCACAGACGTACAGTGATTAATAATGCAATAAACATATAGAGATAACTTCATTCACTCACTATTTAATGTCTAATAGTATTGTGATATCAGCTGTGTGCCGGATATTATCTGTGTGTCACAAACGTACAGTGACTAATAATGCAATAAACACATAGAGGTAACTTCACTCACTCACTATTTAATGTCTAATAGTATTGTTATATCAGTTGTGTGCCAGATATTATCTGTGTGTCACAAGCGTACAGTGACTAATAATGCAATAAAAACATCGAAAAAAGTTCACTGACTCACTATTTAATGTCTAATAGTATTGTTATATCAGCTGTGTGCCGGGATATTATCTGTGTGTCACAGACGTACAGTGACTAATAATGCAATAAACACATAGAAATAACTTCACTGACTCACTATTTAATGTCTAATAGTATTGTTATATCAGTTGTGTGCCGGGATATTATCTGTGTGTCACAAACGTACAGTGACTAATAATGTAATAAACACATAGAAATAACTTCACTCACTCACTGTATAATGTCTAATAGTATTGTTATATCAGCTGTGTGCCGGGATATTATCTGTGTGTCAGACGTACAGTGACTAATAATGCAATAAACACATAGAGGTAACTTCACTGACTCACTATTTGTCTAATAGTATTGTTATATCAGTTGTGTGCCAGATATTATCTAAGTGTCACAAACGTACAGTGACTAATAATGCAATAAACACATAGAGATAACTTCACTGACTCACTATTTAATGTTTAATAGAATTGTTATATCAGCTGTGTGCCAGGATATTATCTGTGTGTCACAGACGTACAGTGACTAATAATGCAATAAACACATAGAAATAACTTCACTGACTCACTATTTAATGTCTAATAGTATTGTTATATCAGCTGTGTGCCGTGATATTATCTGTGTGTCACAGAAGTACAGTTACTAATAATGCAATAAACACATAGAGATAACTTCACTCACTATTTAATGTCTAATAGTATTGTTATATCAGCTGTGTGCCGGGATATTATCTGTGTGTCACAGACGTACAGTGACTAATAATGCAATAAACACATAGAAATAACTTCACTGACTCACTGTTTAATGTCTAATAGTATTGTTATATCAGCTGTGTGCCAGGATATTATCTGTGTGTCACAGACGTACTGTGACTAATAATGCAATAAACACATAGAAAAAACTTCACTGACTCACTATTTAATGTCTAATAGTATTGTTATATCAACTGTCTGCCGGGATATTATCTGTGTGTCACAAATGTACAGTGAATAATAATGCAATAAACACATATAAATAACTTCACTCACTCACTATTTAATGTCTAATAGTATTGTTATATCAGCTGTGTGCCAGGATATTATCTGTGTGTCACAAGCGTTACTGACTAGTAATGCAATAAACACATAGAAATAACTTCACTCACTCATTATTTAACGTCTAATAGTACTGTTATATCAGCTGTGTGCCAGGATATTATCTGTGTGTCACAAGCGTTACTGACTAATAATGCAATAAACACATAGAAATAACTTCACTCACTCACTATTTAATGTCTAATAGTATTGTTATATCAGCTGTGTGCCGGGATATTATCTGTGTGTCACAGACGTACAGTGACTAATAATGCAATAAACACATAGAAATAACTTCACTCACTCACTATTTATTGTCTAATAGTATTGTTATATCAGCTGTGTGCTGGGATATTATCTGTGTGTCACAGACGTACAGTGACTAATAATGCAATAAACACATAGAAATAACGTCACTCACTCACTATTTATTGTCTATTAGTATTGTTATATCAGCTGTGTGCCGGGATATTATCTGTGTGTCACAAATGTACAGTGACTAATAATGCAATAAACACATAGAAATAACGTCACTCACTCACTATTTATTGTCTAATAGTATTGTTATATCAGCGGTGTGCCGGGATATTATCTGTGTGTCACAAATTTACAGTGACTAATAATGCAATACAAACATAGAAATAACTTCACTGACTCACTATTTAATTTCTAATAGTATTGTTATATCAGCTTTGTGCCGGGTTATTATCTGTGTGTCACAGACGTACAGTGACTAATAATGCAATAAACACATAGAAATAACTTCACTTACTATTTAATGTCTAATAGTATTGTTATATCAGCTGTGTTCCAGGATATTAACTGTGTGTCAGACTTACAGTGACTAATAATGCAATAAACACATAGAAATAACTTCACTGACTCACTATTTAATGTCTAATAGTATTGTTATATCAGCTGTGTGCCGGGATATTATCTGTGTGTCACAAATGTACAGTGACTAATAATGCAATAAACACATAGAAATAACTTCACTCACTCACTATTTAATGTCTAATAGTATTGTTATATCAGCTGTGTGCCGGGATATTATCTTTGTGTCACAGACGTACAGTGACTAATAATGCAATAAACACATAGAAATAACTTCACTGACTCACTATTTAATATCTAATAGTATTGTTATATCAGCTGTGTGCCGGGATATTATCTGTGTGTCACAAGCGTTACTGACTAATAATGCAATAAACACATAGAAATAACTTCACTCACTATTTAATGTCTAATAGTATTGTTATATCAGCTGTGTGCCAGGATATTATCTGTGTGTCACAAGCGTTGCTGACTAATAATGCAATAAACACATAGAAATAACTTCACTCACTCACTATTTAATGTCTAATAGTATTGTTATATCAGCTGTGTGCCGGGATATTATCTGTGTGTCACAGACGTACAGTGACTAATAATGCAATAAACACATAGAAATAACTTCACTCACTATTTAATGTCTAATAGTATTGTTATATCAGCTGTGTGCCGGGATATTATCTGTGTGTCACAGACGTACAGTGACTAATAATGCAATAAACACATAGAAATAACTTCACTCACTCACTCACTATTTAATGTCTAATAGTATTGTTATATCAGCTGTGTGCCGGGATATTATCTGTGTGTCGCACACGTACTGTGACTAATAATGCAATAAACACATTGAAATAACGTCACTCACTCACTATTTATTGTCTAATAGTATTGATATATCAGCTGTGTGCCGGGATATTATCTGTGTGTCACAAATGTACAGTGACTAATAATGCAATAAACACATAGAAATAACGTCACTGACTCACTATTTAATGTCTAATAGTATTGTTATATCAGCTGTTTGCCGAGATATTATCTGTGTGTCACAGACGTACCGTGACTAATAATGCAATAAACACATAGAGATAACTTCACTGACTCACTATTTAATGTTTAATAGAATTGTTATATCAGCTGTGTGCCGGGATATTATCTGTGTGTCACAGACGTACAGTGACTAATAATGCAATAAACACATAGAAATAACTTCACTGACTCACTATTTAATGTCTAATAGTATTGTTATATCAGCTGTGTGCCGGGATATTATCTGTGTGTCACAGACCTACATTGACTAATAATGCAATAAACACATAGAAATAACTTCACTCACTTACTATTTAATGTCTAATAGTATTGTTATATCAGCTGTGTGCTGGGATATTATCTGTGTGTCACAGACGTACAGTGACTAATAATGCAACAAACACATAGAATAACTTCACTGACTCACTATTTAATGTCTAATAGTATTGTTATATCAGCTGTGTGCCGGGATATTATCTGTGTGTCACAGACGTACAGTGACTAATAATGCAATAAACACATAGAAATAACTTCACTCACTCACTATTTAATGTCTAATTGTATTGTTATATCAGCTGTGTGCCAGGATATTATCTGTGTGTCACAGACGTACAGTGACTAATAATGCAATAAACACATAGAAATAACTTCACTTATTCACTATTTAATGTCTAATAGTATTTTTATATCAGCTGTGTGCCGGGATATTATCTGTGTTAACGAAGTACAGTGACTAATAATGCAATAAACACATAGAAATAACTTCACTTATTCACTATTTAATGTCTAATAGTATTTTTATATCAGCTGTGTGCCAGGATATTATCTGTGTTAACAAAGTACAGTGACTAATAATGCAATAAACACATAGAAATTACTTCATTTACTCACTATTTAATGTCTAATAGTATTGTTATATCAGCTGTGTGCCAGGATATTATCTGTGTGTCACAGATGTACAGTGACTAATAATGCAATAAACACATAGAAATAACTTCACTCAATCAGGGAAACACACAAGAAGTCCTTATTGCTCATAATGATAACTGGGGCTAAGAGTCTAATTCCCGAAAAATGGAAGACCGGGGTTATCCCAATGGTTGAGGACTGGACCAGCTCTGTAGAAAACCTACTCCAGTTGGAGAGGTTTCACTATTTTAAAATAAATCAACTAAGCACTCACGAAATGATGTTAGCCACCTGGAGAGACGATGCTGTGTAAACGGAAGTAGTAAAGAGAATAGGGAGAGAGGAGAGAGAAAGGAAGGAATTTTTTTCCCTCTCCCTCCCCCCCCTCCCCCTCCTCCAGACTGTCTGTCCCCCTCCTCTTTTGGGGGAAACTTAATATATATAATCTAGACTATGTTTTATTTACAGTTATAATGTTATGGAAAACGTTAAAAATAATTAAAGCATATGTAAAACAGTGTATTCAATTTTATGTTGACTGAGATTCGCTGCACCCATAAAAATATTGATGAATGGATGTTTACTTAAAATATTGAATCTCCTAACTGATAAACTTTATGTATTTGAGGAGATGTTTATTGTTTGCAGTGCCCAATTTTCTTTTCCTATTGTATGCACTGTTGATCTTGTTTTTGATATTGATTCAATAAAGCTTGATTGAAAAAAAAAAAGAAAAGAAAAAGAAATAACTTCACTCACTCACTGTTTAATGTCTAATAGTATTGTTATATCAGCTGTGTGCCAGGATATTATCTGTATATCACAGACGTACAGTGACTAATAATGCAATAAACACATAGAAATAACTTCACTGACTCACTATTTAATATCTAATAGTATTGTTATATCAGCTGTGTGACGGGATATTATCTGTGTGTCACAAATGTACAGTGAATAATAATGCAATAAACACATAGAAATAACTTCACTCACTCACTATTTAATATCTAATAGTATTGTTATATCAGCTGTGTGACGGGATATTATCTGTGTGTCACAAATGTACAGTGACTAATAATGCAATAAACACATAGAAATAACTTCACTCACTCACTGTTTAATGTCTAATAGTATTGTTATATCAGCTGTGTGCCGGGATATTATCTGTATATCACAGACGTACAGTGACTAATAATGCAATAAACACATAGAAATAACTTCACTGACTCAATATTTAATATCTAATAGTATTGTTATATCAGCTGTGTGATGGGATATTATCTGTGTGTCACAAATGTACAGTGAATAATAATGCAATAAACACATAGAAATAACTTCACTCACTCACTATTTAATGTCTAATAGTATTGTTATATCAGCTGTGTGCCAGGATATTATCTGTGTGTCACAGATGTACAGTGACTAATAATGCAATAAACACACAGAAATAACTTCACTCACTCACTATTTAATGTCTAATAGTATTGTTATATCAGTTGTGTGCCGGGATATTATCTGTGTGTCACAGACGTACAGTGACTAATAATGCAATAAACACATAGAAATAACTTCACTGACTCACTATTTAATATCTAATAGTATTGTTATATCAGCTGTGTGCCGGGATATTATCTGTGTGTCACAGACGTACAGTGACTAATAATGCAATAAACACATAGAAATAACTTCACTGACTCACTATTTAATATCTAATAGTATTGTTATATAAGCTGTGTGCCGGGATATTATCTGTGTGTCACAAATGTACAGTGACTAATAATGCAATAAACACATAGAAATAACTTCACTGACTCACTATTTAATGTCTAATAGTATTGTTATATCAGCTGTGTGCCGGGATATTATCTGTGTGTCACAGACGTACAGTGACTAATAATGCAATAAACACATAGAAATAACTTCACTGACTCACTATTTAATGTCTAATAGTATTGTTATATCAGCTGTGTGCCGGGCTATTATCTGTGTGTCACAGACGTACAGTGACTAATAATGCAATAAACACATAGAAATAACTTCACGCACTCACTATTTAATGTCTAATAGTATTGTTATATCAGCTGTGTGCTGGGATATTATCTGTGTGTCACAGACGTACAGTGACTAATAATGCAATAAACACATAGAAATAACGTCACTCACTCACTATTTATTGTCTAATAGTATTGTTATATCAGCTGTGTGCTGGGATATTAACTGTGTGTCACAAATGTACAGTGACTAATAATGCAATAAACACATAGAAATAACGTCACTCACTTACTATTTAATTTCTAATAGTATTGTTATATCAGCTGTGTGCCGGGATATTATCTGTGTGTCACAAATGTACAGTGACTAATAATGCAATAAAAACATAGAAATAACTTCACTGACTCACTATTTAATTTTTAATAGTATTGTTATATCAGCTTTGTGCCGGGATATTATCTGTGTGTCACAGACGTACAGTGACTAATAATGCAATAAACACATAGAAATAACTTCACTTACTATTTAATGTCTAATAGTATTGTTATATCAGCTGTGTGTCTGGATATTATCTGTGTGTCAGACGTACAGTGACTAATAATGCAATAAACACATAGAAATAACTTCACTGACTCACTATTTAATGTCTAATAGTATTGTTATATCAGCTGTGTACCGGGATATTATCTATGTGTCACAAATGTACAGTGACTAATAATGCAATAAACACATAGAAATAACTTCACTGACTCACTATTTAATGTCTAATAGTATTGTTATATCAGATGTGTGCCGGGTTATTATCTGTGTGTCACAGACGTACAGTGACTAATAATGCAATAAACACATAGAAATAACTTCACTCACTCACTATTTAATGTCTAATAGTATTGTTATATCAGCTGTGTGCCGGGATATTATTTTAGTGTCACAGACGTACAGTGACTAATAATGCAATAAACACATAGAAATAACTTCACTCACTCATTATTTAATGTCTAATAGTATTGTTATATCAGCTGTGTGCCGGGATATTATCTGTGTGTCACAAGCGTTACTGACTAATAATGCAATAAACACATAGAAATAACTTCACTCACTCACTATTTAATATCTAATAGTATTGTTATATCAGCTGTGTGACGGGATATTATCTATGTGTCACAAATGTACAGTGAATAATAATGCAATAAACACATAGAAATAACTTCACTCACTCACTATTTAATGTCTAATAGTATTGTTATATCAGCTGTGTGCCGGGATATTATCTGTGTGTCACAGACGTACAGTGACTAATAATGCAATAAACACATAGAAATAACTTCACTGACTCACTATTTAATATCTAATAGTATTGTTATATCAGCTGTGTGCCGGGATATTATCTGTGTGTCACAAATGTACAGTGACTAATAATGCAATAAACACATAGAAATAACTTCACTCACTCACTATTTAATGTCTAATAGTATTGTTATATCAGCTGTGTGCTGGGATATTGTCTTTGTGTCACAGACGTACAGTGACTAATAATGCAATAAACATATAGAAATAACTTCACTCACTCACTATTTAATGTCTAATAGTATTGTTATATCAGCTGTGTGCTGGGATATTATCTATGTGTCACAGACGTACAGTGACTAATAATGCAATAAACACATAGAAATAACTTCACTCACTCACTATTTAATGTCTAATAGTATTGTTATATCAGCTGTGCGCTGGGATATTATCTGTGTGTCACAGACGTACAGTGACTAATAATGCAATAAACACATAGAAATAACGTCACTCACTCACTATTTATTGTCTAATAGTATTGCTATATCAGCTGTGTGCCGGGATATTATCTGTGTGTCACAAATGTACAGTGACTAATAATGCAATAAACACATAAAAATAACTTCACTTACTATTTAATGTCTAATAGTATTGTTATATCAGCTGTGTGCCGGGATATTATCTGTGTGTCACAAATGTACAGTGACTAATAATGCAATAAACACATAGAAATAACTTCACTGACTCACTATTTAATGTCTAATAGTATTGTTATATCAGCTGTGTGCCGGGTTATTATCTGTGTGTCACAGACGTACAGTGACTAATAATGCAATAAACACATAGAAATAACTTCACTCATTTAATATTTAATGTCTAATAGTATTGTTATATCAGCTGTGTGCCGGGATATTATCTTAGTGTCACAGATGTACAGTGACTAATAATGCAATAAACACATAGAAATAACTTCACTGACTCACTATTTAATGTCTAATAGTATTGTTATATCAGCTGTGTGCCGGGATATTATCTGTGTGTCACAAATGTACAGTGACTAATAATGCAATAAACACATAGAAATAACTTCACTGACTCACTATTTAATGTCTAATAGTATTGTTATATCAGCTGTGTGCCGGGTTATTATCTGTGTGTCACAGACGTACAGTGACTAATAATGCAATAAACACATAGAAATAACTTCACTCATTTACTATTTAATGTCTAATAGTATTGTTATATCAGCTGTGTGCCGGGATATTATCTTAGTGTCACAGACGTACAGTGACTAATAATGCAATAAACCCATAGAAATAACTTCACTCACTCACTATTTAATGTCTAATAGTATTGTTATATCAGCTGTGTGCTGGGATATTATCTGTGTGTCACAAGCGTTACTGACTAATAATGCAATAAACACATAGAAATAACTTCACTCACTCACTATTTAATGTCTAATAGTATTGTTATATCAGCTGTGTGCCGGGATATTATCTGTGTGTCACAAGCGTTGCTGACTAATAATGCAATAAACACATAGAAATAACTTCACTGACTCACTATTTAATGTCTAATAGTATTGTTATATCAGCTGTGTGCCGAGATATTATCTGTGTGTCACAAATGTACAGTGACTAATAATGCAATAAAAACATAGAAATAACTTCACTGACTCACTATTTAATTTCTAATAGTATTGTTATATATGCTTTGTGCCGGGTTATTATCTGTGTATCACAGACGTACAGTGACTAATAATGCAATAAACACATAGAAATAACTTTACTTACTATTTAACGTCTAATAGTATTGTTATATCAGCTGTGTGCCGGGATATTATCTGTGTGTCAGACGTACAGTGACTAATAATGCAATAAACACATAGAAATAACTTCATTGACTCACTATTTAATGTCTAATAGTATTGTTATATCAGCTGTGTGCCGGGATATTATCTGTGTGTCACAAATGTACATTGACTAATAATGCAATAAACACATAGAAATAACTTCAATGACTCACTATTTAATGTCTAATAGTATTGTTATATCAGCTGTGTGCCGGGATATTATCTGTGTGTCTCAAGCGTTGCTGACTAATAATGCAATAAACACATAGAAATAACGTCACTCACTTACTATTTATTGTCTAATAGTATTGTTATATCAGCTGTCTGCTGGGATATTATCTGTGTGTCACAAATGTACAGTGACTAATAATGCAATAAACACATAGAAATAACGTCACTCACCCACTATTTATTGTCTAATAGTATTGTTATATCAGCTGTGTGCCGGAATATTATCTGTGTGTCACAAATGTACAGTGACTAATAATGCAATAAACACATAGAAATAACTTCACTGACTCACTATTTAATTTCTAATAGTATTGTTATATCAGCTGTGTGCCGGGTTATTATCTGTGTGTCACAGACGTACAGTGACTAATAATGCAATAAACACATAGAAATAACTTCACTTACTCACTATTTAATGTCTAATAGTATTGTTATATCAGCTGTGTGCCGGGATATTATCTGTGTGTCAGACGTACAGTGACTAATAATGCAATAAACACATAGAAAGAACTTCACTCACTCACTATTTAATGTCTAATAGTATTGTTATATCAGCTGTGTGCTGGGATATTATCTTTGTGTCACAGACGTACAGTGACTAATAATGCAATAAACATATAGATATAACTTCACTGACTCACTATTTAATGTCTAATAGTATTGTTATATCAGCTGTGTGCTGGGATATTATCTGTGTGTCACAGACGTACAGTGACTAATAATGCAATAAACACATAGAAATAACTTCACGCACTCACTATTTAATGTCTAATAGTATTGTTATATCAGCTGTGTGCTGGGATATTATCTGTGTGTCACAGACGTACAGTGACTAATAATGCAATAGACACATAGAAATAACGTCACTCACTTACTATTTATTGTCTAATAGTATTGTTATATCAGCTGTGTGCTGGGATATTAACTGTGTGTCACAAATGTACAGTGACTAATAATGCAATAAACACATAGAAATAACGTCACTCACTTACTATTTAATTTCTAATAGTATTGTTATATCAGCTGTGTGCCGGGATATTATCTGTGTGTCACAAATGTACAGTGACTAATAATGCAATAAAAACATAGAAATAACTTCACTGACTCTCTATTTAATTTTTAATAGTATTGTTATATCAGCTTTGTGCCGGGATATTATCTGTGTGTCACAGACGTACAGTGACTAATAATGCAATAAACACATAGAAATAACTTCACTTACTATTTAATGTCTAATAGTATTGTTATATCAGCTGTGTGCCTGGATATTATCTGTGTGTCAGACGTACAGTGACTAATAATGCAATAAACACATAGAAATAACTTCACTGACTCACTATTTAATGTCTAATAGTATTGTTATATCAGCTGTGTACCGGGATATTATCTATGTGTCACAAATGTACAGTGACTAATAATGCAATAAACACATAGAAATAACTTCACTGACTCACTATTTAATGTCTAATAGTATTGTTATATCAGATGTGTGCCGGGTTATTATCTGTGTGTCACAGACGTACAGTGACTAATAATGCAATAAACACATAGAAATAACTTCACTCACTCACTATTTAATGTCTAATAGTATTGTTATATCAGCTGTGTGCCGGGATATTTTCTTAGTGTCACAGACGTACAGTGACTAATAATGCAATAAACACATAGAAATAACTTCACTCACTCATTATTTAATGTCTAATAGTATTGTTATATCAGCTGTGTGCCGGGATATTATCTGTGTGTCACAAGCGTTACTGACTAATAATGCAATAAAAACATAGAAATAACTTCACTCACTCACTATTTAATATCTAATAGTATTGTTATATCAGCTGTGTGACGGGATATTATCTATGTGTCACAAATGTACAGTGAATAATAATGCAATAAACACATAGAAATAACTTCACTCACTCACTATTTAATGTCTAATAGTATTATTATATCAGCTGTGTGCCGGGATATTATCTGTGTGTCACAGACGTACAGTGACTAATAATGCAATAAACACATAGAAATAACTTCACTGACTCACTATTTAATATCTAATAGTATTGTTATATCAGCTGTGTGCCGGGATATTATCTGTGTGTCACAAATGTACAGTGACTAATAATGCAATAAACACATAGAAATAACTTCACTCACTCACTATTTAATGTCTAATAGTATTGCTATATCAGCTGTGTGCTGGGATATTGTCTTTGTGTCACAGACGTACAGTGACTAATAATGCAATAAACATATAGAAATAACTTCACTCACTCACTATTTAATGTCTAATAGTATTGTTATATCAGCTGTGTGCTGGGATATTATCTATGTGTCACAGACGTACAGTGACTAATAATGCAATAAACACATAGAAATAACTTCACTCACTCACTATTTAATGTCTAATAGTATTGTTATATCAGCTGTGTGCCGGGATATTTTCTTAGTGTCACAGACGTACAGTGACTAATAATGCAATAAACACATAGAAATAACTTCACTCACTCATTATTTAATGTCTAATAGTATTGTTATATCAGCTGTGTGCCGGGATATTATCTGTGTGTCACAAGCGTTACTGACTAATAATGCAATAAAAACATAGAAATAACTTCACTCACTCACTATTTAATATCTAATAGTATTGTTATATCAGCTGTGTGACGGGATATTATCTATGTGTCACAAATGTACAGTGAATAATAATGCAATAAACACATAGAAATAACTTCACTCACTCACTATTTAATGTCTAATAGTATTATTATATCAGCTGTGTGCCGGGATATTATCTGTGTGTCACAGACGTACAGTGACTAATAATGCAATAAACACATAGAAATAACTTCACTGACTCACTATTTAATATCTAATAGTATTGTTATATCAGCTGTGTGCCGGGATATTATCTGTGTGTCACAAATGTACAGTGACTAATAATGCAATAAACACATAGAAATAACTTCACTCACTCACTATTTAATGTCTAATAGTATTGTTATATCAGCTGTGTGCTGGGATATTGTCTTTGTGTCACAGACGTACAGTGACTAATAATGCAATAAACATATAGAAATAACTTCACTCACTCACTATTTAATGTCTAATAGTATTGTTATATCAGCTGTGTGCTGGGATATTATCTATGTGTCACAGACGTACAGTGACTAATAATGCAATAAACACATAGAAATAACTTCACTCACTCACTATTTAATGTCTAATAGTATTGTTATATCAGCTGTGTGCTGGGATATTATCTGTGTGTCACAGACGTACAGTGACTAATAATGCAATAAACACATAGAAATAACGTCACTCACTCACTATTTATTGTCTAATAGTATTGTTATATCAGCTGTGTGCCGGGATATTATCTTTGTGTCACAAATGTACAGTGACTAATAATGCAATAAACACATAAAAATAACTTCACTTACTATTTAATGTCTAATAGTATTGTTATATCAGCTGTGTGCCGGGATATTATCCGTGTGTCACAAATGTACAGTGACTAATAATGCAATAAACACATAGAAATAACTTCACTGACTCACTATTTAATGTCTAATAGTATTGTTATATCAGCTGTGTGCCGGGTTATTATCTGTGTGTCACAGACGTATAGTGACTAATAATGCAATAAACACATAGAAATAACTTCACTCATTTACTATTTAATGTCTAATAGTATTGTTATATCAGCTGTGTGCCGGGATATTATCTTAGTGTCACAGACGTACAGTGACTAATAATGCAATAAACCCATAGAAATAACTTCACTCACTCACTATTTAATGTCTAATAGTATTGTTATATCAGCTGTGTGCTGGGATATTATCTGTGTGTCACAAGCGTTACTGACTAATAATGCAATAAACACATAGAAATAACTTCACTCACTCACTATTTAATGTCTAATAGTATTGTTATATCAGCTGTGTGCCGGGATATTATCTGTGTGTCACAAGCGTTGCTGACTAATAATGCAATAAACACATAGAAATAACGTCACTGACTCACTATTTAATGTCTAATAGTATTGTTATATCAGCTGTGTGCCGAGATATTATCTGTGTGTCACAAATGTACAGTGACTAATAATGCAATAAAAACATAGAAATAACTTCACTGACTCACTATTTAATTTCTAATAGTATTGTTATATATGCTTTGTGCCGGGTTATTATCTGTGTATCACAGACGTACAGTGACTAATAATGCAATAAACACATAGAAATAACTTTACTTACTATTTAACGTCTAATAGTATTGTTATATCAGCTGTGTGCCGGGATATTATCTGTGTGTCACAAATGTACAGTGACTAATAATGCAATAAACACATAGAAATAACTTCATTGACTCACTATTTAATGTCTAATAGTATTGTTATATCAGCTGTGTGCCGGGATATTATCTGTGTGTCACAAATGTACAGTGACTAATAATGCAATAAACACATAGAAATAACTTCAATGACTCACTATTTAATTTCTAATAGTATTGTTATATATGCTTTGTGCCGGGTTATTATCTGTGTGTCATAGACGTACAGTGACTAATAATGCAATAAACACATAGAAATAACTTTACTTACTATTTAATGTCTAATAGTATTGTTATATCAGCTGTTTGCCGGGATATTATCTGTGTGTCAGACGTACAGTGACTAATAATGCAATAAACACATAGGGGCCTAGTTATCAAGCCGTCAACCTCAAATACGCTGGAATTCCGCATCGTATTTGTGGCGAGGCTGATACGCCTTAGTTATCAAAGGCTCGAGACCGGCAAAAGTAGAATTTTGTGACGTAAGCATCGATCCGCCGGACTCAGTCCGACACAGATCGATTCTTACGTCACTCCAGATGTTCCGCACACCAGTGCGGCACATTCTCACTACTTTTGCTAGTTATCAAAAAACTAGCAGGTACGCTCGGCACTTTTTATGGCCCAGCGTACCTGGTTTTCAATCCGCCACCCCTGGAGGCGGCGGATCCCATAGGAATCAATGGGAGTCTGACCATAGCGAAAGTACAAGTTCGCTGCTGACAGACATCCCATTGATTTCTATGGGAGCTGTCTACACCTAACATGTACCCCGAGTCTAAACACCACTAATCTGTCCCCCCCTACACCGCCGCAACTAAATAAAGTTATTACCCCCTAAACTGCCGCTCCCGGAGCCCACCGCAAGCTACTCTATACATATTAACCCCTAAACCGCCACTCCCGGAGCCCACCGCAACTATAATAAATGTATTAACCCCTAAACCGCCGCTCCCTGAACCCGCCGCAACCTATATTAAATGTATTAACCCCTAATCTGCCCCCCCTACACCGTCGCCACCTATAATAAATTTATTAACCCCTATCCTGCCCCCCCTACACCGTCGCCACCTATAATAAATTTATTAACCCCTAATCTGCCCCCCCTACACCGTCGCCACCTATAATAAATGTATTAACCCCTATCCTGCCCCCCACTATGCCGCCGCCACTGTAATAAAATTATTAACCCCTAAACCTAAGTCTAACCCTAACCCTAACGCCCCCCTAACTTAAATATTAATTAAATAAATCTAAATAAATTAACTCTTATTAACTAAATGAATCCTATTTAAAACTAAATACTTACCTTTAAAATAAACCCTAATATAGCTACAATATAAATAATAATTATATTCTAGCTATCTTAGGATTTATATTTATTTTACAGGTACCTTTCAATTTATTTTAACTAGGTACAATAGCTATTAAATAGTTATGAACTATTTAATAGCTTACCTAGCTAAAATAAAGAGAAATGTACCTGTTAAATAAATCCTAACCTAAGTTACAATTACACCTAACACTACACTATACTTTAATAAATTGTTCCTATTTAAAAATAAATACTTACCTGTAAAATAAACCCGAAGATAGCTACAATGTAATTAATAATTATATTGTAGCTATCTTAGGATTTATATTTATTTTACAGGTAACTTTGTATTTATTTTAGCTAGTTAGAATAGTTATTAAATAGTTATTAACTATTTAATAACTACCTAGCTAAAAGAAATACAAAATTACCTGTAAAATAAATCCTAACTTAAGTTACAATTAAACCTAATACTACACTATCATTAAATTAATTAAATAAACTACCTACAAATAACTACAATTAAATACAATTACATAAACTAACTAAAGTACAAAAAATAAAAAAAGCTAAGTTACAAAAAATAAAAAAATAAGTTACAAACATGTTAACAATATTACAACAATTTTAAGCTACTTACACCTAATCTAAGACCCCTAATAAAATAACAAACCCCCCCCAAAATAAAAAAATGCCCTACCCTATTCTAAATTAAATAAATTTCAAAGCTCTTTTACCTTACCAGCCCTTAAAAGGGCCATTTGTGGGGGCATGCCCCAAAGAAAACAGCTCTTTTGCCTGTAAAAGAAAAATACAACCCCCCCCCCAACATTAAAACCCACCACCCACATACCCCTAATCTAACCCAAACCCCCCTTACAAAAACCTAACACTAATCCCCTGAAGATCATCCTACTTTTAGTTGTCTTCACTCAGCCGAGCCACCGATGGAACTGAAGAGGACATCCGGAGCGGAAGAAGTTAATCCTCCAAGCGGCGCTGAAGAAATCTTCCATCCGATGAAGTCATCATCCAGGCGGCGCTGAAGAAAAGTCTTCGATCCGGCCGATGTCATCTTCAAAGAGGCGCTGAAGAGGTCTTCTATCTGGGCAAAGTCATCTTCCAAGCCGGGTCTTGAATCTTCCTTCCGCCGACGTGGAACCACCTTCTTAACCGACGGACTACGACGAATGACGGCTCCTTTAAGGGACGTCATCCAAGATGGCGTCCCCTCAATTCCGATTGGCTGATAGGATTCTATCAGCCAATCGGAATTAAGGTAGGAAAATTCTGATTGGCTGATGGAATCAGCCAATCAGATTCAAGTTCAATCCGATTGGCTGATCCAATCAGCCAATCAGATTGAGCTTGCATTCTATTGGCTGATCGGAACAGCCAATAGAATGCGAGCTCAATCTGATTAGCTGATTCCATCAGCCAATCAGATTTTTCCTACCTTAATTCCGATTGGCTGATAGAATCCTATCAGCCAATCGGAATTGAGGGGACGCCATCTTGGATGACGTCCCTTAAAGGAGCCGTCATTCGTCGTAGTCCGTCGGTGAAGAAGGTGGTTCCACGTCGGCGGAAGATTCAAGACCCAGCTTGGAAGATGACTTCGCCTGGATAGAAGACCTCTCCATCGCCTCTTTGAAGATGACATCGGCCGGATCAAAGGCTTTTCTTCAGCGCCGCCTGGATGATGACTTCATCGGATGGAAGATTTCTTCAGCGCCGCTTGGAGGATTAACTTCTTCCGCTCCGGATGTCCTCTTCAGTTCCATCGGTGGCTCGGCTGAGTGAAGACAACTAAAGGTAGGATGATCTTCAGGGGATTAGTGTTAGGTTTTTGTAAGGTGGGTTTGGGTTAGATTAGGGGTATGTGGGTGGTGGGTTTTAATGTTGGGGGGGGTTGTATTTCTCTTTTACAGGCAAAAGAGCTGTTTTCTTTGGGGCATGCCCCCACAAATGGCCCTTTTAAGGGCTGGTAAGGTAAAAGAGCTTTGAAATTTATTTAATTTAGAATAGGGTAGGGCATTTTTTTGGGGGGGGGGGTTGTTATTTTATTAGGGGGCTTAGATTAGGTGTAAGTAGCTTAAAATTGTTGTAATATTTTTAACATGTTTGTAACTTTTTTTTTTTATTTTTTGTAACTTAGCTTTTTTTATTTTTTGTACTTTAGTTAGTTTATGTAATTGTATTTAATTGTAGTTATTTGTAGGTAGTTTATTTAATTAATTTAATGATAGTGTAGTATTAGGTTTAATTGTAACTTAGGTTAGGATTTATTTTACAGCTAATTTTGTATTTCTTTTAGCTAGGTAGTTATTAAATAGTTAATAACTATTTAATAACTATTCTAACTAGCTAAACTAAATACAAAGTTACCTGTAAAATAAATATAAATCCTAAGATAGCTACAATATAATTATTAATTATATTGTAGCTATCTTCGGGTTTATTTTACAGGTAAGTATTTATTTTTAAATAGGAATAATTTATTAAAGTATAGTGTAGTGTTAGGTGTAATTGTAACTTATGTTAGGATTTATTTAACAGGTACATTTCTCTTTATTTTATCTAGGTAAGCTATTAAATAGTTAATAACTATTTAATAGCTATTGTACCTGGTTAAAATAAATTGAAAGGTACCTGTAAAATAAAAATAAATCCTAAGATAACTAGAATATAATTATTATTTATATTGTAGCTATATTAGGGTTTATTTTAAAGGTAAGTATTTAGTTTTAAATAGGATTCATTTAGTTAATAAGAGTTAATTTATTTAGATTTATTTAATTAATATTTAAGTTAGGGGGGCGTTAGGGTTAGGGTTAGACTTAGGTTTAGGGGTTAATAATTTTATTACAGTGGCGGCGGTGTAGTGGGGGGCAGATTAGGGGTTAATAAATTTATTATAGGTGTCGACGGTGTAGGGGGGGCAGGATAGGGGTTAATAGGTTTAATATAGGTTGCGGCGGGTTCAGGGAGCGGCGGTTTAGGGGTTAAACTATTTATTTAGTTGCGGAGAGGTGCGGGATCAGCAGGATAGTGGTTAATAATTTTATAATAGAGGGCGACGGTGTAGGGGGGGCTGGATAGGGGTTACTAGGTATACTGTAGGTGGCAGCGGTGTCCGGGAGCGGCGGTTTAGGGGTTAATACATTTATAAGAGTTGCGGCGGGATCTAGGAGCGGCGGTTTAGGGGTTAATACATTTATAAGAGTTGCGGCAGGGTCTAGGAGCGGCGGTTTAGGGGTTAGTAACTTTATTGAGTTGCGGGAGGCTCCGGGGGCGCCGGTATAGGGGGTAGAACAGTGTAGTTTAGTGTGAGTGCTTAGTGACAGGCTAGCAATAAAGCTGGGAAAAAGCCGAAGGGCAGCGAGATCGGATGAGTGATAACTCTCACAGTCCGCTGCTCATCGCCCTGCGGCTTTTTGACAGGTTTATTTGATAACTTTGGCGTATTTTTTCAGGTCCGCGGCGGCGATGTGAGGCGAGCTTAGGCGGGCGTATTGGGCCGGCGAAGCCAGAAAAGTAGACGGCTTGATAACTACCCCCCATAGAAATAACTTCACTGACTCACTATTTAATGTCTAATAGTATTGTTATATCAGCTGTGTGCCGGGATATTATCTGTGTGTCACAAATGTACAGTGACTAATAATGCAATAAACACATAGAAATAACTTCACTGACTTACTATTTAATGTCTAATAGTATTGTTATATCAGCTGTGTGCCGGGTTATGATCTGTGTGTCACAGACGTACAGTGACTAATAATGCAATAAACACATAGAAATAACTTCACTTACTCACTATTTAATGTCTAATAGTATTGTTATATCAGCTGTGTGCCGGGATATTATCTTAGTGTCACAGACGTACAGTGACTAATAATGCAATAAACACATAGAAATAACTTCACTCACTCACTATTTAATGTCTAATAGTATTGTTATATCAGCTGTGTGCCGGGATATTATCTGTGTGTCACAAGCGTTACTGACTAATAATGCAATAAACACATAGAAATAACTTCACTCACTCACTATTTAATATCTAATAGTATTGTTATATCAGCTGTGTGACGGGATATTATCTATGTGTCACAAATGTACAGTGAATAATAATGCAATAAACACATAGAAATAACTTCACTGACTCACTATTTAATGTCTAATAGTATTGTTATATCATCTGTGCCGGGATATTATCTGTGTGTCACAGACGTACAGTGACTAATAATGCAATAAACACATAGAAATAACTTCACTGACTCACTATTTAATATCTAATAGTATTGTTATATCAGCTGTGTGCCGGGATATTATCTGTGTGTCACAAATGTACAGTGACTAATAATGCAATAAACACATAGAAATAACTTCACTCACTCACTATTTAATGTCTAATAGTATTGTTATATCAGCTGTGTGCTGAGATATTATCTTTGTGTCACAGACGTACAGTGACTAATAATGCAATAAACATATAGAAATAACTTCACTCACTCACTATTTAATGTCTAATAGTATTGTTATATCAGCTGTGTGCCGGGATATTATCTATGTGTCACAGACGTACAGTGACTAATAATGCAATAAACACATAGAAATAACTTCACTCACTCACTATTTAATGTCTAATAGTATTGTTATATCAGCTGTGTGCTGGGATATTATCTGTGTGTCACAGACTTACAGTGACTAATAATGCAATAAACACATAGAAATAACGTCACTCACTCACTATTTATTGTCTAATAGTATTGTTATATCAGCTGTGTGCCGGGATATTATCTGTGTGTCACAAATGTACAGTGACTAATAATGCAATAAACACATAGAAATAACTGCACTTACTATTTAATGTATAATAGTAGTGTTATATCAGCTGTGTGCCGGGATATTATCTGTGTGTCAGACGTACAGTGACTAATAATGCAATAAACACATAGAAATAACTTCACTGACTCACTATTTAATGTCTAATAGTATTATTATATCAGCTGTGTGCCGGGTTATTATCTGTGTGTCACAGACGTACAGTGACTAATAATGCAATAAACACATAGAAATAACTTCACTCACTCACTATTTAATGTCTAATAGTATTGTTATATCAGCTGTGTGCTGGGATATTATCTGTGTGTCACAAACGTTACTGACTAATAATGCAATAAACACATAGAAATAACTTCACTCACTCACTATTTAATGTCTAATAGTATTGTTATATCAGCTGTGTGCCGGGATATTATCTGTGTGTCACAAGCGTTGCTGACTAATAATGCAATAAACACATAGAAATAACTTCACTGACTCACTATTTAATATCTAATAGTATTGTTATATCAGCTGTGTGCCGGGATATTATCTGTGTGTCACAAATGTACAGTGACTAATAATGCAATAAAAACATAGAAATAACTTCACTGACTCACTATTTAATGTCTAATAGTATTGTTATATCAGCTGTGTGCCGGGATATTATCTGTGTGTCACAAATGTACAGTGACTAATAATGCAATAAACACATAGAAATAACTTCACTGACTCACTATTTAATGTCTAATAGTATTGTTATATCAGCTGTGTGCCGGGTTATTATCTGTGTGTCACAGACGTACAGTGACTAATAATGCAATAAACACATAGAAATAACTTCACTCACTCACTATTTAATGTCTAATAGTTTTGTTATATCAGCTGTGTGCTGGGATATTATCTGTGTGTCACAAGCGTTACTGACTAATAATGCAATAAACACATAGAAATAACTTCACTCACTCACTATTTAATGTCTAATAGTATTGTTATATCAGCTGTGTGCCGGGATATTATCTGTGTGTCACAAGCGTTGCTGACTAATAATGCAATAAACACATAGAAATAACTTCACTGACTTACTATTTAATGTCTAATAGTATTGTTATATCAGCTGTGTGTCGGGATATTATCTGTGTGTCACAAATGTACAGTGACTAATAATGCAATAAACACATAGAAATAACTTCACTGACTCACTATTTAATGTCTAATAGTATTGTTATATCAGCTGTGTGCCGGGTTATTATCTGTGTGTCACAGACGTACAGTGACTAATAATGCAATAAACACATAGAAATAACTTCACTCACTCACTATTTAATGTCTAATAGTATTGTTATATCAGCTGTGTGCCGGGATATTATCTGTGTGTCACAAGCGTTGCTGACTAATAATGCAATAAACACATAGAAATAACTTCACTGACTCACTATTTAATGTCTAATAGTATTGTTATATCAGCTGTGTGTCGGGATATTATCTGTGTGTCACAAATGTACAGTGACTAATAATGCAATAAACACATAGAAATAACTTCACTGACTCACTATTTAATGTCTAATAGTATTGTTATATCAGCTGTGTGCCGGGTTATTATCTGTGTGTCACAGACGTACAGTGACTAATAATGCAATAAACACATAGAAATAACTTCACTCACTCACTATTTAATGTCTAATAGTATTGTTATATCAGCTGTGTGCCGGGATATTATCTTAGTGTCACAGACGTACAGTGACTAATAATGCAATAAACACATAGAAATAACTTCACTCACTCACTATTTAATGTCTAATAGTATTGTTGTATCAGCTGTGTGCCGGGATATTATCTGTGTGTCACAAGCGTTACTGACTAATAATGCAATAAACACATAGAAATAACTTCACTCACTCACTATTTAATATCTAATAGTATTGTTATATCAGCTGTGTGACGGGATATTATCTATGTGTCACAAATGTACAGTGAATAATAATGCAATAAACACATAGAAATAACTTCACTGACTCACTATTTAATGTCTAATAGTATTGTTATATCAGCTGTGTGCCGGGATATTATCTGTGTGTCACAGACGTACAGTGACTAATAATGCAATAAACACATAGAAATAACTTCACTGACTCACTATTTAATATCTAATAGTATTGTTATATCAGCTGTGTGCCGGGATATTATCTGTGTGTCACAAATGTACAGTGACTAATAATGCAATAAACACATAGAAATAACTTCACTCACTCACTATTTAATGTCTAATAGTATTGTTATATCAGCTGTGTGCTGAGATATTATCTTTGTGTCACAGACGTACAGTGACTAATAATGCAATAAACACATAGAAATAACTTCACTCACTATTTAATGTCTAATAGTATTGTTATATCAGCTGTGGGCCGGGATATTATCTATGTGTCACAGACGTACAATGACTAATAATGCAATAAACTCATAGAAATAACTTCACTCACTCACTATTTAATGTCTAATAGTATTGTTATATCAGCTGTGTGCTGGGATATTATCTGTGTGTCACAGACTTACAGTGACTAATAATGCAATAAACACATAGAAATAACGTCACTCACTCACTATTTATTGTCTAATAGTATTGTTATATCAGCTGTGTGCCGGGATATTATCTGTGTGTCACAAATGTACAGTGACTAATAATGCAATAAACACATAGAAATAACTTCACTGACTCACTATTTAATGTCTAATAGTATTGTTATATCAGCTGTGTGCCGGGTTATTATCTGTGTGTCACAGACGTACAGTGACTAATAATGCAATAAACACATAGAAATAACTTCACTCACTATTTAATGTCTAATAGTATTGTTATATCAGCTGTGTGCTGGGATATTATCTGTGTGTCACAAGCGTTACTGACTAATAATGCAATAAACACATAGAAAGAACTTCACTCACTCACTATTTAATGTCTAATAGTATTGTTATATCAGCTGTGTGCCGGGATATTATCTGTGTGTCACAAGCGTTGCTGACTAATAATGCAATAAACACATAGAAATAACTTCACTGACTCACTATTTAATGTCTAATAGTATTGTTATATCAGCTGTGTGCCGGGTTATTATCTGTGTGTCACAGACGTACAGTGACTAATAATGCAATAAACACATAGAAATAACTTCACTCACTCACTATTTAATGTCTAATAGTATTGTTATATCAGCTGTGTGCTGGGATATTATCTGTGTGTCACAAGCGTTACTGACTAATAATGCAATAAACACATAGAAATAACTTCACTCACTCACTATCTAATGTCTAATAGTATTGTTATATCAGCTGTGTGCCGGGATATTATCTGTGTGTCACAAGCGTTGCTGACTAATAATGCAATAAACACATAGAAATAACTTAACTGACTCACTATTTAATGTCTAATAGTATTGTTATATCAGCTGTGTGCCGGGATATTATCTGTGTGTCACAAATGTACAGTGACTAATAATGCAATAAAAACATAGAAATAACTTCACTGACTCACTATTTAATGTCTAATAGTATTGTTATATCAGCTGTGTGCCGGGATATTATCTGTGTGTCACAAATGTACAGTGACTAATAATGCAATAAACACATAGAAATAACTTCACTGACTCACTATTTAATGTCTAATAGTATTGTTATATCAGCTGTGTGCCTGGTTATTATCTGTGTGTCACAGACGTACAGTGACTAATAATGCAATAAACACATAGAAATAACTTCACTCACTCACTATTTAATGTCTAATAGTATTGTTATATCAGCTGTGTGCTGGGATATTATCTGTGTGTCACAAGCGTTACTGACTAATAATGCAATAAACACATAGAAATAACTTCACTCACTCACTATTTAATGTCTAATAGTATTGTTATATCAGCTGTGTGCCGGGATATTATCTGTGTGTCACAAGCGTTGCTGACTAATAATGCAATAAACAAATAGAAATAACTTCACTGACTCACTATTTAATGTCTAATAGTATTGTTATATCAGCTGTGTGCCGGGATATTATCTGTGTGTCACAAATGTACAGTGACTAATAATGCACTAAAAACATAGAAATAACTTCACTGACTCACTATTTAATTTCTAATAGTATTGTTATATATGCTTTGTGCCTGGTTATTATCTGTGTGTCATAGACGTACAGTGACTAATAATGCAATAAACACATAGAAATAACTTTACTTACTATTTAATGTCTAATAGTATTGTTATATCAGCTGTGTGCCGGGATATTATCTGTGTGTCAGACGTACAGTGACTAATAATGCAATAAACACATAGGAATAACTTCACTGACTCACTATTTAATGTCTAATAGTATTGTTATATCAGCTGTGTGCCGGGATATTATCTGTGTGTCACAAATGTACAGTGACTAATAATGCAATAAACACATAGAAATAACTTCAATGACTCACTATTTAATGTCTAATAGTATTGTTATATCAGCTGTGTGCCGGGATATTATCTGTGTGTCACAAGCGTTGCTGACTAATAATGCAATAAACACATAGAAATAACTTCACTGACTCACTATTTAATGTCTAATAGTATTGTTATATCAGGTGTGTCACAGACGTACAGTGACTAATAATGCAATAAACACATAGAAATAACGTCACTCACTCACTATTTATTGTCTAATAGTATTGTTATATCAGCTGTGTGCCGGGATATTATCTGTGTGTCACAAATGTACAGTGACTAATAATGCAATAAACACATAGAAATAACGTCACTCACTCACTATTTATTGTCTAATAGTATTGTTATATCAGCTGTGTGCCGGGATATTATCTGTGTGTCACAAATGTACAGTGACTAATAATGCAATAAACACATAGAAATAACTTCACTGACTCACTATTTAATTTCTAATAGTATTGTTATATCAGCTGTGTGCTGGGTTATTATCTGTGTGTCACAGACGTACAGTGACTAATAATGCAATAAACACATAGAAATAACTTCACTTACTCACTATTTAATGTCTAATAGTATTGTTATATCAGCTGTGTGCCGGGATATTATCTGTGTGTCACAGACATACAGTGACTAATAATGCAATAAACACATAGAAATAACTTCACTTATTCACTATTTAATGTCTAATAGTATTTTTATATCAGCTGTGTGCCGGGATATTATCTGTGTTAACGAAGTACAGTGACTAATAATGCAATAAACACATATAAATAACTTAATTTACTCACTATTTAATGTCTAATAGTATTGTTATATCAGCTGTGTGCCAGGATATTATCTGTGTGTCACAGATGTACAGTGACTAATAATGCAATAAACACATAGAAATAACTTCACTCAATCAGGGAAACACACAAGAAGTCCTTATTGCTCATAATGATAACTGGGGCTAAGAGTCTAATTCCCAAAAAATGGAAGACCGGGGTTATCCCAATGGTTGAGGACTGGACCAGCTCTGTAGAAAACCTACTCCAGTTGGAGAGGTTTCACTATTTTAAAATAAATCAACTAAGCACTCACAAAATGATTTGTCACAGACGTATAGTGACTAATAATGTAATAAACACATAGAAATAACTTCACTCACTATTTAATGTCTAATAGTATTGTTATATCAGCTGTGTGCCGGGATATTATCTTAGTGTCACAGACGTACAGTGACTAATAATGCAATAAACACATAGAAATAACTTCACTCACTAACTATTTAATGTCTAATAGTATTGTTATATCAGCTGTGTGCCGGGATATTATCTGTGTGTCACAAGCGTTGCTGACTAATAATGCAATAAACACATAGAAATAACTTCACTGACTCACTATTTAATGTCTAATAGTATTGTTATATCAGCTGTGTGCCGGGATATTATCTGTGTGTCACAAATGTACAGTGACTAATAATGCAATAAAAACATAGAAATAACTTCACTGACTCACTATTTAATGTCTAATAGTATTGTTATATCAGCTGTGTGCCGGGATATTATCTGTGTGTCACAAATGTACAGTGACTAATAATGCAATAAACACATAGAAATAACTTCACTGACTCACTATTTAATGTCTAATAGTATTGTTATATCAGCTGTGTGCCTGGTTATTATCTGTGTGTCACAGACGTACAGTGACTAATAATGCAATAAACACATAGAAATAACTTCACTCACTCACTATTTAATGTCTAATAGTATTGTTATATCAGCTGTGTGCTGGGATATTATCTGTGTGTCACAAGCGTTACTGACTAATAATGCAATAAACACATAGAAATAACTTCACTGACTCACTATTTAATGTCTAATAGTATTGTTATATCAGCTGTGTGCCGGGATATTATCTGTGTGTCACAAATGTACAGTGACTAATAATGCAATAAAAACATAGAAATAACTTCACTGACTCACTATTTAATTTCTAATAGTATTGTTATATATGCTTTGTGCCTGGTTATTATCTGTGTGTCATAGACGTACAGTGACTAATAATGCAATAAACACATAGAAATAACTTTACTTACTATTTAATGTCTAATAGTATTGTTATATCAGCTGTGTGCCGGGATATTATCTGTGTGTCAGACGTACAGTGACTAATAATGCAATAAACACAGAGGAATAACTTCACTGACTCACTATTTAATGTCTAATAGTATTGTTATATCAGCTGTGTGCCGGGATATTATCTGTGTGTCACAAATGTACAGTGACTAATAATGCAATAAACACATAGAAATAACTTCAATGACTCACTATTTAATGTCTAATAGTATTGTTATATCAGCTGTGTGCCGGGATATTATCTGTGTGTCACAAGCGTTGCTGACTAATAATGCAATAAACACATAGAAATAACTTCACTGACTCACTATTTAATGTCTAATAGTATTGTTATATCAGCTGTGTGCCAGGGATATTATCTGTGTGTCACAGACGTACAGTGACTAATAATGCAATAAACACATAGAAATAACGTCACTCACTCACTATTTATTGTCTAATAGTATTGTTATATCAGCTGTGTGCCGGGATATTATCTGTGTGTCACAAATGTACATTGACTAATAATGCAATAAACACATAGAAATAACGTCACTCACTCACTATTTATTGTCTAATAGTATTGTTATATCAGCTGTGTGCCGGGATATTATCTGTGTGTCACAAATGTACAGTGACCAATAATGCAATAAACACATAGAAATAACTTCACTGACTCACTATTTAATTTCTAATAGTATTGTTATATCAGCTGTGTGCCGGGTTATTATCTGTGTGTCACAGACGTACAGTGACTAATAATGCAATAAACACATAGAAATAACTTCACTTACTCACTATTTAATGTCTAATAGTATTGTTATATCAGCTGTGTGCCGGGATATTATCTGTGTGTCACAGACGTACAGTGACTAATAATGCAATAAACACATAGAAATAACTTCACTTATTCACTATTTAATGTCTAATAGTATTGTTATATCAGCTGTGTGCCGGGATATTATCTGTGTGTCACAGACGTACAGTGACTAATAATGCAATAAACACATAGAAATAACTTCACTTATTCACTATTTAATGTCTAATAGTATTTTTATATCAGCTGTGTGCCGGGATATTATCTGTGTTAACGAAGTACAGTGACTAATAATGCAATAAACACATAGAAATAACTTCATTTACTCACTATTTAATGTCTAATAGTATTGTTATATCAGCTGTGTGCCAGGATATTATCTGTGTGTCACAGATGTACAGTGACTAATAATGCAATAAACACATAGAAATAACTTCACTCAATCAGGGAAACACACAAGAAGTCCTTATTGCTCATAATGATAACTGGGGCTAAGAGTCTAATTCCCAAAAAATGGAAGACCGGGGTTATCCCAATGGTTGAGGACTGGACTAGCTCTGTAGAAAACCTACTCCAGTTGGAGAGGTTTCACTATTTTAAAATAAATCAACTAAGCACTCACAAAATGATTTGTCACAGACGTACAGTGACTAATAATGTAATAAACACATAGAAATAACTTCACTCACTCACTATTTAATGTCTAATAGTATTGTTATATCAGCTGTGTGCCGGGATATTATCTTAGTGTCACAGACGTACAGTGACTAATAATGCAATAAACACATAGAAATAACTTCACTCACTCACTATTTAATGTCTAATAGTATTGTTATATCAGCTGTGTGCTGGGATATTATCTGTGTGTCACAAGCGTTACTGACTAATAATGCAATAAACACATAGAAATAACTTCACTCACTCACTATTTAATGTCTAATAGTATTGTTATATCAGCTGTGTGCCGGGATATTATCTGTGTGTCACAAGCGTTGCTGACTAATAATGCAATAAACACATAGAAATAACTTCACTGACTCACTATTTAATGTCTAATAGTATTGTTATATCAGCTGTGTGTCGGGATATTATCTGTGTGTCACAAATGTACAGTGACTAATAATGCAATAAACACATAGAAATAACTTCACTGACTCACTATTTAATGTCTAATAGTATTGTTATATCAGCTGTGTGCCGGGTTATTATCTGTGTGTCACAGACGTACAGTGACTAATAATGCAATAAACACATAGAAATAACTTCACTCACTCACTATTTAATGTCTAATAGTATTGTTATATCAGCTGTGTGCCGGGATATTATCTGTGTGTCACAAGCGTTGCTGACTAATAATGCAATAAACACATAGAAATAACTTCACTGACTCACTATTTAATGTCTAATAGTATTGTTATATCAGCTGTGTGTCGGGATATTATCTGTGTGTCACAAATGTACAGTGACTAATAATGCAATAAACACATAGAAATAACTTCACTCACTCACTATTTAATGTCTAATAGTATTGTTATATCAGCTGTGTGCCGGGATATTATCTTAGTGTCACAGACGTACAGTGACTAATAATGCAATAAACACATAGAAATAACTTCACTCACTCACTATTTAATGTCTAATAGTATTGTTGTATCAGCTGTGTGCCGGGATATTATCTGTGTGTCACAAGCGTTACTGACTAATAATGCAATAAACACAAAGAAATAACTTCACTCACTCACTATTTAATATCTAATAGTATTGTTATATCAGCTGTGTGACGGGATATTATCTATGTGTCACAAATGTACAGTGAATAATAATGCAATAAACACATAGAAATAATTTCACTGACTCACTATTTAATGTCTAATAGTATTGTTATATCAGCTGTGTGCCGGGATATTATCTGTGTGTCACAGACGTACAGTGACTAATAATGCAATAAACACATAGAAATAACTTCACTGACTCACTATTTAATATCTAATAGTATTGTTATATCAGCTGTGTGCCGGGATATTATCTGTGTGTCACAAATGTACAGTGACTAATAATGCAATAAACACATAGAAATAACTTCACTCACTCACTATTTAATGTCTAATAGTATTGTTATATCAGCTGTGTGCTGAGATATTATCTTTGTGTCACAGACGTACAGTGACTAATAATGCAATAAACACATAGAAATAACTTCACTCACTATTTAATGTCTAATAGTATTGTTATATCAGCTGTGGGCCGGGATATTATCTATGTGTCACAGACGTACAATGACTAATAATGCAATAAACTCATAGAAATAACTTCACTCACTCACTATTTAATGTCTAATAGTATTGTTATATCAGCTGTGTGCTGGGATATTATCTGTGTGTCACAGACTTACAGTGACTAATAATGCAATAAACACATAGAAATAACGTCACTCACTCACTATTTATTGTCTAATAGTATTGTTATATCAGCTGTGTGCCGGGATATTATCTGTGTGTCACAAATGTACAGTGACTAATAATGCAATAAACACATAGAAATAACTTCACTGACTCACTATTTAATGTCTAATAGTATTGTTATATCAGCTGTGTGCCGGGTTATTATCTGTGTGTCACAGACGTACAGTGACTAATAATGCAATAAACACATAGAAATAACTTCACTCACTATTTAATGTCTAATAGTATTGTTATATCAGCTGTGTGCTGGGATATTATCTGTGTGTCACAAGCGTTACTGACTAATAATGCAATAAACACATAGAAATAACTTCACTCACTCACTATTTAATGTCTAATAGTATTGTTATATCAGCTGTGTGCCGGGATATTATCTGTGTGTCACAAGCGTTGCTGACTAATAATGCAATAAACACATAGAAATAATTTCACTGACTCACTATTTAATGTCTAATAGTATTGTTATATCAGCTGTGTGCCGGGATATTATCTGTGTGTCACAGACGTACAGTGACTAATAATGCAATAAACACATAGAAATAACTTCACTGACTCACTATTTAATATCTAATAGTATTGTTATATCAGCTGTGTGCCGGGATATTATCTGTGTGTCACAAATGTACAGTGACTAATAATGCAATAAACACATAGAAATAACTTCACTCACTCACTATTTAATGTCTAATAGTATTGTTATATCAGCTGTGTGCTGAGATATTATCTTTGTGTCACAGACGTACAGTGACTAATAATGCAATAAACACATAGAAATAACTTCACTCACTATTTAATGTCTAATAGTATTGTTATATCAGCTGTGGGCCGGGATATTATCTATGTGTCACAGACGTACAATGACTAATAATGCAATAAACTCATAGAAATAACTTCACTCACTCACTATTTAATGTCTAATAGTATTGTTATATCAGCTGTGTGCTGGGATATTATCTGTGTGTCACAGACTTACAGTGACTAATAATGCAATAAACACATAGAAATAACGTCACTCACTCACTATTTATTGTCTAATAGTATTGTTATATCAGCTGTGTGCCGGGATATTATCTGTGTGTCACAAATGTACAGTGACTAATAATGCAATAAACACATAGAAATAACTTCACTGACTCACTATTTAATGTCTAATAGTATTGTTATATCAGCTGTGTGCCGGGTTATTATCTGTGTGTCACAGACGTACAGTGACTAATAATGCAATAAACACATAGAAATAACTTCACTCACTATTTAATGTCTAATAGTATTGTTATATCAGCTGTGTGCTGGGATATTATCTGTGTGTCACAAGCGTTACTGACTAATAATGCAATAAACACATAGAAATAACTTCACTCACTCACTATTTAATGTCTAATAGTATTGTTATATCAGCTGTGTGCCGGGATATTATCTGTGTGTCACAAGCGTTGCTGACTAATAATGCAATAAACACATAGAAATAACTTCACTGACTCACTATTTAATGTCTAATAGTATTGTTATATCAGCTGTGTGCCGGGTTATTATCTGTGTGTCACAGACGTACAGTGACTAATAATGCAATAAACACATAGAAATAACTTCACTCACTCACTATTTAATGTCTAATAGTATTGTTATATCAGCTGTGTGCTGGGATATTATCTGTGTGTCACAAGCGTTACTGACTAATAATGCAATAAACACATAGAAATAACTTCACTCACTCACTATCTAATGTCTAATAGTATTGTTATATCAGCTGTGTGCCGGGATATTATCTGTGTGTCACAAGCGTTGCTGACTAATAATGCAATAAACACATAGAAATAACTTAACTGACTCACTATTTAATGTCTAATAGTATTGTTATATCAGCTGTGTGCCGGGATATTATCTGTGTGTCACAAATGTACAGTGACTAATAATGCAATAAAAACATAGAAATAACTTCACTGACTCACTATTTAATGTCTAATAGTATTGTTATATCAGCTGTGTGCCGGGATATTATCTGTGTGTCACAAATGTACAGTGACTAATAATGCAATAAACACATAGAAATAACTTCACTGACTCACTATTTAATGTCTAATAGTATTGTTATATCAGCTGTGTGCCTGGTTATTATCTGTGTGTCACAGACGTACAGTGACTAATAATGCAATAAACACATAGAAATAACTTCACTCACTCACTATTTAATGTCTAATAGTATTGTTATATCAGCTGTGTGCTGGGATATTATCTGTGTGTCACAAGCGTTACTGACTAATAATGCAATAAACACATAGAAATAACTTCACTCACTCACTATTTAATGTCTAATAGTATTGTTATATCAGCTGTGTGCCGGGATATTATCTGTGTGTCACAAGCGTTGCTGACTAATAATGCAATAAACAAATAGAAATAACTTCACTGACTCACTATTTAATGTCTAATAGTATTGTTATATCAGCTGTGTGCCGGGATATTATCTGTGTGTCACAAATGTACAGTGACTAATAATGCACTAAAAACATAGAAATAACTTCACTGACTCACTATTTAATTTCTAATAGTATTGTTATATATGCTTTGTGCCTGGTTATTATCTGTGTGTCATAGACGTACAGTGACTAATAATGCAATAAACACATAGAAATAACTTTACTTACTATTTAATGTCTAATAGTATTGTTATATCAGCTGTGTGCCGGGATATTATCTGTGTGTCAGACGTACAGTGACTAATAATGCAATAAACACATAGGAATAACTTCACTGACTCACTATTTAATGTCTAATAGTATTGTTATATCAGCTGTGTGCCGGGATATTATCTGTGTGTCACAAATGTACAGTGACTAATAATGCAATAAACACATAGAAATAACTTCAATGACTCACTATTTAATGTCTAATAGTATTATTATATCAGCTGTGTGCCGGGATATTATCTGTGTGTCACAAGCGTTGCTGACTAATAATGCAATAAACACATAGAAATAACTTCACTGACTCACTATTTAATGTCTAATAGTATTGTTATATCAGGTGTGTCACAGACGTACAGTGACTAATAATGCAATAAACACATAGAAATAACGTCACTCACTCACTATTTATTGTCTAATAGTATTGTTATATCAGCTGTGTGCCGGGATATTATCTGTGTGTCACAAATGTACAGTGACTAATAATGCAATAAACACATAGAAATAACGTCACTCACTCACTATTTATTGTCTAATAGTATTGTTATATCAGCTGTGTGCCGGGATATTATCTGTGTGTCACAAATGTACAGTGACTAATAATGCAATAAACACATAGAAATAACTTCACTGACTCACTATTTAATTTCTAATAGTATTGTTATATCAGCTGTGTGCTGGGTTATTATCTGTGTGTCACAGACGTACAGTGACTAATAATGCAATAAACACATAGAAATAACTTCACTTACTCACTATTTAATGTCTAATAGTATTGTTATATCAGCTGTGTGCCGGGATATTATCTGTGTGTCACAGACATACAGTGACTAATAATGCAATAAACACATAGAAATAACTTCACTTATTCACTATTTAATGTCTAATAGTATTTTTATATCAGCTGTGTGCCGGGATATTATCTGTGTTAACGAAGTACAGTGACTAATAATGCAATAAACACATATAAATAACTTCATTTACTCACTATTTAATGTCTAATAGTATTGTTATATCAGCTGTGTGCCAGGATATTATCTGTGTGTCACAGATGTACAGTGACTAATAATGCAATAAACACATAGAAATAACTTCACTCAATCAGGGAAACACACAAGAAGTCCTTATTGCTCATAATGATAACTGGGGCTAAGAGTCTAATTCCCAAAAAATGGAAGACCGGGGTTATCCCAATGGTTGAGGACTGGACCAGCTCTGTAGAAAACCTACTCCAGTTGGAGAGGTTTCACTATTTTAAAATAAATCAACTAAGCACTCACAAAATGATTTGTCACAGACGTATAGTGACTAATAATGTAATAAACACATAGAAATAACTTCACTCACTATTTAATGTCTAATAGTATTGTTATATCAGCTGTGTGCCGGGATATTATCTTAGTGTCACAGACGTACAGTGACTAATAATGCAATAAACACATAGAAATAACTTCACTCACTAACTATTTAATGTCTAATAGTATTGTTATATCAGCTGTGTGCCGGGATATTATCTGTGTGTCACAAGCGTTGCTGACTAATAATGCAATAAACACATAGAAATAACTTCACTGACTCACTATTTAATGTCTAATAGTATTGTTATATCAGCTGTGTGCCGGGATATTATCTGTGTGTCACAAATGTACAGTGACTAATAATGCAATAAAAACATAGAAATAACTTCACTGACTCACTATTTAATGTCTAATAGTATTGTTATATCAGCTGTGTGCCGGGATATTATCTGTGTGTCACAAATGTACAGTGACTAATAATGCAATAAACACATAGAAATAACTTCACTGACTCACTATTTAATGTCTAATAGTATTGTTATATCAGCTGTGTGCCTGGTTATTATCTGTGTGTCACAGACGTACAGTGACTAATAATGCAATAAACACATAGAAATAACTTCACTCACTCACTATTTAATGTCTAATAGTATTGTTATATCAGCTGTGTGCTGGGATATTATCTGTGTGTCACAAGCGTTACTGACTAATAATGCAATAAACACATAGAAATAACTTCACTGACTCACTATTTAATGTCTAATAGTATTGTTATATCAGCTGTGTGCCAGGATATTATCTGTGTGTCACAAATGTACAGTGACTAATAATGCAATAAAAACATAGAAATAACTTCACTGACTCACTATTTAATTTCTAATAGTATTGTTATATATGCTTTGTGCCTGGTTATTATCTGTGTGTCATAGACGTACAGTGACTAATAATGCAATAAACACATACAAATAACTTTACTTACTATTTAATGTCTAATAGTATTGTTATATCAGCTGTGTGCCGGGATATTATCTGTGTGTCAGACGTACAGTGACTAATAATGCAATAAACACAGAGGAATAACTTCACTGACTCACTATTTAATGTCTAATAGTATTGTTATATCAGCTGTGTGCCGGGATATTATCTGTGTGTCACAAATGTACAGTGACTAATAATGCAATAAACACATAGAAATAACTTCACTGACTCACTATTTAATGTCTAATAGTATTGTTATATCAGCTGTGTGCCGGGATATTATCTGTGTGTCACAAGCGTTGCTGACTAATAATGCAATAAACACATAGAAATAACTTCACTGACTCACTATTTAATGTCTAATAGTATTGTTATATCAGCTGTGTGCCAGGGATATTATCTGTGTGTCACAGACGTACAGTGACTAATAATGCAATAAACACATAGAAATAACGTCACTCACTCACTATTTATTGTCTAATAGTATTGTTATATCAGCTGTGTGCCGGGATATTATCTGTGTGTCACAAATGTACATTGACTAATAATGCAATAAACACATAGAAATAACGTCACTCACTCACTATTTATTGTCTAATAGTATTGTTATATCAGCTGTGTGCCGGGATATTATCTGTGTGTCACAAATGTACAGTGACCAATAATGCAATAAACACATAGAAATAACTTCACTGACTCACTATTTAATTTCTAATAGTATTGTTATATCAGCTGTGTGCCGGGTTATTATCTGTGTGTCACAGACGTACAGTGACTAATAATGCAATAAACACATAGAAATAACTTCACTTACTCACTATTTAATGTCTAATAGTATTGTTATATCAGCTGTGTGCCGGGATATTATCTGTGTGTCACAGACGTACAGTGACTAATAATGCAATAAACACATAGAAATAACTTCACTTATTCACTATTTAATGTCTAATAGTATTGTTATATCAGCTGTGTGCCGGGATATTATCTGTGTGTCACAGACGTACAGTGACTAATAATGCAATAAACACATAGAAATAACTTCACTTATTCACTATTTAATGTCTAATAGTATTTTTATATCAGCTGTGTGCCGGGATATTATCTGTGTTAACGAAGTACAGTGACTAATAATGCAATAAACACATAGAAATAACTTCATTTACTCACTATTTAATGTCTAATAGTATTGTTATATCAGCTGTGTGCCAGGATATTATCTGTGTGTCACAGATGTACAGTGACTAATAATGCAATAAACACATAGAAATAACTTCACTCAATCAGGGAAACACACAAGAAGTCCTTATTGCTCATAATGATAACTGGGGCTAAGAGTCTAATTCCCAAAAAATGGAAGACCGGGGTTATCCCAATGGTTGAGGACTGGACTAGCTCTGTAGAAAACCTACTCCAGTTGGAGAGGTTTCACTATTTTAAAATAAATCAACTAAGCACTCACAAAATGATTTGTCACAGACGTACAGTGACTAATAATGTAATAAACACATAGAAATAACTTCACTCACTCACTATTTAATGTCTAATAGTATTGTTATATCAGCTGTGTGCCGGGATATTATCTTAGTGTCACAGACGTACAGTGACTAATAATGCAATAAACACATAGAAATAACTTCACTCACTCACTATTTAATGTCTAATAGTATTGTTATATCAGCTGTGTGCTGGGATATTATCTGTGTGTCACAAGCGTTACTGACTAATAATGCAATAAACACATAGAAATAACTTCACTCACTCACTATTTAATGTCTAATAGTATTGTTATATCATCTGTGTGCCGGGATATTATCTGTGTGTCACAAGCGTTGCTGACTAATAATGCAATAAACACATAGAAATAACTTCACTGACTCACTATTTAATGTCTAATAGTATTGTTATATCAGCTGTGTGCCGGGATATTATCTGTGTTAACGAAGTACAGTGACTAATAATGCAATAAACACATAGAAATAACTTCACTCACTCACTATTTAATGTCTAATAGTATTGTTATATCAGCTGTGTGCCGGGATATTATCTGTGTGTCACAGACGTACAGTGACTAATAATGCAATAAACACATAGAGGTAATGTCACTGACTCACTATTTAATGTCTAATAGTATTGTTATATCAGCTGTGTGCTGGGATATTATCTGTGGTTCACAGACGTACAGTGACTAATAATGTAATAAACACATAGAAATAACTTCACTCACTCACTATTTAATATCTAATAGTATTGTTATATCAGCTGTGTGACGGGATATTATCTGTGTGTCACAGACGTACAGTGACTAATAATGTAATAAACACATAGAAATAACTTCACTCACTCACTATTTAATGTCTAATAGTATTGTTATATCAGCTGTGTGCCGGATATTATCTGTGTGTCACAAACGTACAGTGACTAATAATGCAATAAACACATAGAGGTAACTTCACTCACTCACTATTTAATGTCTAATAGTATTGTTATATCAGCTGTGTGCTGGGATATTATCTGTGTGTCACAGACGTACAGTGACTAATAATGCAATAAACACATAGATATAACTTCACTCACTCACTAGTTAATGTCTAATAGTATTGTTATATCAGCTGTGTGCCGGATATTATCTGTGTGTCACAGACTTACAGTGACTAATAATGCAATAAACACATAGAGGTAACTTCACTCACTCACTATTTAATGTCTAATAGTATTGTTATATCAGCTGTGTGCCGGGATATTATCTGTGTGTCACAAGCGTACAATGACTAATAATGTAATAAACACATAGAAATAACTTCACTCACTCACTATTTAATGTCTAATAGTATTGTTATATCAGCTGTGTGCCGGATATTATCTGTGTGTCACAAACGTACAGTGACTAATAATGCAATAAACACATAGAAATAACTTCACTCACTCACTATTTAATGTCTTATAGTACTTTAGTGGTACAAAGAGTCCCCACTGTTACAGTGATTCCTCTATTCACTATATATAAACTGTAATAAACAAACAGCAGGGAACAGTCCTATGGATAAAGGCGGCTTTATTAGAAAGATGCAGCATTATCGTGACCTCTTATTGTGACTTCATCAGAGACGTCTGACAAAGCCCTTGATGAGCTTGATAATGCTGCCTTCTTTCTAATAAAGTAGCTGTAATCCATAGGGTTGTTCTCTGTAATTTGCTTTATTTATTACATTTACCTTCATTATTTATTTTGCCCTATTTTCCTGTAATTTAAGCCTAAAACTTGTGTATTTTTCAGTCCTGAAAATTGAAAGTGCAAATTGCAGCATCCCATATCTGTCCCTAATTGTCCTCAGCAGAAAAGATCAGTTTACAAACTGCAAAATGGGTAGAGGTTGTTCATTGAAAACAAATGCAGCAAACACAGTTTACATTTTTTTCTAGTAACATATGGGGGCCCATTTATCAAGCTCAGTATGGAGCTTGAAGGGCCGTGTTTCTGGCAATCCTTCAGACTCACCAGAAACACCAGTTATGAAGCAGCGGTCTAAAGACCGCTGCTCCATAACCTGTCCGTCTGCTCTGAGGGGGAGGACAGAACTCGCCACAAATCAACCCGATCGAATACGACACCCCCTGCTACAAGAGCTGCTGGTGCAATGCTGAATGCGGAGAGTGTATTGCTCTTCGCATTCAGCGATGTCTGTCGGAGATGATCCGCTGATCAGATCATGTCGAACAGGCAGAGTTGTGTAAATGTGTATATGATTAATATTTACATCTCTGTTATGTTATGTTAAAGAGACACTAAAGTCACAATGAGACTGATTCCTATAGACCGTGTGATTTTAAGTGACTTTCCAATTTACTTCTATTATTAAATTGTACTCAGTTTTTATATAGACACTTTATGAGGCACCAGCTACTACTGAGCATGTGCAAGAGTTCACAGTCTATATGAGTCTGTCACATGATTGGTGTATGAGTCCGTCATATGGCTGATGGCTGTCACATGATTGGTGTATGAGTCCTTCACATGGCTGATGGCTGTCACATGATTGGTGTATGAGTCCGTCACATGGCCGAAGGCTGTCACATGATTGGTGTATGAGTCCGTCACATGGCTGATGGCTGTCACATGATTGGTGTATGAGTCCGTCACATGGCTGATGCCTGTCACATGATTTAGGGGGCCGGAAAATTAAAATAAAATTTGAAATCTACCTAAATTGATTGAAATTGAACAAATCTAAATCAGAAATACTCTGGCCCATAACTCTGTAAGAAAAAAAACTCCTTTTAAAATAGTTTCCAAAGTGATTAAATATTTAGCAATTAGAATTTCCAATAATCCTAATCTCTGGTTTTAGTTAAAGGGACAGTCTGCTCCAGAATTTATATTGTTTAAAACGATAGATAATCCCTTTACTACCCATTCACCATTTTTTCATAACCAACACTGTGATATTAATACACATTACCCAGGCCCAGACTGACCATAGGGCAATACCTGGCAAAAGCCCGGTGGGCCACAAGTTACCTAAGCCCCGCCCACATGTTTTTTAGTGGTGCTGTGTGCTATGCGCTATTACAAAGTGCATGTTGGAAACCAAATGCAGGCAGTGCAGGCCGTGGGTGCAGGTGCACTAAAAAACTGAGCACTATACAGACTAGAGCATGGGAATTTGTGCCTGCTGGGCTGGCTGCTGCTCTGTCACTGTGCAGCGGCGGGAGAAACTGTAGTTTAAAATAAGTTAAAGTTTTCCCATCATCTAGCCTGCACTGACTAATTTGCAGATACAGTTAAGAGACCAGCACTTTTTGCTAATCCTCCTGGAAGCTAAAGCCCTGTGCCTCTCTTGCGTGCATATTATGTGCAGGGGGGTTTGGGCTGAGCACTTTTCTCCTGAGGGGACAAGGCCGTGGTGGAACATGTAAGAGGAGCCCCACAGGGCTGGACTGGGAATAAAAAGCATTCCTGGAAAAATGTAAAGACCAGCCCTATTTTCCGTTGAATCTGTAGATTGCACATGCCCCATTTTTCTCAAAGGGGATTACTGGGACACTCCTTCCCCAATATTTTTTTCAGAATTAAATTATATTAATTTGTATTAAATAAAAATGTCAGATTGATCTTATATAGGCACCCTACAACCCAGTTGCATCCATTAGTCAACCCTTTAAGTTGTAGCTTTCCAGCCCCAGCTGCTGCAGCCCACCGGGAAATCTCCTGGTATCCTGGTAGGCCAATCCGGCCCTGGAGCCACACTTCATCAAGATAGCAACAGATTCCACATCTCCCTTATCCCCACTTAACCGTAAGTTTATTTGTTTGTTATTTTTATTGCTTGTCAGCTACACCAAGCTCTGAGGCTTGGCAGCATGGGGATGCACTATTTAACTCCTTGGCTAGTGGCTACCAAAAAAGACTGCAGTTTATTTCTAAGCAGTGCAAAGCAGGATGCAGCCTTTTTTGTTAGCCATGGCAGGGGTTAAATTGTGCTCTGCATTAGTTATCTTGTTGATCTTCACCCTGCAGGACAAGAGGTTATCTGGGAGGGAATTATCTGTGAATGGTTTTGTCTGTGAAAAGTTGATTTTTACTGCTCTTCAAAGAGCAATGATGTGAGTATGGAAGATTGTTTAGAGCTGCTGTAGAAGGGCTAGATTTATTAAAGCCCTATGGCTGCAAGTTCTCATAAGAACTTGCTCACCGTATTTATCAAGCAGCGGTCACCAGACCACCACTTCCCTAACCTATTCGCCACCTCTAAGGTGGGGAAATTCAATCTCCTTGGTCTAGTCAGACCAAGGAGATTGACAGCTCCTGCCCGCGCTTGATTGACTGTGCGCAGGCAGGGTGCGGGATTGCACGCAAGCACAAAATTGTGCTTGTGTGCAATAGCGAATACCTGCGGGTAATTTTGCCCCGCCACAGGCGAGCTGAGGCGTACAGGGGCGCGTATACGCACCCCTATACACCTCAGCTTTAATAAATCTAGCCCTAAGTAAAATGTCATATTACACACACACACATATATGTGTGTGTGTATAAAATGTATATGTGTGTGTATAAAATGTGTGTGTGTATAAAATGTGTGTGTGTGTGTGTGTATAAAGTGTGTATGTGTATAAAGTGTGTGTGTGTATAAAATGTGTGTGTGTGTGTGTGTATAAAGTGTGTATGTGTATAAAATGTGTGTGTGTGTATAAAATGTGTGTGTGTGTATAAAATGTGTGTGTGTATAAAATGTGTGTGTGTATAAAATGTGTGTGTGTGTATAAAATGTGTGTGTGTGTATAAAATGTGTATAAAATGTGTGTGTGTGTATAAAATGTGTGTGTGTGTGTGTAAAATGTGTGTGTGTGTGTGTGTGTGTGTGTATAAAATGTGTGTATAAAATATGTGTGTATGTATAAAATATGTGTGCGTGTTGTGTATGTGCTATTGAAAATGTGTTAGCACTATTTCACTATTTGTTAAAAAAAAATCATAATATAAAGTAATTCAGTCATTCACATTAAATTATTTTGCAGCCTTACAAACCGCTAGATTTAGAGTTTTGTCGGTAAAGACCTGCGTAGCTAACTTTGCTTTTTTTTCCAGCGCACCCTTAAGACAACGCTGGTATTTAGAGTTGTCTGAGTGGCTGCGTTAGGCTCAGAAAAGGGAGCGTTGAGCATAATTTACCTTCCCTTCAACTCTCAATACCAGCGTTGCCTACGGTAGCGGTAAACAATGGGGCTGAATTGGCTGGAAAAAAACCTAACACCGGCAAAAAAGCAGCGTTCAGCTCCTAGCACAGCCCCATTGTTTCATATGGGGAAACACTCTCTAAGTCTGCACCTAACACCCTAACATGAACCCCGAGTCTAAACACCCCTAACCTTACACTTATTAACCCCTAATCTGCCGCCCCCGCTATTGCTGACACCTGCATTATATTATTAACCCCTAATCTTCCGCTCCGGACACCGCCGCAACCTACATTATCCCTATGAACCCCTAATCTACTGCCCCTAACATCGCCGACACCTATATTATATTTATTACCCCCTAATCTGCCCCCCAACATCGCCGCTACCTTACCTACACTTATTAACCCCTAATCTGCCGACCGGACCTTGCCGCCACTATAATAAATGTATTAACCCCTAAACCGCCGCACTCCCGCCTCGAAAACACTATAATAAATTTTATTAACCCCTAATCTGCCCTCCCTAACATCGCTGCCACCTATCTACAATTATTAACCCCTTATCTCCCGCCCGCAACGTCGCCGCTACTATAATAAAGTTATTAACCCCCAAACTGAAGTCTAACCCTAACCCTAACACCCCCCTAACTTAAATATAATTTAAATGAAATGAAATAATATTCCTATAATTAAATAAATTATTCCTATTTAAAACTAAATACTTACCTATAAAATAAACCCTAATATAGCTACAATATAACTAATAATTACATTGTAGCTATTTTAGGATTTATATTTATTTTACAGGCAACTTTGTATTTATTTTAACTAGGTACAATAGCTATTAAATAGTTAATAACTATTTAATAGCTACCTAGTTAAAATAAGTACAAAATTTACCTGTAAAATAAATCCTAACCTAAGTTACAAATACACCTAACACTACACTATCATTAAATTAATTAAATAAATTAACTACAATTAGCTAAACTAAAATACAATTAAATAAACTATTCTATAATAAAAAAAACCCCACTAAATTACAAAAAATAAAAATAAAATAAACTAAACTAATTAAACCTAATCTAAGCCCCCTAATAAAATAAAAAATCCCCCCAAAATAAAAAAATGCCCTACCCTATTCTAAATTACAAAAGTAATCAGCTCTTTTACCAGCCCTTAAAAGGGCTTTTTGCGGGGCATTGCCCCAAAGTAATCAGCTCTTTTACCTGTAAATAAAAATACAACACCCCCAACATTAAAACCCACCACCCACATAACCCTACTCTAACCCACCCAAACCCCTCTTAAAAAAATTCACTTTTTTATCTGATGAAACAACCTGTTTGAGGTTGAGAAACGCGTCATAAGTATTAAAAGCCATTTTATTTGAAGTTGTCTGTGTTGTGGTTTATCAATACCAACTAAACAACACACAAAAGATTACACCTCTGCAGCACCTGAAGTCCAGCCAACAGGAGACACACACAGAGATCCAACTAGGACAAGTGCCTTTGGAGCTTGGCTTCCACAGTGTACTAGCCACTGACAAGTGCTAGCCTGCTTTCTTGCACTGGTCACAGCACAGTGCCACACCATCTGGTAAGCATAATACATACTTATATCTATACCTACATATCCAGACGGTATCACGCTATTGTGGCGCCCTCTTTCTACTTTCTATTCCCTCTTAAAAAAACCTAACGCTAACCCCCTGAAGATCTCCCTACCTTGAGTCATCTTCACACAACCGGGCCGAAATCTTCATCCAAGGTGCGCAGAGGAGGTCCTTCATCCAGTAGAAGTCTTCATCCAGGCGGCGTCTTCAATCTTCATCCATCCGGAGCGGAGCCATCTTCAAAGGAGCCAACGCGGAGACATCCTCTTCAACCGACGACTGAACGACGGATGAAGGTTCCTTTAAGGGACATCATCCAAGATGGCGTCCCTTCAATTCCGATAGGCTGATAGGATTCTATCAGCCAATCGGAATTAAGGTAGGAAAAATCTGATTGGCTGATTCAATCAGCCATTCAGATTGAAGTTCAATCTGATTGGCTGATGCAATCAGTCAATCGTATTGAGCTTGCATTCTATTGGCTGATTAGAACAGCCAATAGAATGCGAGCTCAATACGATTGGCTGATTTTGTACTTATTTTAACTAGGTAGCTATTAAATAGTTATTAACTATTTAATAGCTATTTTACCTAGTCAAAATAAATACAAAGTTGCCTGTAAAATAAATATAAATCCTAAAATAGCTACAATGTAATTATTAGTTATATTGTAGCTATATTAGGGTTTATTTTATAGGTAAGTATTTAGTTTTAAATAGGAATAATTTATTTAATTATAGGAATATTATTTTGTTTAATTTAAATTATATTTAAGTTAGGGGGGTGTTAGGGTTAGGGTTAGACTTCGGTTTAGGGGTTAATAACTTTATTATAGTAGTGGCGACGTTGCGGGCGGGAGATTAGGGGTTAATAATTGTAGGTATGTGGTGGCGATGTTAGGGAGGGCAGATTAGGGGTTAATAAAATTTATTATAGTGTTTGCGAGGCGGGAGTGCAGCGGTTTAGGGGTTAATACATTTATTATAGTGGCGGCGAGGTCCGGTCGGCAGATTAGGGGTTAATAAGTGTAGTTAGGTAGCGGCGACGTTGGGGGGGCAGATTAGGGGGCAATAAATATAATGTAGGTGTCTGCGATGTTAGGGGCAGCAGATTTGGGGTTCATAGCTATAATGTAGGTGACGGTGGTGTCCGGTCGGCAGATTAGGGGTTAAAAAATTTTATTAGAGGATTGGCGATGTGGGGGTGGCTCGGTTTAGGGGTACATAGGTAGTTTATGGGTGTTAGTGTACTTTGTAGCACAGTAGTTAGGAGCTTTATGTTCCGGCGTTAGCCCATAAAGCTCTTAACTACAGACTTTTTTTGGCGGTAGGAGTCTTGTCGGTAGAGGCTCTACCGCTCACTTCTTCCAAGACTCCAAATACCAGCGTTAATCAAAAAAGATATATCAAAATGCGCCAGAGGATTATACCACACAAACTTTCCTTGAATTAGGCGAGATCTCCCAACCAGATCTCAAAAGAGAATGAGAAAAAATATATGCCAAAAGAAAAGCGCTACACTCCCTATTCGGGTGAGTGTTGCTGAAGGTGGTGCCCACGATATATATCAACGTTGAGAAACAATGGGTAAATATCATAAGGTCAAATAAAAGTTATTTAATGATCCTCTTAAAAACAAATTAGATAAATGTACATTTAATATAGTAAAATACAATAAAAATACAAATACAATAAAAATACAATTTCAATAAAAATACAGAAAAACAATTGTAGTCTAATTAAACAATTGTAGTACGTGACTAGATAATTCTGCGAATAAAGGCAATGATTGCAGTGATGAATTTGAAAAGCAAAGATGTTAGTCTATTGCAATGTGTACTAGTCCAGATTTGATGTAGTGATCAAAAAGTTGTAAAATATAAGCAGTGTTCAAATAATGTCCAAAGTGATATCCCCAAAAAAATTCCTTAAAAAATTCCTTCCAATTGTTAATAGTGATGTGTATAGTAAAAACTAACAAACGTGTCCAAAAGTAAGGTCTAAAAAACTATATATAAAACTCCAGATGACGATCCAAATGGCGATCCTGATTATGTGTTTTAATCCAATGTCCTAAAAGAATTACAATCTCAAGGTGTGTGGGTGAAAAAAAGGAAAAGTCTAAAAATTTAAAATCGAAAAGTAAAAATAGGATATCAAAATGTGGAAAAATTGTGAAAAAATATAAAAAAATTAAAAAAAATAAAGTGTACACCTAAAAATAGGACTATGAGTATATCCCTAAAACCAATGATGTTCCAAAACAGTTAGTGTGTTTCAAAAAATGATAGTGGAAATAGTGTTGATTCACTTAAAATTGATTTTCTTCCAAATGTGATTAGCGTTGTTTAAGTAATCCCTCAGTCACCTAAGGAAAGACAGAAATGGGCATAGTGCAATATTGCCTCTAACCATATGAATGATAGGTACTTAGCTTACCGTATACTCCTGAGCCGTAATACCAGTATTATCTACGCGTTTCGGTCTGTGAAGACCTTTCTCAAGACTTTTCCTTTTTTTCACCCACACACCTTGAGATTGTAATTCTTTTAGGACATTGGATTAAAACACATAATCAAGATCACCATTTGGATAGTCATCTGGAGTTTTATATATAGTTTTTTAGACATTACTTTTGGACACGTTTGTTAGTTTTTACTATACACATCACTACTAACAATTGGAAATAATTTTTTAAGGAATTTTTTGGGGATATCACTTTGGACATTATTTGAACACTACTTATATTTTACAACTTTTTGATCACTACATCAAATCTGGACTAGTACACATTGCAATAGACCAACATATTTGCTTTTCAAATTCATCACTGCAATCATTGCCTCCAAATACCAGCGTTAGGCAAATCCAATAGAAAAGATAGGATACACAATTGACGTAAGGGAATCTGCGGTAGCCTGGAGTCATGGAAAGGAAGTGAGTGGTAGACCCTTTCCTGACTGACTCTAAATACCAGCGGGCGGTAAAAAGCAGCGTTAGGACCCCTTTACGCTGCTTTTGACGGCTAACGCCAAACTCTAAATCTAGCCGATAGTTTTTTAATGCACTGCATTTTTTATTTTTTTAAATCATGTGTCTTTTATGCAATTATTTATTACCTTTATAATATATAATTATTTATTTTTTTTAATTTATTTAACTATGAGGCATTTCATGAAGGGCTGAGTTGCAGTACTTCGGCCATTAAGTCCTCCCCTACAGGCAAGTGAATGTTGTTTATTTCTTATGACCAGTATTTCATAAACGATAGACTATCAATGTCATTAAACCATGTCTGTGTCTGAATAGGATTTAATTTGTGTTACTAGTACTGTGTGAGATCCCTGCAACAGTGATGACTGCACATCCATGAAATCCACAAGTGCAGACATCATCCTCAGACTTAGACATCAGCTAGGGGTGACTGCCACACTCATATTAGTTATTGGTGATTGATTTCTATGTAAACTAATTTAGCTAAGTTAGGAGCACAGTGTCTTGAGCCAGCCCTGCAGTGGGACATGGTGTGGGTTGTTATTCTGGTGCTAGGCTGGAGGCAATCTGGGGACAGTCTACCAGCTGTGCAGTGTATTATCCCTGTCCCCAACCAAAGGCCTGTAAACAATAGCTGCTAGTGCTTCCTGAATAGTGAGAACAATACAAAGTTATTATCAACACCTGTGTATATTTACATAACACCACCTATAGGAAAATACTTACCTGTGCGTAATGACATAGTACCTGATACACCTACCAGTGTTTACTGAGCTAGCACTCCATATAGTTCCTACCGGTGTGTACTCCCTAGCACCAGACATACATACCCACCTGTATGTAGTTGTGTTTACATCACTGGCCTATATCATCACACCTACTCATTGTACCTACACCCTATTTGTATAGCTATATCCCACTCATGTATATGTCTACCTCAATTCCTTAAACAAACGAATGGTCATATGTATTCACATTGTTCCCTTGAACAGCAATTTATTAAAATACACTTCCTCTAAAACAAAACTAGCATTATAAAAATAGATATTTTATAGCAAGTAGCAACCAAGACTGCCTGCTATCTATAATTTACTGCCAATACTCCAATACTCTTATAAGAAGAGATCACCTTTTATATTCTTAATGTTTGTCACTTAAACAAGTATTATAATTGCCATGTTTGGTATACATTTAAAAAAGAAATGGTGAGCGGGGGTGGGGGGGGGGGGGTAGGCCTCTTTGCCCTAAAATGCCCGGGCCTTTTTTTGGACCCAGTCCATCCCTGACATTACCTATGTGATTACCTTGTATTTAAGCCTCCAAAAATCCTAATCTCTGGTTTGAGTTAAAGGGACAGTCTACTCCAGAATGTATATTGTTTAAAAAGATAGATAATCCCTTTATTACCCATTCCCCAGTTTTTAATAACCAACACTGTGATATTAATACACATTACCTATGTGATTACCTTGTATTTAAGCCTCTGCAGAATTTCCCCTTATCTCAGTGCTTTTGACAGACTTGCATTTTAGCCAATCAGTGCTGACTCATAAACAACTGCATGGGAGTGAGTACAATGTTATCTATATGGTCCACATGAACTAGTAATGTAACAAAAGTGGTGTCCTGGAAGACAGGAGAGAAAGAGGTACCTGATGGTGTAATATAAAGTGCAAACAGTGGGAGAAACAATGAGTACAGCTGTATACTCACAAGCAAAGATGCACATCCAGTGCAATTATCAACAAACCGAGGCTTCAGAGCCGCTCGGCTGACTCAATCAACCTGGGAAGACAGCTGGGCTGTGGTAGGTCTACTAGAATCCAACTGGTCGGAAGCAACCCATAAGCCAATGATTCAAGAGCAAGGCACAGTCAAAAAGATTTATTTTAAAACAGATTAAAATACAGTGGTTACCTGTTTTAAAATAAATCTTTTAACCTGTTTTAAAATAAATCTTTTTAACTGTGCCTTGCTCTTGGATCATTGGCTTATGGGTTACTTCCGACCAGTTGGATACTAGTAGACCTACCACAGCCCAGCTGTCTTCCCAGGTTGATTGAGTCAGCCGAGCGGCTCTGAAGCCTCGGTTTCTTGATTATTGCACTGGATGTGCATCTTCGCTTGTGAGTATACAGCTGTACTCATTGTTTTTCCCCACCAAGGTTTTTAGAGGTCTCTGAGTTTTTTACTTAGCCTTGACCAACAACCACCCACATTGTGAGATCTATCAATACTATTAAACACCATATTAAAATAACCAGTGACAATTAAGTTGGAATTAGCATGTTGTACTAATTTATTTTTAAGATGTCCCCAAAAGGGCTCATCCATATTATTGGGCCCATATACATTGCAAAAGGTAAGTAACCTATTTCCAATGCTTGGATTTAAAATAATAAATCGCTCCTTAGGATCCAATTCCTGAAATGTAATTTGATATTCTATCCCCCCCCCTAAACAGAATGGCCATGCAACGCTTACGTGAGGTACACGGGGTGGCTATGACTTCCCCTACCCAATGCATCCTAAGTTTTTTGTGCTTGGCTTCAGAAAGGTGGATCTCCTGTAGGAAAGCTATATCAACCCTACTCTTTTTAAGCTGGCACAAAACCTGTTTTCTTTTCATAGGGTTCGAGATACCGCCTATATTCCAAGAAATAATCTTAAATTTAGTCATAATGCATTATTGACCCAAAATATCAGCCAAGATACAGCGGATAGAGAGAGGGGAGGAGGGAAGGGGAGAAAAAAATAAGTGGGGGTTAAACCCCCCGAAATCACGCCCTTCAGACCACAAACTGCAGGAAAAAATAAGAGCAAAAAAGGAATAGAAAAAAAACAACCAATAACATACTTGGGCCTAGATTTGGAGTTTGGCGTTAGCCGTGAAAACCAGCGTTAGAGGCTCCTAACGCTGGTTTTAGGCTACCGCCGGTATTTGGAGTCAGTCAAAAAAGGGTCTAACGCTCACTTTTCAGCCGCAACTTTTCCATACCGCAGATCCCCTTACGTCAATTGCGTATCCTATCTTTTCAATGGGATCTTTCTAACGCCGGTATTTAGAGTCGTTTCTGAAGTGAGCGTTAGAGCTCTAACGACAAAACTCTAGCCGCCGGAAAAAAGCAGGAGTTAAGAGCTTTCTGGGCTAACGCCGGTTCATAAAGCTCTTAACTACTGTACCCTAAAGTACACTAACACCCATAAACTACCTATGTACCCCTAAACCGAGGTCCCCCCCACATCGCCGCCACTCGATTAAATTTTTTTAACCCCAAATCTGCCGACCGCCACCTACGTTATACTTATGTACCCCTAATCTGCTGCCCCTAACACCGCCGACCCCTGTATTATATTTATTAACCCCTAACCTGCCCCCCACAACGTCGCCGCCAGCTACTTACAATAATTAACCCCTAATCTGCCGACCGCAAAGCGCCGCCACCTACGTTATACTTATGTACCCCTAATCTGCTGCCCCTAACACCGCCGACCCCTATATTATATTTATTAACCCCTAATCTGCCCCCCTCAACGTCGCCGACACCTGCCTACACTTATTAACCCCTAATCTGCCGAGCGGACCTGAGCACTACTATAATAAAGTTATTAACCCCTAATCCGCCTCACTAACCCTATCATAAATAGTATTAACCCCTAATCTGCCCTCCCTAACATCGCCAACACCTAACTTCAATTATTAACCCCTAATCTGACGACCGGAGCTCACCGCTACTATAATAAATGGATTAACCCCTAAAGCTAAGTCTAACCCTAACACTAACACCCCCCTAACTTAAATATAATTTACATCTAACGAAATTAATTAACTCTTATTAAATAAATTATTCCTATTTAAAGCTAAATACTTACCTGTAAAATAAATCCTAATATAGCTACAATATAAATTATAATTACATTGTAGCTATTTTAGGATTAATATTTATTTTACAGGCAACTTTGTAATTATTTTAACCAGGTACAATAGCTATTAAATAGTTAAGAACTATTTAATAGTTACCTAGTTAAAATAATAACAAAATTACCTGTAAAATAAGTCCTAACCTAAGTTATAATTAAACCTAACACTACCCTATCAATAAATTAATTAAATAAAATACATACAATTACCTACAATAAAACCTAACACTACACTATCAATAAATAAATTAAATACAATTTCTACAAATAACTACAATTACATAAACTAACTAAAGTACAAAAAATAAAAAAGAACTAAGTTACAAAAAATAAAAAAATATTTACAAACATAAGAAAAATATTACAACAATTTTAAACTAATTACACCTACTCTAAGCCCCCTAATAAAATAACAAAGACCCCCAAAATAAAAAATTCCCTACCCTATTCTAAATTAATAAATGTAAAAGCTCTTTTACCTTACCAGCCCTGAACAGGGCCCTTTGCGGGGCATGCCCCAAGAAAATCAGCTCTTTTGCCTGTAAAAAAAAACATACAATACCCCCCCCCAACATTACAACCCACCACCCACATACACCTAATCTAACCCAAACCCCCCTTAAATAAACCTAACACTAAGTCCTGAAGATCTTCCTACCTTGTCTTCACCATCCAGGTATCACCGATCCGTCCTGGCATCCGGTGCTGAAGAGGTCCAGAAGAGGCTCCAAAGTCTTCCTCCTATCCGGCAAGAAGAGGACATCCGGACCGGCAAACATCTTCTCCAAGCGGCATCTTCGATCTTCTTCCATCCGGTGCGGAGCGGGTCCATCTTGAAGCAGCCGACGCGGATCCATCCTCTTCTTCCGGCGTCTCCCGACGAATGACGGTTCCTTTAAGGGACGTCATCTAAGATGGCGTCCCTCGAATTCCGATTGGCTGATAGGATTCTATCAGCCAATCGGAATTAAGGTAGGAATATTCTGATTGGCTGATGGAATCAGCCAATCAGAATCAAGTTCAATCCGATTGGCTGATCCAATCAGCCAATCAGATTGAGCTTGCATTCTATTGGCTGTTCCGATCATTCGATTATTTTTTGTAACTTAGTTCTTTTTTATTTTTTGTACTTTAGTTAGTTTATGTAATTGTAGTTATTTGTAGCAATTGTATTTAATTTATTTATTGATAGTGTAGTGTTAGGTTAATTGTAGGTAATTGTAGGTATTTTATTTAATTAATTTATTGATAGGGTAGTGTTAGGTTTAATTATAACTTAGGTTAGGATTTATTTTACAGGTAATTTTGTTATTATTTTAACTAGGTAGCTATTAAATAGTTCTTAACTATTTAATAGCTATTGTACCTGGTTAAATAATTACCAAGTTGCCTGTAAAATAAATATTAATCCTAAAATAGCTACAATATAATTATAATTTATATTGTAGCTATATTAGGATGTATTTTACAGGTAAGTATTTAGCTTTAAATAGGAATAATTTATTTAATAAGAGTTAATTAATTTCGTTAGATTTAAATTATATTTAAGTTAGGGGGGTGTTAGTGTTAGGGTTAGACTTAGCTTTAGGGGTTAATCCATTTATTATAGTAGCGATGAGCTCCGGTCGTCAGATTAGGGGTTAATAATTGAATTTAGGTGTCGGCGATGTTAGGGAGGGCAGATTAGGGGTTAATACTATTTATGATAGGGTTAGTGAGGCGGATTAGGGGTTAATAACTTTATTATAGTATCTCTCAGGTCCGCTCGGCAGATTAGGGGTTAATTATTGTAAGTAGCTGGCGGCGACGTTGTGGGGGGCAGGTTAGGGGTTAATAAATATAATATAGGGGTCGGCGGTGTTAGGGGCAGCAGATTAGGGGTACATAGGGATAATGTAAATTGCGGCGGTTTACGGAGCGGAAGATTAGGGGTTAATAATATAATGCAGGGGTCAGCGATAGCGGGGGCAGCAGATTAGGGGTTAATAAGTGTAAGGGTAGGGGTGTTTAGACTCGGGGTACATGTTAGAGTGTTAGGTGCAGACGTAGGAAGTGTTTCCCCATAGGAAACAATGGGGCTGCGTTAGGAGCTGAACGCTGCTTTTTTGAAGGTGTTAGGTTTTTTTTCAGCTCAAACAGCCCCATTGTTTCCTATGGGAGAATCGTGCACGAGCACGTTTTTGAGGTTGGCCGCGTCCGTAAGCAACTCTGGTATCGAGAGTTGCATTTGCGGTAAAAATGCTCTACGCTCCTTTTTTGGAGCCTAACGCAGCATTTTTTTGAACTCTCGATACCAGAGTTAATTTTATGGTGCGGCCAGAAAAAAGCCCGCGGAGCGTTAACAGCCCATCTACCGCCAAACTCCAAATCTAGCCGATAGTGTTCCCCATATCTATATATACATAAAATACTCAAGAAATGTAAAATTACTGGGAGGGGGGAAGAGGCATATTCAATTCCCTGTCAGACTTGTGATTATCGATAAATTTAATAGCCTCCTGGGGATTTCCTAAAGTGATTATTTCATTCTCAAGAAAAACTTTAATTTTAGCCGGATAAATAAGTCTTGCCGAGAGTCCTAAGTTAATCATTGTGGTACAGTATGGGGCCATTTCTTTACGCTTTGCCGCTGTCTGTGCTCAAAAATCTTGAAACAGCAGTAATTTATTATGGTCAACTTCTACTTTTTACATTTTCCTATATGCTCTCAAAATATTCCCTTTATCCTGAAAGTTTAAGTATTTGACCATAATAGGTCTTTTTAGATACTGTTCTCAGGTACACTTTTTAACGGGCCTATCCTATGTGCCCTTTCCACCGAAATTGTGCGCTCATGTAAATTAATCCCAAGTAATTGTGCAAAGCTATAGAAGCAAAATAAATCAGATCTTGGAAAGCAGAACTCTCGGGAAGACCAATTACTTTTACGTTATTCCGATGTGACCTGTCTTCTAGGTCCTCAAGTTTATTAGTGAGCTCAGCAATTTTACTAGCGTGGTCTTGAATAAGTTGGTCCTGTTTAATAGAGGTATCTTCGATGTCAGAGATTCTAGCTTCTGCTTCATAAAGCCTGGTGGTGAAATTTCTCATCTCAACAGAGATTGAAGATAGCTCTACATTTACTGATATTGACGATATTAGACTCCATTTTGGCATCAGAGCTAGATTCCAAGCTATTCCTTGGTTTCCTATCCTTACTTTTAGGTGCCATTACTGGTGTTTTAAGTGACAGATATCTTTCCATCAATATGTTTACTTGTTAAAGTGTCCAATTGACAAAATAAAAAAAGGGGACAGAGAAAAAAGAGAAGAAAAGTTGTGAATGTGAGAGAAAATAAAATAAAGGAAAAGAATAAAAAGACACCCAATACAGCAAGCATAAAAAGAAAGCTCTGGCCAAATTTAGATCTGGGTACTAATTTAGCCAATAAATGATTTGAATAAGAGACACTCACATGTAGGCTAATGCTATGTGGAACTAGTTGAGCATCTAGTAGTATAAATTCAGTCATATACACAGGAAAATTACTGTATTTAACCTCTTTCTAACTGATAACAAATATGAAACAGGTTCAATGAAAGTTAGGTGTCTAGCTTTAATGTGGACTAATAACTGTGATTGAGTTAGTAAGCAATTCCTTACTCAGTATAGTAAAAAGGTAAGTATAGTGCTACATACTTAGTCTATTATTTGTTAGAGAGCTCAGAAAACTTTAAGAAATTCAACAAAGAACTTACTCAGCAAGTTAGCAGACCACCCCCCCAAAAAAAAAGGGGAAAAAAGAGAAGAAAGAGAGGAAAACAAGTTATCACATAATTTTCAACTCAGTATAGTATACACAAATATATATGAACAGTATATGTCAATCAGCTGATTTCAAATATTGGCAGTCTCTAGGTTACTGAAGGCAATTGTGTAGAGGTCTTGCTGATTCCAACCCAAAGTAACAGCTGTAGAGGGCAGCCCCTATAAGCAACCTGTAGAGCAGTGTAAAATGAAATGCCTAACGGCAACTTGTTATTTTTTTTTTTTAATTTTATTTATAACCAACACATGGTACAATGATAAGTTACAGATCCAAGACACCGCGCAGGGTGCGATAAAGTGGCATAGAATTGATGATACAGCATGGTTTAATAACATAATCCATTGGATGCGGTAGAATGTGCTGTTCACGATTATATTTAGGTCTGTAAAGGACTTTGTATGGACTAGAGAACTTTCTAACTGAAGTACTCATTTGTACCACAATGCTGGGGTTTTGTTTTTTATAAGCTAACAGAATCTAACTAAACATATAATAAACTAACAAGACTAAACTAAACCTCCTTAAACAAAACAAAACCAAAACAGTAGAAGTTTTGGTGAATACTACAACCCCAACCGACAAACAATCAGAACCAAAAATCCAAAAAAGGAGAAAAAAAACAAAAAAAAAAACCCTCCACCCCCTACCAAGATCGCATATGAACTCTTATGTAAACTGCCACTCTCCTGTTAAATTAGCTTCTAATATATAAAGAGAATTCGTGAAGGGTTGAAGGACCAGTTTTTGAGTTTCCTGTTCTAATGTCTTAATAAATAACCCCCATTTATTCATGAAGAGTTTAATATTATTATCTATTTGTGTCTGAACTGAAGCTTGTTCTAAAAACATCTGATATGTTATCCCATTTTTGAATTCGGAAAATTTGGGTTCTTTGTTAGACTTCCAATAGTTCAATATAAGTTTTCTACCAATCAGAACTGCTGTATTTATTAATAAATAATTAGACCCTGCTTCCTCCTGGGTTACCAGAAAGAATACTACAAATTTGTATACCTGAAAGTATTGATTCAATGTTTTAGTGGCCCAGAATGAGATTTTCCCCCAGAATCTTTGTATTACTGGACAGAGCCAAAAAAGGTGGATCATATCTGCTGCAAAGTATTTACATTTACTACAAACTGTCTTCCCACTGATTTTATCCCACCGGGCCTGCCACCTAGGTGTATAGTAGCACTGGTAAAGGATCTTTAACTGTTGTTCCCAAAATAATCTCCTTTCATCGCCTTTGCCACCCTGTCTCCTGAGTTCTTCATTAACTCTAATTCTAATTGACTTCTGCAAAGTGGATCCCATTTTAATTCCAAATATCTCACATTACTTTGTTCTTGGGATGCTAGTAAAGCATGATATGAATGTGAAATAGAGAATTTCCCCATTTGGAAGATACTAGTATAATGAGTATATCATTATCCCAATCTATTGCCTTTATTTTCTTACACTGTTCAACATAATGCCGAATTTGCAGATAAGAGAAAAAAAGGCGATTTGGCATGTTATATTCTAATTTGCAATCATCAAAGGTTTTAATAGAGTTATCTTCTCTTTTGAGCAACTGCGAGATGTAGTTTATCCCTAGATCTGACCAGGCATTAAATCTGGCAGAGTCATATCCTTCCTCAAATTCTGGGTTGCCTCTGATTGTTAAAAAAGGCGATCCTCTATAATTTATCCCTATCTTAGAGCAGAAATGGCGCCAAGCCCGTATTGGTTGATCTATGATTAACATCCCTTTTATATCTTTGGGGATTCGATTCGGGGGCATATGCATCAGTGCTTTAAGAGCATAAGGGACTACTAAAGCTCCTTCAATTTCAGAGATGGAAAAGTGACCCTTATCAGTAAACCAGTCCCAGACAAATTTAAATTGGATGCAAAATTATATAATTCAAAATCAGGTAAAGCCATACCTACAGCCTCTTTCCTTGCACATGGTCGTTTGAGCGCTATCCTAGGCTTTTTGTTGCTCCAAATGAATTGTGTTATTAGTTTATTAATTAACACTTGGTCTTTCCTCAATAATAACAGTGGTAAGGCTTGAAAAATATAGATACATTTTGGGAGGGAGACCATTTTTATTAAGTGAATACGACCTGCGAGAGATATAGGCAAATTCCTCCATCTCTCTAAATCTTCCTTGAATGATAGAATAGCTGGTACAAAGTTTAAGATGTACCATCTTTTAGAATTAGATGCAAATTTTATCCCTAAATATGTGATATAGTCTTTGGCCTCCTTGAAGGGAATTGTTGGAGAACTTTTTAGTTTAATAAGCCACAGAAATTCGGATTTTTCTTTATTAATGCAGAGCCAGAGAAGAGATGAAAGGCTTCTAGAGCCTCCATAATTATAGATAAGTTATGCTTTAAGATTTTGAACAAAAAGAAGAAGATCATTAGCATAGATGGCTTGAATTATTCTATGACCTTCAATATTAATCCCTAGCAGATTTTGCCTAAAGAATATTGCTAGAGGCTCTAAAGCCAAATTAAAAAGCAAAGGGGATAATGGACACCCTTGTCTTGTCCCACGGTGAAGAGTAAATTGATCTGATATTAAGAAATTAACACTTAAGGTCGCCCCCGGATTAGAATATAACAGAGCAATAATTTAAAAGAATTTACCCACAATACCAAAATTAGTAATAGTCGTAAACATATGATCCCATAATAGTGTATCAAACGCTTTTTGTGTATCTATCGAGATAACCGCAGCGTCTTCTGTTAACTCTATTCCTCTTTCCTTTTTTAGTTCACAATAATTAATTGCTATCTCTAATTTCCTTACGCCTAGATTTAGAGTTCTGCGGCCAAAGGGGTGCGTTAGCTACGCGTGCTTTTTTCTGGCCGCACCTTTTAAATACCGCTGGTATTGAGAGTTCACAGAATGGCTGCGTTAGGCTCCAAAAAAGGAGCGTAGAGCATATTTAACGCAACTTCAACTCTCGATACCAGCGGTGCTTACGGACGCGGCCAGCTTCAAAAACGTGCTCGTGCACGATTCCCCCATAGAAAACAATGGGGCTGTTTGAGCTGGAAAAAAACCTAACACCTGCAAAAAAGCCGCGTTCAGCTCCTAACGCAGCCCCATTGTTTGCTATGGGGAAACACTTCCTACGTCTGCACCTAACACTCTAACATGTACCCCGAGTCTAAACACCCCTAACCTTACACTTATTAACCCCTATTCTGCCGCCCCCTCTATCGCTGACACCTGCATATTTTTTTTAACCCCTAATCTGCCGCTCCGTAAACCGCCGCTACTTACATTATCCCTATGTACCCCTAATCTGCTGCCCCTAACACCGCCGACCCCTATATTATATTTATTAACCCCTAATCTGCCCCCCACAACGTCGCCTCCACCTCCCTACACTTATTAACCCCTAATCTGCCGTCCGCACGCAGCCGCCGCTACTATAATAAAGCTATTAACCCCTAATCCGCCTCACTCCCGCCTCAATAACCCTATAATAAATAGTATTAACCCCTAATCTGCCCTCCCTAACATCGCCGACACCTAACTTCAAGTATTAACCCCTAATCTGCCGATCGGAGCTCACCGCTACTCTAATAAATTTTTTAACCCCTAAAGCTAATTTTAACCCTAACCCTAACACCCCCGTAAGTTAAATATAACTTTATTCTTAACCCTAACACCCCCCTAAATTAAATATAATTTTATTCTAACGAAATAAATTAACTCTTATTAAATAAATTATTCCTATTTAAAGCTAAATACTTACCTGTAAAATAAACCCTAATATAGCTACAACATAAATTATAATTATATTATAGCTATTTTAGGATTAATATTTATTTTACAGGCAACTTTATATTTATTTTAACCAGGTACAATAGCTATTAAATAGTTAAGAACTATTTAATAGCTAAAATAGTTAAAATAATTACAAAATTACCTGTAAAATAAATCCTAACCTAAGTTACAATTAAACCTAACACTACACTATCAATAAATTAATTAAATAAAATACCAACAATTATCTACAATTAAACCTAACACTACACTATCAATAAATTATTTAAATACAATATCTACAATTATCTACAATTAAACCTAACACTACACTATCAATAAATTATTTAAATAAAATATCTACAAATAAATACAATGAAATAAACTAACTAAAGTACAAAAAATAAAAAAGAACTAAGTTACAAAAAATAAAAAAATATTTACAAACATTAGAAAAATATTACAACAATTTTAAACTAATTACACCTACTATAAGCCCCCTAATAAAATAACAAAGCCCCCCAAAATAAAAAAATGCCCTAGCCTATTCTAAATTAAAAAAGTTCAAAGCTCTTTTACCTTACCAGCCCTGAACAGGGCCCTTTGCGGGGCATGCCCCAAAGAATTCAGCTCTTTTGCCTGTAAAAAAACACATACAATACCCCCCCCAACATTACAACCCACCACCCACATACCCCTAATCTAACCCAAACCCCCCTTAAATAAACCTAACACTAAGCCCCTGAAGATCTTCCTACCTTATCTTCACCATACCAGGTTCACTGATCGGTCCTCGGAAGTGTTGATCCAAGCCCAAGCGGGGGGCTGAAGAGTGACGTCCATCCTCTGGCTGAAGTCTGGATCCAAGCGGCGGCTGAAGAAATCCATCATCGGGCTGAAGTCGGAAGTCCATCATCGGGATGAAGTCTTCTATCAAGCCGCATCTTCAATCTTCTTTCTTCTGGAGCGGAGCGGAGCCATCTTCTTTCAAGCCGACGCGGAACATCCTCTTCAACCGACGCCTACTCGCAGAATGACGGTTCCTTTAAATGACGTCATCCAAGATGGCGTCCCTCGAATTCCGATTGGCTGATAGGATTCTATCAGCCAATCGGAATTAAGGTAGGAATATTCTGATTGGCTGATGGAATCAGCCAATCAGAATCAAGTTCAATCCGATTGGCTGATCCAATCAGCCAATCAGATTGAGCTCGCATTCTATTGGCTGATCGGAACAGCCAATAGAATGCAAGCTCAATCTGATTGGCTGATTGGGGGAAATGTCTATCTCAGTCGCTCAGTCGGGGTGAACTTTTTTAATTCCCCAATATCGCCACTTTAGGGAAGTACACAACAACAACCTTAAAGATTTTAAATATTGGGGAATTAAAAAAGTTCACCCCGACTGGAGAGGGGGAAACTGGGAAAATAAACTCCTAAAGGCAGAAGCTGAAATTATATACCTAATGAATACCCTCCAACCTGGAGGCTTGAACTCTGAGATAGACATTTCCCCCTTCTTATAAAAGTCTCTTACAATATGCGAACATTTTCCAGGTTAAATCAGCCACTTATATAGAAAATACTCACATACATTAAATAAGCAATAACATTTCAATTTATCTTGGGCAAAGATAGTACAAGCCCTATATAAATTCATTTTTCTAGTAATTAAAAAGGAATTTTTATCCCCCTAAAATAAACAAATTAATTGAATAAGCCATATTTTTACCCACTAGCAATAACTCTAGTTATGGGATTGATAATTTCTGATTTAATTGTACATCCATTTTTAAATTGTTAATTTATAAATTGTTGAACTTACTATCCTTTGTTGAAAAGGAATATGTATATATCGTTAATTTTTACCCTCTAACAATAATTCTAGATATGGGAATGATGATTCTGATTCTTATATTTTCGTTTCGTCCATTTTTAAATTGTTACAAATTTATAAATTGTTGAACTTACTATCCTTTGTTGAAAAGGAATATGTATATATCGTTAATTTCTACCCACTAACAATAATTCTAGATATGGGAATGATGATTCTGATTCTTATATTTTCGTTTCGTCCATTTTTAAATTGATACAAATGTATAAATTGTTGAACTTACTATCCTTTGTTGAAAAGGAATATGTATATATCGTTAACATTTACCCACTAACAATAATTCTAGATATGGGAATGATGATTCTGATTCTTATATTTTCGTTTCGTCCATTTTTAAATTGTTACAAATTTATAAATTGTTGAACTTACTATCCTTTGTTGAAAAGGAATATATATATATCATTAATTTTTACCCACTTACAATAATTCTAGATATGGGAATGGTAATTCTGATTCTTATATTTTCCTTTCAGTTTAGGTAATTTTAAGTTTGCACGATCTAAATGTATATTATCTAATAAAGGCACTTTAGAATTGAAATATATAAGTTGAATTGTGTGAATGCTAATAAAGCAGAAATGATAAGTTCTCTTCCTTGTGTATCATGTAACTAAATAACAACACAGAAACAATCATTACCAACTTAAATAAAGTCCACCTTTACATTGGAAGCCACACAGGTGTTGATAGAAATCAAAAGGAAATGAAGGAACCAATCAAAACACATTCATACCTTTAAAAAGCCAGAAGCTAGCAGGATAAGCATTCTTGATAAAGCCCAGAAGGGTGAAACGCGTTGAATGGGACCTGCTACACTCTACTAAACTTCATTTACTACTGTCACAAAGCTGTGTGACCCTGCAACTTTAAACTTTTCTCCTGACCCTGCAAGTTAAAATCTACCTTTGGTAGCTTCAGGGAATACGGTGTTACTGCTAAACACTGACCAAAGATTTCTTCAAACCTTAAGAAGTCTGAGGGAACCCAGATGAAAACAATATTTGGGCTATAAGAAGAAAGGAAAACAAAAAAAAGGATAACTACATCACCAGAACGGATCATCACCCCTGACCTCTGAATCAAAGAGAAGGTCAGGTGACTTATCAGAAGCACCAGGAACAAACAGTCTGTGAATCCCTCACAGTGAAGATAATCAGCGGTTGCAACCAGGACAGATTAAGGTACCTCTACACTAATTTGCACTACGTTTTTTAAAACACGCAAACTGAACTTTAAAGACATCAAGGTATTCATCTGTTAAATTAACCATTTCCATTAACCACGATTGCTTTGGCACCTAAATCAGAATATTGGCTGTTTTTTGCCTTTTTAACTATCCAGCACACCTGAGCCAATTATATGTCCAAGGAAAGTAACTGTGTAACTTTATAACTGAATTTGTTACTGAAGAACTGTAAAGCTATTAGGATTGATACATTTGTGCCTTTTAAATATTTAATTCACCATTTATCTTAGAAATTTGTTGTTTGCCATATGTTATCTATAGAATTAATTCCTTTATACCTGAAATTCTAGGATTATATGGTTCTAGTCTGTTTTTATAAGTGTTGTATAAGGGAGACGTCCCTTTATTAATTAGGAAAAGCATTTGCTGTTGTTTTTATGTGTTATAAGAATTTTTAAATAAAATAGATTGTATAAAACATAAATTAGATTGGTATCATCATTTCCTAGCTTTTTTTAGCGCTGCTAAATAAACCCCATTTTTTCTTTCTTTTAAGATATGCCAGTTGTCTCTTTGTCTTTTAGCTTCTAGATAATTCCACCAGTTAACTTCATTGTTATCTAAAACATATTTTTGGTATTTATTAATAATCTGTTTGGAAAGCTGAATCCAATAATAATAATAATTTTTCCTTTTTACTTTAGTTACATACGCAAGTATCTCTCCCCTTATTACTGCTTTAAAGGCTTGCCATATAATTTCTATATTGGATACTGAGCCTATATTCTTGTTATAATAGATACTCCGTTTTTCACTCAAAAATCTGCGAAATTTTAACTTGTTATATAAGTATGTTTGAAAATATAATCTATAATTTCCCGGTTTTGGATTCATAATCAACAAAGAAAGAGTGATAGGGGCGTGGTCTGAAATGGTAATTGGCATGATTTCAACCTTTTTTGTTAAAGAGAACAGTTTGTCGCTAATTAAAAACATATCAATTTGTGATAAAGATTTGTATGCTTTGGATAGACATGTAAATTCTTTGCTATCTGGATGTGTATTTCTCCAAATATCTAGTAGACCTAAATTAAAACAAAATTTCTTAAAGATTTTGTTATCTTTGCATCCTCTTAGGACCTCTTTCCCCAACCGGTTCCTGTCTAGAGCATTGGAAGCTACTAAATTCAGATCGCCCCCCATAATTATGTTTTGATTATAATTCAATAATTTAATCTGCAGAGACTCCCAAAACCCAGTTTTCTTTATGCTCGGACAGTAAACATTGCATAGTACGATTCTTTTTGAGCCTATTTCTATCTCAAGTATAATATATCTCCCTTCTTGGTCAATTTCCTGTTTCAAAATCGTATATTTTAGAGATTTCCTAAAAATTATGGCTACCCCTCTCTTCCGCTGTACCCCAGCCGAGTAAATTACTTCACCCACCTATCCCCATTTAAGTTTTTGACTTTCTAACTCATTTAAGTGAGTCTCTTGTAAGAGACCAATGTCAATTTTAAGCTTATTTAAATGTTGTAATATTGCTTTCCTTTTAACCGGAAAAGTAAACCCTCCAACATTCCATGATCCAAATTTAAATACCTCCACTATACGTACACTTTATTTTCTGATTACTACAGAGAGATATAGCAAAATAAGATATAGCAACCTTTCACCATAAAGTTTATTGCCAAACATGGCTGCTCATAATACTGATTTTAAAACTATCTCTTAATCACTTTATCTTTGCTCAATTCTTAAGAAGTTTTCCAAATCTTGAGGATTCTCAAAAATGCTGAATCCTTCTCTGTATGCTAATTCTGGCAGGATATAACAGCCTAACTACCCTTCCTTCCTGAATCAGGCGTGAGCAAATGGGGGCACAAAGCTTCCTCTTATTAGAGGTTTCAAATGCAAAATCTTGAAAGATTAATATTTCTTTCATATAATTAGCAAGAGTCCATAAGCTAGTGACGTATGGGATATACATTCCTACCAGGAGGGGCAAAGTTTCCCAAACCTCAAAATGCCTATAAATACACCCCTCACCACACCCACAAATCAGTTTTACAAACGTTGCCTCCCGTGGAGGTGGTGAAGTAAGTTTGTGCTAGATTCTACGTTGATATGCGCTTCGTAGCAGGCTGGAGCCCGGTTTTCCTCTCAGTGTGCAGTGAATGTCAGAGGGATGTGAAGAGAGTATTGCCTATTTGAATTCAATGGTCTCCTTCTACGGGATCTATTTAATAGGTTCTCTGTTATCGGTCGTAGAGATTCATCTCTTACCTCCCTTTTCAGATTGACGATATACTCTTATATACCATTACCTCTACTGATTCTCGTTTCAGTACTGGTTTGGCTTTCTACTACATGTAGATGAGTGTCCTGGGGTAAGTAAGTCTTATTTTTGTGACACTCTAAGCTATGGTTGGGCACTTTTATATAAAGTTCTAAATATATGTGTTTAAACATTTATTTGCCTTGATTCAGGATGATCAATATTCCTTATTTCAGACAGTCAGTTTCATTATTTGGGATAATGCATATGAATAATTAATTTTTTCTTACCTTAAAAAATTTACTTTTTTCCCTGTGGGCTGTTAGGCTCGCGGGGGCTGAAAATGCTTCATTTTATTGCGTCATTCTTGGCGCGGACTTTTTTGGCGCAAAAAATTTCTTTGTCATTTCCGGCGTCATACTTGTCGCCGGAAGTTGTTCGTGATTGTGTCATTTATTTAGGCGCCAAATAATGTGGGCGTCTTTTTTGACGCTAAAAAATATGGGCGTCATTATTGTCTCCACATTATTTAAGTCTCATTTTTTATTTGCTTCTGGTTGCTAGAGGCTTGTTCATTGGCATTTTTTCCCATTCCTGAAACTGTCATTTAAGGAATTTGATAGATTTTGCTTTATATGTTGTTTTTTCTCTTACATATTGCAAGATGTCTCAGATTGACCCTGGATCAGAAGCTACTTCTGGAAAAATGCTGCCTGATGCTGGTACTACCAAAGTTAAGTGCATTTGTTGTAAACTTGTGGTAACTGTTCCTCCGGCTGTAGTTTGTGATGAATGTCATGATAAACTTGCTAATGCAGATAGTATTTCCATTAGTAATATTCCATTACCTGTTGCTGCATCAACATCTAATACTCAGGGTGTTCCTGTTAATATAAGAGATTTTGTTTCTAAATCTATTAGGAAGGCTATGTCTGTTATTTCTCCTTCCAGTAAACGTAAAAGGTCTTTTAAAACTTCTCATATTTCAGATGAATTTTTAAATGAACATCATCATTCTGATTCTGTTTCTGATGATGATTTTTCTGGTTCAGAGGATTCTGTTTCAGATATTGACACTGATAAATCTTCATATTTATTTAAATGGGATTTATTCGTTCTTTGCTTAAAGAAGTTTTAATCGCATTAGAAATGGAGGAATCTAGTCCTCTTGATACTAAATAGTTATTCTGGAAGTTTTTCCTGTCCCTGATGCTATTTCTGAAGTAATTTCCAGGGAATGGAATAATCTGGGTAATTCATTTACTCCTTCTAAAAGGTTTAAGAAATTGTATCCTGTGCCATCTGACAGATTAGAGTTTTGGGACAAAATCCCTAAAGTTGATGGGGCTATCTCTACTCTCGCTAAACGTACTACTATTCCTACGGCAGATAGTACTTCCTTTAAGTAGGGTTGCACCGATACCGATACTAGTATCGGTATCGGTACCGATACCAAGTATTTGCATGAGTACTTGTACTCGTGCAAATGCACCGATACTTAAACCAATACCTCCACTTCCTACCCATATGCTACCTTGTGGCGTTTTTTTTCAAACTGCATGTTCCCATTTCATTTTAAACTGGAGTGGAGACTAAACTAAAACTAGTTTACTACTGTTCTGCCAATACAAATTGCTGTTATTTGTATTATTGTAGTAGAGGTCACTGTACCTCGTTCAGACAAACCCCTGAAGTACTGGGCAGTTAAACAAATTTCCAGCTCTGGCTAAAATGGCCCAAAACTATCTTTCTGCCCCATGCAGTATGGTGGAAAGTGAAAGACTGTTCAACTTAGAGTCGAACCTCCATACAAATGTCAGGTTGATGTTATATAACAGCCCTACAACCCAATTGCATCACCCCTTTAAATGTAATATTTTATTTTAATATTTTTTATTTATAAACATGTTCAGTAAACTTTTGACAAATAAAACTGTTGTATTATTTCATAATGTCTTTTGAATTACAGTCCTTTATAATTATAAAGAAAGAATCTTAAATAATTAGTCTGTATTGTGCTTGGTAAACTGTCACATGACATTAAAAAAAAAGTATCGGTAATTGGTATCGGCGAGTATTTGAAAACAAGTATCGGTACTTGTACTCGGTCATAAAAAAATGGTATCGGTGCAACCCTACCTTTAAGGATCCTTTAGATAGGAAGATTGAATCCTTTCTAAGGAAAGCTTATTTATGTTCAGGTAATCTTCTTAGGCCTGCTATTTCTTTGGCTGATGTTGCTGCAGCTTCCACTTTTTGGTTGGAGGCATTGGCACAACAAGTGTCAGATCATAATACTCATAGCATTGTTAAACTTCTTAAACATGCTAATAACTTTATTTGTGATGCCATCTTTGATATCATTAGAGTTGATGTCAGGTATATGTCTTTAGCTATTTAAGCTAGAAGAGCTTTATGGCTTAAAACTTGGAATGCTGATATGTCTTCTAAGTCAACTTTGCTTTCCCTTTCTTTCCAAGGTAATAAATTGTTTGGTTCACAGTTGGATTCTATTATTTCAACTGTTACTGGGGGGAAAGGAACTTTTTTACCCCAGGATAAAAAATCTAAAGGTAAATATAGGGCTGCTAATCGTTTTCGTTCCTTTTGTCAGAATAAGGAACAGAAGCCTGATCCTTCCCCTAAAGGAACGGTTTCTGTTTGGAAACCATCTCCAGTCTGGAATAAATCCAAGCCTTTTAGAAAGCCAAAGCCAGCTCCCAAGTCCACATGAAGGTGCGGCCCTCATTCCAGCGCAGCTGGTAGGGGGCAGATTACGATTTTTCAAAGAAATTTGGATCAATTCGATTCACAGTCTTTGGATTCAGAACATTGTTTCACAAGGGTACAGAATAGGTTTCAAGATAAGGCCACCTGCAAGAAGATTTTTTCTTTCTCGCGTTCCAATAAATCCAGTGAAGGCTCAGGCGTTTCTGAAATGTGTTTTAGATCTAGAGTTGGCTGGAGTAATTGTGCCAGTTCCGGTTCTGGAACAGGGTCTGGCATTTTACTCAAATCTATTTATTGTACCAAAGAAGGAGAATTCCTTCAGACCAGTTCTGGATTTGAAAATATTGAATCGTTATGTAAAAATACCAACATTCAAAATGGTAACTATAAGGACTATTCTGCCTTTTGTTCAGCAAGGGCATTATATGTCCACAATAGATTTACAAGATGCATATCTGCATATTCCAATTCATCCAGATCACTTTCAGTTTCTGAGATTCTCCTTTCTAGACAAGCATTACCAGTTTGTGGCTCTGCAGTTCGGCTTAGCAACAGCTCCAAGGATTTTTACAAAGGTTCTCGGTGCCCTTCTATCTGTAATCAGAGAACAGGGTATTGTGGTATTTCCTTATTTGGACGATATCTTGGTACTTGCTCAGTCTTCACATTTAGCAGAATCTCATACGAATCGACTTGTGTCGTTTCTTCAAGAACATGGTTGGAGGATCAATTTACCAAAGAGTTCATTGATTCCTCAGACAAGGGTAACCTTTTTAGGTTTCCAGATAGATTCAGTGTCCATGACTTTGTCTCTGACGGACAAGAGACGTCTGAAATTGGTTTCAGCTTGTCAAAACCTTCAGTCTCAATCATTCCCTTCGGTAGCCTTATGCATGGAAATTCTAGGTCTTATGACTGCTGCATCGGACGCGATCCCCTTTGCTCGTTTTCACATGCGACCTCTTCAGCTCTGTATGCTGAACCAGTGGTGCAGGGATTATACAAAGATATCACAGTTAATATCTTTAAATCCGATTGTATGACACTCTCTGACGTGGTGGACAGTTCAAGGGGCTTCTTTTGTTCTTCCGACCTGGACTGTGAACTCAACAGATGTGAGTCTGACAGGTTGGGGAGCTGTATGGGGGTCTCTGACAGCGCAGGGGATTTGGGAATCTCAGGAGGCGAGATTACCAATCAACATTTTGGAACTCCGTGCGATTTTCAGAGCTCTTCAGTCGTGGCTTCTTCTGAAGAGAGAATCATTCATTTGTTTTCAGACGGACAATGTCACAACCGTGGCATATGTCAATCATCAAGTAGGGACTCACAGTCCTCTGGCTATGAAAGAAGTATCTCGAATACTTGTATGGGCGGAATCCAGCTCCTGTCTAATTTCTGCGGTTCACATCCCAGGTATAGACAATTGGGAAGCAGATTATCTCAGTCGCCAGACGTTACATCCGGGCGAATGGTCTCTTCACCCAGAGGTATTTCTTCAGATTGTTCAAATCTGGGGACTTTCAGAAATAGATCTGATGGCTTCTCATCTAAACAAGAAGCTTCCCAGGTATCTGTCCAGATCCAGGGATCCTCAGGCGGAGGCAGTGGATGCATTGTCACTTCCTTAGAAGTATCATCCTGCCTATATCTTTCCACCTCTAGTTCTTCTTCCAAGAGTGATCTCCAAGATTCTAAAGGAGCGTTCGTTTGTACTGCTGGTGGCTCCAGCATGGCCTCACAGGTTTTGGTATGCGGATCTTGTTCGGATGGCTACTTGCCAACCGTGGACTCTTCCGTTAAGACCAGACCTTCTATCTCAAGGTCCTTTTTTCCATCAGGATCTCAAATCATTAAATTTGAAGGTATGGAGATTAAACGCTTGATTCTCAGTCATAGAGGTTTCTCTGACTCCGTAATTAATACTATGTTACAGGCTCGTAAATCTGTGTCTAGGAAGATATATTATCGAGTCTGGAAGACTTACATTTCTTGGTTTTCTTCTCATCAATTTTCTTGGCATTCTTTTAGAATTCCTAGAATTTTACAGTTTCTTCAGGATGGTCTGGATAAAGGTTTGTCTGCAAGTTCCTTGAAAGGACAAATTTCTGCTCTTTCTGTACTATTTCACAGAAATGATGCAAAAAAAGACAGCGCCTCATTGTGCAAGTAGGTTTCGTATGCGAGAATCACAGTGCAAGTGAAGACAAATAGAGATATACTCACAAAGGTATTGGCACCCTTATTGAAAGTGGTGCGAATAGGCAGGCTGACGTTTTGCAGCAGTCAGTACGCTGTGCAAAACATCAGCCTGCCTATTCGCACCACTTTCAATAAGGGTGCCAATACCTTTGTGAGTATATCTCTATTTGTCTTCACTTGCACTGTGATTCTCGCATACGAAACCTACTTGCACAATGAGGCGCTGTCTTTTTTTGCATCATTTCTAGATATTGGGTCCTGATCAGACACCGTCAAGACTAGCTGCCGATTGCACTTTGAACAGTTTCTTTTGAACACTTCCACTGAGATGATAAAGATTCCCAGCATTTTATTTCAGAAACATTGACGATTCCAGCTACCAACTTTCATCATCACTTATGGGACTCATATCACGATAAGCTTTTTTCTTCACTTATATATATATATTTTAGAGTTTATATTATATATGTTATTTTTTGTATCATTTTAGCTGCTTTATTATTGGTGCGGATCCAGTAACCGTATTTTTGGGCCGCCTTTTACAAAAGTTCTCATATATATACTTATAACAATCCAACATTGGATTTATACTTAGGGTTATTTCACATACATTTCAAAATTTTTTATATTTGGTATTTTATTTGTTATTTCACAGAAAGATTGCTAATCTTCCTGATATTCATTGTTTTGTACAGGCTTTGGTTCGTATAAAACCTGTCATTAAGTCAATTTCTCCTCCTTGGAGTTTGAATTTGGTTCTGGGGGCTCTACAAGCTCCTCCATTTGAACCTATGCATTCTCTGGATATTAAATTACTTTCTTGGAAAGTTTTGTTTCTTTTGGCCATCTCTTCTGCTAGAAGAGTTTCTGAGTTATCTGCTCTTTCTTGTGAATCTCCTTTTCTGATTTTTCATAAGGATAAGGCGGTGTTGCGGACTTCATTTAAATTTTTACCTAAGGTTGTGAATTCTAACAACATTAGTAGAGAAATTGTGGTTCCTTCATTGTGTCCTAATCCTAAGAATTCTAAGGAAAGATCGTTACATTCTTTGGATGTAGTTAGAGCTTTGAAATATTATGTTGAAGCTACTAAAGATTTCCGAAAGACTTCTAGTCTGTTTGTTATCTTTTCCGGTTCCAGGAAAGGTCAGAAGGCCTCTGCCATTTCTTTGGCGTCTTGGTTAAAGTCTTTGATTCATTATGCTTATGTCGAGTCGGGTAAAACTCCGCCTCAAAGGATTACAGCTCATTCTACTAGGTCAGTTTCTACTTCCTGGGCGTTTAGGAATGAAGCTTCGGTTGATCAGATTTGCAAAGCAGCAACTTGGTCTTCTTTGCATACTTTTACTAAATTCTACCATTTTGATGTGTTTTCTTCTTCTGAAGCAGTTTTTGGTAGAAAAGTACTTCAGGCAGCTGTTTCAGTTTGATTCTTCTGCTTATAATTTCAGTTTTTATCATTATAAGATTGAAACTTTATTTTGGGGTGTGGATTGTTTTTCAGCGGAATTGGCTGTCTTTATTTTTATACCTCCCTCTCTAGTGACTCTTGCGTGGAAGTTCCACATCTTGGGTATTTATTATCCCATACGTCACTAGCTCATGGACTCTTGCTAATTACATGAAAGAAAACATAATTTATGTAAGAACTTACCTGATAAATTAATTTCTTTCATATTAGCAAGAGTCCATGAGGCCCACCCTTTTTTTGTGGTGGTTATGATTTTTTGTATAAAGCACAATTATTCCAATTCCTTATTTTTTATGCTTTCGCACTTTTTTCTTATCACCCCACTTCTTGGCTATTCGTTAAACTGATTTGTGGGTGTGGTGAGGGGTGTATTTATAGGCATTTTGAGGTTTGGGAAACTTTGCCCCTCCTGGTAGGAATGTATATCCCATACGTCACTAGCTCATGGACTCTTGCTAATATGAAAGAAATGAATTTATCAGGTAAGTTCTTACATAAATTATGTTTTTCTTGCTTTGATAAAACACTTCTTTCTGCGCTCTGTATGCTTGTAAGATCTTAACCTTTTCTTGGAAATTTAAGTATTTAATAATAATTGGTCTAGGTCTATTCTTACCATCTTCTTGATCTCTTAACCTGCCTATCCTATGTGCTCTTTCTACTGTGAAAGTGTGAGTTGACTCAGTGATGTTTAATAAGGAAGGTAGTTCAATCGAAGCAAAGTGGACTAGCTCTTTTTCAGATAGTGCTTCAGAAACTCCAATCACTCTTACATTGTTTCTCCTGGACCTGTTTTCTAGATCCTCGACCTTGTCACTTAAAAATTTAACTTGTTTCTGAATATATACTAGGTCTTTATCTTTCTCTATGTCCCTATCTTCCAGATCAGAAATCCGTTGTTCTGCTAAACCAATTCTGGTTATCATCTGTTTAATCTCCTGTGACAATGTGTCTACACTTGTTTGAATTGCCTCAAATTTAGGGAGAAATAGCTCACTTATTTGTTTCAGTAGTTCAGAGCTATTTACACCTTCTACCATATTTTCTTGAGATACCTCCTGACTATTATCAGTACTGCGCCTAATTAACCTTTTTTCTTGCTACCTTCTACTCGCCATGTTTATTATTATTATTTATTATTGTTGTTGTTTTTTTTTGTTTTTTTTTCTTGTTCTCTTATTTTTTTCTATCTCTGTGTAATATCTAACAATTATCTTGTGCTTTGCTTAGTTAGTGGTAAAAAAAATCTGTTGCATGTTTTTGTATTTCAAAACTGGGTAATATGGGCTAGATCCAATAATTCTCTGGTTGAGAAGCAGGGTGTAATATAACTTATCAAAGTCAGATATAAACAAATTAAGGGATATAAGCAATATCTAAGGTTAGGGTATTCTCAGAACCAAGTTTAAGGGCTAAACAAGCAACTTAATGTCCTATATAAACCGGCCTTTATGGATAAATTTCTTCTCTCCCCCTCAAATAACAGAATAACAGCAACTTGTTAAGTTCCAACTGTAGGTTACTCGAGAGCTCAGGGGTTATATACCTGAAGGCTCATGGTACCTATAAAAAAGCCCAGCAGCAGAGCCCTCTAATAGTGCACAACAAAATACCCTGCACACACAAAAAGAAAAAACCTCAAGTGGGTGAGACAAACCTTGATAGGGATGAAGGCTTGGACCCTATGAGAGACTCTTGCTAAAGTGTCACAGTCCCCTCGTGTCCTCTTGCAAATCTCCCCCTTTTTTTCTCTTTCCCTTCCCTCCCCTTTTCCTTTTCTTTCTCCCTTTCTCTTTCCTTCTTCCCTTTTTTCCTCTTTCTCTTTCCTCTCCTTTTTCTTTCTTTAAGAAAGCAACACGTCCCAACACCAGCTTATATTCTTATGCATAAAGGCCACACACAGTAACACAAATACAAAGGCAAGAAGATAAGACGTGGCCTCAGAGTTTGTGAAACTTCCAAGTTTAGGACAACCAATTTACCGGATGGCCAATGATACTTCTAAAAAGGCCCATCAACAGAGTCCTCCGGAAGTGCACATCAGAGTGCCCTGCACACACAAAAAACCCTCAGGCAGATAGGGCAAAGCTTGGTAGGGGAGTAGGTTTAAACTCTATGAGAAAATCTTACTGAAGTGTCACACTCCCCTCGTTCCCTCTTGCAAATCTCCCCCTCATTTTTTTTTATTTTTTATTTTAACCCCCCTTGAGAGCTAATGACGGCTCAGAGCCGTCATTAGCACTCAACTACTTTTTTCCAATCTGGGGGCCCCCACGCAACTTTATTTAAAATTGTCCATACAAAGTATAGGGAAAGGGGGCATGCTGCTTAGAAACCTGTATCTCAGGGATCTAAGCAGCTACAGACCCCCAAGACCTACCATTGGAAAGGTAATCGCCTAACCTTTCCAATGGTATAAGCCTTGGGGATCTGGGGGGGGGGAATAAAAACGTAAAAAAAAAAGTTTTTTTTAAATAGTAGAAAACTGAAAAATATAGAATTCAGCTTAGAACTCAAAGGGTTAACGAATCAATACATCCCAGCACAGGCTTATGTACAAAAAGAGCATATAGTAACACAGTTCCAAGTAGAGGGGCAAGACAGATAAGACATGGCCTCAGAGTTTAGTGAGACTTCCAGATTAGGGTAACCAATATAGCTTAAACAAAGCCGTTCCTGTTTCCCTCTTACCTTCACCCTGCAGCAGACCGACAGGGGCTTACACTTACTGAGCCTGGTAGTGGCTTGCTTCTTTCCCTACAAGGAACGCCGAAAGAAAGACTATTAGGGTGCAGCTCCTACTCCCGACCAAAGCTTCCATGTGCCGTTCTCAAATCCACTGAGTTACGTTTCACGCCCGGGACCGCATGATCCCAAGCTGCAAGCAGCCACTGTTACTCCAGTGGCTTACAGAATTCTAGCCCAATATGGTTTCCAGCCGCGGTCGTGGCACTCCGACCTCTAGCCGTGTAGGCCGACTTCCACATGCCTGCGCCTATCAATGATAGGCGTCTAGGATATCCCGACCATAGCAGGTTCTCTTCAGCCAAGGAAAAATGGCGTGTCGGCGTGGATGTGTCAAGCCTGGTCCGGGGAGCGCACAACCATGCTGTGCTCGAGTCTCCTCCTACCGGAAGTCCCACTCCTGTGCTGGCGTTAATAATATATATTGTGTAGCTGTTATGTGCTGGTGTTAATAATATATATTGTGTAGCTTTATGTGCTAGTGTTAATAATATATATTGTGTAGCTGTTATGTGCTAGTGATAATAATATATATTTTGTAGCTGTTATGTGCTTGTGTTAATAATATATATTGTGTAGTTGCTATGTGCTAGTGTTAATAATATATATTGTGTAGCTGTTATGTGCTAGTGTTAATAATATATATTGTGTAGCTGTTATGTGCTAGTGTCAATATATATTGTGTAGCTGTTATGTGCTAGTGTTAATAATACATATTGTGTAACTGTTATGTGCTAGTGTTAATAATATATATTGTGTAGCTGTTATGTGCTAGTGTTAATAATATATGCTCTGTAACTGTTATGTGCTGGTGTTAATATTATATATCGCATAGCTGTTATGTGCTAGTGTTAATAATACATATTGTGTAACTGTTATGTGCTAGTGTTAATAATATATATTGTGTAGCTGTTATGTGCTAGTGTTAATAATATATGCTCTGTAACTGTTATGTGCTGGTGTTAATATTATATATCGTATAGCTGTTATGTGCTAGTGTTAATAATATATATTGTGTAGCTGTTATGTGCTAGTGTTAATAATATATATTGTGTAGCTGTTATGTGCTAGTGTTAATAATATATATTGTGTAACTGTTATGTGCTAGTGTTAATAATATATATTGTGTAACTGTTATGTGCTAGTGTTAATAATATATATTGTGTAGCTGTTATGTGCTAGTGTTAATAATATATACTGTGTAACTATTATGTGCTAGTGTTAATAATATATATTGTGTAACTGTTGTGCTAGTGTTAATAATATATATTGTGTAGCTGTTATGTGCTAGTTTTAATAATATATATTGTGTAGCTGTTATGTGCTAGTGTTAATAATATATATTGTGTAGCTGGTGTGTGCTAGTGTTAAATAAAAAGAGAGAGAGCGATGCACTCAGCTGAGACAGAACAAAAGCTGGAAAAACTTGCCTGTTCATTTTATTATAGTGTGCCATTCAGGGTGCATACTTTTTTAGCACACTATGCCCCTTCACAGAGAAAAAATATCCTGTAGCATATCAGTCTGACCCTGCCCAATGACAGTCCAGCGCCGAAATACCAGGCAATTCTTCTCTGAACAAGAGAAACAACAACCCCAGACGATCGTTTCGGCCTTCTGTGGGCCTCGTCAGTGAGGTGCAGTCGCATCTCTCTAAGGGCATGTGTGCAAGGAGTCCACTTCTGGTTTCCCCTTTTACTCTTAGGGAGACCCAAGAGCAATTTGCATAAATAAAAAGAGAGAGAGAGAGATGCACTCAGCTGAGACAGAACAAAAGCTGGAAATACTTCCGTGCCTGTTCATTTTATTATAGTGTGCCACTCAGGGTGCATACTCTTTTAGCACACTATGCCCCTAAACAGAGAAAAAATATCCTGTAGCATATCAGTCTGACCCTGCCCAATGACAGTCCAGCGCCGAAATACCAGGCAATTCTTCTCTGAACAAGAGAAACAACAACCCCAGACAATCGTTTCGGCCTTCTGTGGGCCTCGTCAGTGAGGTGCAGTCGCATCTCTCTAAGGGCATGTGTGTAAGGAGTCCACGTCTGGTTTCCCCTTTTACTCTTAGGGAGACCCAAGAGCAATTTGCATAAATAAAAAGAGAGAGAGAGATGCACTCAGCTGAGACAGAACAAACGCTGGAAAAACTTCCGTGCCTCTTCATTTTATTATAGTGTGCCACAGGATATTTTTTCTCTGTGAAGGGGCATAGTGTGCTAAAAGAGTATGCACCCTGAGTGGCACCCAAAATGAACAGGCACGGAAGTTTTTCCAGCTTTTGTTCTGTCTCAGCTGAGTGCATCTCCCTCTTTTTATATTTATGCAAATTGCTCTTGGGTTTCTTTAAGAGTAAAAGGGGAAACCAGACGTGGACTCCTTGCACACATGCCCTTAGAGAGATGTGACTGCACCTCACTGACGAGGCCCACAGAAGGCCGAAACGATCGTCTGGGGTTGTTGTTTCTCTTGTTCAGAGAAGATTTGCCTGGTATTTCGGTGCTGGACTGTCATTGGGCAGGGTCAGATTGATATGCTACAGGATATTTTTTCTCTGTGAAGGGGCATAGTGTGCTAAAAGAGTATGCACCCTGAGTGGCACCCAAAAATGAACAGGCACGGAAGTTTTTCCAGCTTTTGTTCTGTCTCAGCTGAGTGCATCTCTCTCTTTTTATATTTATGCAAATTGCTCTTGGGTCTCCCTAAGAGTAAAAGGGGAAACCAGACGTGGACTCCTTGCACACATGCCCTTAGAGAGATGCGACTGCACCTCACTGACGAGGCCCACAGAAGGCCGAAACGATCGTCTGGGGTTGTTGTTTCTCTTGTTCAGAGAAGATTTGCCTGGTATTTCGGTGCTGGACTGTCATTGGGCAGGGTTCAGACTGATATGCTACAGGATATTTTTTCTCTGTGAAGGGGCATAGTGTGCTAAAAGAGTATGCACCCTGAGTGGCACCCAAAAATGAACAGGCACGGAAGTTTTTCCAGCTTTTGTTCTGTCTCAGCTGAGTGCATCTCTCTCTTTTTATATTTATGCAAATTGCTCTTGGGTCTCCCTAAGAGTAAAAGGGGAAACCAGACGTGGACTCCTTGCACACATGCCCTTAGAGAGATGCGACTGCACCTCACTGACGAGGCCCACAGAAGGCCGAAACGATTGTCTGGGGTTGTTGTTTCTCTTGTTCAGAGAAGATTTGCCTGGTATTTCGGTGCTGGACTGTCATTGGGCAGGGTCAGACTGATATGCTACAGGATATTTTTTCTCTGTGAAGGGGCATAGTGTGCTAAAAGAGTATGCACCCTGAGTGGCACCCAAAAATGAACAGGCACGGAAGTTTTTCCAGCTTTTGTTCTGTCTCAGCTGAGTGCATCTCTCTCTTTTTATATTTATGCAAATTGCTCTTGGGTCTCCCTAAGAGTAAAAGGGGAAACCAGACGTGGACTCCTTGCACACATGCCCTTAGAGAGATGCGACTGCACCTCACTGACGAGGCCCACAGAAGGCCGAAACGATCGTCTGGGGTTGTTGTTTCTCTTGTTCAGAGAAGATTTGCCTGGTATTTCGGTGCTGGACTGTCATTGGGCAGGGTCAGACTGATATGCTACAGAATATTTTTTCTCTGTGAAGGGGCATAGTGTGCTAAAAGAGTATGCACCCTGAGTGGCACCCAAAAATGAACAGGCACGGAAGTTTTTCCAGCTTTTGTTCTGTCTCAGCTGAGTGCATCTCTCTCTTTTTATATTTATGCAAATTGCTCTTGGGTCTCCCTAAGAGTAAAAGGGGAAACCAGACGTGGACTCCTTGCACACATGCCCTTAGAGAGATTCGACTGCACCTCACTGACGAGGCCCACAGAAGGCCGAAACGATCGTATGGGGTTGTTGTTTCTCTTGTTCAGAGAAGATTTGCCTGGTATTTCGGTGCTGGACTGTCATTGGGCAGGGTCAGACTGATATGCTACAGGATATTTTTTCTCTGTGAAGGGGCATAGTGTGCTAAAAGAGTATGCACCCTGAGTGGCACCCAAAAATGAACAGGCACGGAAGTTTTTCCAGCTTTTGTTCTGTCTCAGCTGAGTGCATCTCTCTCTTTTTATATTTATGCAAATTGCTCTTGGGTCTCCCTAAGAGTAAAAGGGGAAACCAGACGTGGACTCCTTGCACACATGCCCTTAGAGAGATGCGACTGCACCTCACTGACGAGGCCCACAGAAGGCCGAAACGATTGTCTGGGGTTGTTGTTTCTCTTGTTCAGAGAAGATTTGCCTGGTATTTCGGTGCTGGACTGTCATTGGGCAGGATCAGACTGATATGCTACAGGATATTTTTTCTCTGTGAAGGGGCATAGTGTGCTAAAAGAGTAAGCACCCTGAGTGGCACCCAAAAATGAACAGGCACGGAAGTTTTTCCAGCTTCTGTTCTGTCTCAGCTGAGTGCTTCTCTCTCTTTTTATATGTGTGCTAGTGTTAAAAAATATATATTGTGTAGCTGTTATATGCTAGTAATAATAATATATATTTTGTAGCTGTTATGTGCTAGTGTTAATAATATATATTGTGTGGCTGTTATGTGCTACTGTTAATAATATATATTGTGTAGCTGTTATGTGCTGGTGTTAATAATATATATTGTGTAGCTGTTATGTGCTGGTGTTAATAATATATATTGTGTAGCTGTTATGTGCTGGTGTTATTATATATATTGTGTAGCTGTTATGTGCTAGTGTTAATAATATATAATGTGTAACTGTTATGTAATAGTGTTAATAATATATATTGTATAGCTGTTATGTGCTAGTGTTAATAATATATATTGTGTAACTGTTATGTGCTAGTGTTAATAATATATTTTGTGTAGCTGTTATGTGCTAGTGTTAATAATATATATTGAGTAACTGTTATGTGCTAATGTTAATAATATATATTGTGCAGGTGTTATGAGCTGGTGTTAATAATATATATTGTTTAGATGTTATGTGCTAGTGTTAATAATATCTATTGTGTAACTGTTATGTGCTAGTGTTAATAATATATTGTGTAGCTGTTATGTGCTGGTGTTAATAATATATATTGTGTAGCTGTTATGTGCTAGTGTTAATAATAAATATTGTGTAACTGTTATGTGCTTGTGTTAATAATATATATTGTGTAGCTGTTATGTGCTGGTGTTAATAATATATATTGTGTAGCTGTTATGTGCTGGTGTTAATAATATATATTGTGTAGCTGTTATATGCTCGTTTTAATAATATATATTGTGTAGCTGTTATGTGCTAGTGTTAATAATATATATTGTGTAACTGTTATGTGGTAGTGTTAATAATATATATTGTATAGTTGTTATGTGCCAGTGTCAATAATATATATTGTGTAGCTGTTATGTGCTAGTGATAATAATATATATTGTGTAGCTGTTATGTGCTAGTGTTAGTAATGTATATTGTGTAACTGTTGTGTGCTAGTGTTAATAATATATATTGTGTAACTTATGTGCTAGTGTTAATAATATATATTGTGTAGCTGTTATGTGCTGGTGTTAATAATATAGATTGTGTAGCTGTTATGTGCTAGTGTTAGTAATGTATATTGTGTAACTGTTATGTGCTAGTGTTAATAATATATATTGTGTAGCTGTTATGTGCTAGTGTTAGTAATGTATATTGTGTAACTGTTATGTGCTAATGTTTATAATATATATTGTTTAGATGTTATGTGCTAGTGTTAATAATATATATTGTGTAACTGTTATGTGCTAGTGTTAATAATAATATATTGTGTAACTGTTATGTGCTAGTGTTAATAATATATATTGTGTAGCTGTTATGTGCTAGTGTTAATAATAAATATTGTGTAGCTGTTATGTGCTAGTGTTAATAATATATATTGTGCAGGTGTTATGTGCTGGTGTTAATAATATATATTGTGTAGCTGTTACGTGCTGGTGTTAATAATATATATTGTGTAGCTGTTATGTGCTAGTGTTAATAATATATATTGTGTAGCTGTTATGTGCTAGTGTTAATAATATATATTGTGCAGGTGTTATGTGCTAGACTTAATAATATATATTGTGTAACTGTTATGTGCTAGTGTTAATAATATATTGTGTAGCTGTTATGTGCTGGTGTTAATAATACGTATTGTGTAGCTGTTATGTGCTAGTGTTAATAATATATATTGTGTAACTGTTATGTACTAGAGTTAATAATATATATTGTGTAGCTGTTATGTGCTAGTGTTAATGATATATATTGTGTAACTGTTATGTGCTAGTGTTAATAATATATATTGTGTAACTGTTATGTGCTAGTGTTAATAATATATATTGTGTAGCTGTTATGTGCTAGTGTTAGTAATATAGATTGTGTAGCTGTTATTTGCTAGTGTTAATAATATATATAGTGTGTAGCTGTTATGTGCTAGTGTTAATAATATATATTGTGTAACTGTTATGTGCTAGTGTTAATAATATATATTGTGTAACTGTTATGTGCTAGTGTTAATAATATATATATTGTGTAGCTGTTATGTGCTAGTGTTAATAATATATAGTGTGTAACTGTTATGTGCTAGTGTTAATAATATATATTGTGTAACTGTTATGTGCTAGTGTTAATAATATATATTGTGTAACTGTTATGTGCTAGTGTTAATAATATATATTGTGTAACTGTTATGTGCTAGTGTTAATAATATTTATTGTGCAGCTGTTATATGCCAGTGTTAATAATATATATTTTGTAGCTGTTATGTGCTAGTGTTAATAATATATATTGTGTAAATGTTATGTGCTAATGTTAATAATATATATTGTGTAACTGTTATGTGCTAGTGTTAATAATATATATTGTTTAACTGTTATGTGCTAGTGTTAATAATATATATTGTGTAACTGTTATGTGCTAGTGTTAATAATAGATATTGTGTGACTGTTATGTGCTAGTGTTAATAATATATATTGTGTAGCTGGTATGTGCTAGCATTAATAATATATATTGTTTAACTGTTATGTGCTGGTGTTAATAATATATATTGTGTAACTGTTATGTGCTAGTGTTAATAATAGATATTGTGTGACTGTTATGTGCTAGTGTTAATAATATATATTGTGTAGCTGTTATGTGCTGGTGTTAATAATATATATTGTGTAGCTGTTATGTGCTAGAGTTAATAATATATATATTGTGTAGCTGTTATGTGCTAGTGTTAATAATATATATTGTGTAACTGTTATGTGCTGGTGTTAATAATATGTATATTGTGCAGCTGTTATGTGCTAGTGTTAATAATATATATTGTGTAACTGTATATATTGTGTAGCTGTTATGTGCTAGTGTTAATAATATATATATATTGTGTAGCTGTTATGTGCTGTTGTTAATAATATATATTGTGTAACTGTTATGTGCTAGTGTTAATAGTATATATTGTGTAGCTGTTATGTGCTGTTGTTAATAATATATATTGTGTAACTGTTATGTGCTAGTGTTAATAATATATATTGTGTAACTGTTATGTTCTAGTGTTAATAATATATATTGTGTAACTGTTATGTACTAGTGTTAATAATATATATTGTGTAACTGTTATGTGCTAGTGTTAATAATATATATTGTGTAGCTGTTATGTGCTAGTGTTAATAATATATATTGTGTAGCTGTTATGTGCTAGTGTTAATAATATATATTTTATAGCTGTTATATGCTGGTGTTTATAATATATATTGTGTAACTGTTATGTGCTAGTGTTAATAATATATATTGTGTAGCTGTTATGTGCTAGTGTTAATTATATATATATTGTGTAGCTGTTAATAATATATATAGTGTGTAGCTGTTATGAGCTAGTGTTAATAATATATTGTGTAGCTGTTATGAGCTAGTGTTAATAATATATTGTGTAGCTGTTATGTGCTAGTGTTAATAATATATATTGTGTAGCTGTTATGTGCTAGTGTTAATGATATATATTGTGTAACTGTTATGTGCTAGTGTTCATAATATATATTGTGTAACTGTTATGTGCTAGTGTTAATAATATATATTGTGTAGATGTTATGTGCTAGTGTTAGTAATATAGATTGTGTAGCTGTTATTTGTTAGTGTTAATAATATATATAGTGTATAGCTGTTATGTGCTAGTGTTAATAATATATATTGTGTAACTGTTATGTGCTAGTGTTAATAATATATTTTGTGTAACTGTTATGTGCTAGTGTTAATAATATATATATTGTGTAGCTGTTATGTGCTAGTGTTAATAATATATATTGTGTAACTGTTATGTGCTAGTGTTAATAATATATAGTGTGTAACTGTTATGTGCTAGTGTTAATAATATATATTGTGTAACTGTTATGTGCTAGTGTTAATTATATATATTGTGTAACTGTTATGTGCTAGTGTTAATAATATATATTGTGTAACTGTTATGTGCTAGTGTTAATAATGTATATTGTGTAACTGTTATGTGCTAGTGTTAATAATATATATTGTGTAGCTGCTATGTGCTAGTGTTAATAATATATATTGTGTAACTGTTATGTGCTAGTGTTAATAATATGTATTGTGTAACTGTTATGTGCCAGTGTTAATAATATATATTGTGTAACTGTTATGTGCTAGTGTTAATAATATATATTGTGTAACTGTTATGTGCTAGTGTTAATAATATATATTGTGTAGCTGTTATATGCCAGTGTTAATAATATATATTGTGTAACTGTTATGTGCTAGTGTTAATAATATATATACCGTATTTTCCGGCGTATAAGACGACTGGGCGTATAAGACGACCCCCTACTTTTCATTTTAAAAATATAGGGTTTGTGCTATACTCGCCGTATAAGACTACCCCCCTTACCCCCTCAATGAATGCAACAAGCACACCAAATAAAAATTAAAAAACATCAGATTTCATTTCAATATGGTACATTTAATTCAAATGCTTATGACATGAAGGTACATAGCAGGAAAACTCTCACTTATAAACATAAGGCTGTTTGCCATTAAGCATGTAAACTCACTTATACACATAATGCTGTTTGTCATTAAGCATGTAAACTCACTTATAAACATAAGGCTGTTTGCCATTAAGCATGTAAACTCACTTATAAACATAAGGCTGTTTGCCATGAAGCATGTAAACTCACTTATAAACATAAGGCTGTTTGTCATTAAGCATGTAAACTCACTTATAAACATAAGGCTGTTTGTCATTAAGCATGTAAACTCACTTATAAACATAAGGCTGTTTGCCATTAAGCATGTAAACTCACTTATAAACATAAGGCTGTTTGCCATTAAGCATGTAAACTCACTTATAAACATAAAGCTGTTTGCCATTAAGCATGTAAATTCACTTATAAACATAAGGCTGTTTGCCATTAAGCATGTAAACTCACTTATAAACATAAGGCTGTTTGCCATTAAAACATAAGTTATCCCAGGTGGGGATAAAGAAAGCGCGCTGAAGAACAAACATAAAACATATATATTTGTTAACAAACAAAGTCAGTGTGTAACTCTACCGTAAACCGGCTAATGAGTGTGTCCTTGAAAAAGAAAGATTTCTGTGAATCCGTTTCGATGTTTTTCTTCTGGAAGACAATAGTAGATGTTTTTCTTCTGAAATGCAATAGTAGCGTGAAGGCAGGCAGCTCCACTTGGTCCCAGAGAGTGGGGAAAAGGCTAGGAAATGCAAGAAGGAAAAGAGGGCGCCACAATAGCGTAATATTGTCTGGTAATATGAGTAACAGTGTATAAACAGGTAATGTGCTTACCAGAACAAGAGGCACTGTGCTGTGACCAGTGCGTGACAGCTTGCTAGCACTTAACAGTGGCTAGTACACTGGAGAGATAACGTTCCTTGGAGTCTTTTCTGGTACCCCCTAGGCAACCTTTTCTTAATACTAGTAATTTCAAATGGAATATCGGACTTGGCGTGTTGTTGTATTGTACTGGAATACCACAAAGCACGGACAACTTCTTAATTAAAAAGGCTTTAATATGACACGTTTCTCAACCCCAACTGGGTCATTTCCTCAGATAAAAGCGAATGAAAATGGTTACATTTACTGGCATTATATACACATTGTGTCTTTAAAAACAGGAAGTTGTCATAAAATATTTGTCCAATGGGAATACATTTTCAATTATAAGAGCCCAATCTTGGCTGTCAGCTGTTGCAAATTATAATATATATAATTTATATAAAAAAATATATACATAAAAGGTAATATAAATAAAGCAATAAAAAACCCTTTGTAAAGAATTTGTGTATTTTTCATAAAATTGTTACAATCTAACTAATTACCGACATACTGGAAAAATATAATAAAATAAACAAACCCTTGATAAGGCTTTTTTATATATTTTTCCATGAAATTGTTATAACCTAACTAACAAGTCCGATATTCCATTTGAAATTACTAGTACCAAGAAAAGGTTGCCTAGGGGGTACCAGAAAAGACTCCAAGGAACATTATCTCTCCAGTGTACTAGCCACTGTTAAGTGCTAGCAAGCTGTCACGCACTGGTCACAGCACAGTGCCTCTTGTTCTGGTAAGCACATTACCTGTTTATACACTGTTACTCATATTACCAGACAATATTACGCTATTGTGGCGCCCTCTTTTCCTGTTTGCCATTAAGCATGTAAACTCACTTATAAACATAAGGCTGTTTGCCATTAAGCATGTAAACTCACTTATAAACATAAGGCTGTTTGCCATTAAGCATGTAAACTCACTTATAAACATAAGGCTGTTTGCCATTAAGCATGTAAACTCACTTATAAACATAAGGCTGTTTGCCATTAAGCATGTAAACTCACTTATAAACATAAGGCTGTTTGCCATTAAGCATGTAAACTCACTTATAAACATAAGGCTGTTTGCCATTAAGCATGTAAACTCACTTATAAACATAAGGCTGTTTGCCATTAAGCATGTAAACTCACTTATAAACATAAGGCTGTTTGCCATTAAGCATGTAAACTCACTTATAAACATAGGGCTGTTTGCCATTAAGCATGTAAACTCACTTATAAACATAAGGCTGTTTGCCATTAAGCATGTAAACTCACTTATAAACATAAGGCTGTTTGCCATTAAGCATGTAAACTCACTTATAAACATAAGGCTGTTTGCCATTAAGCATGTAAACTCACTTATAAACATAAGGCTGTTTGTCATTAAGCATGTAAACTCACTTATAAACAAAAAGGCAGTTTGCCATTAAGCATGTAAACTCACTTATAGACATAAGGCTGTTTGCCATTAAGCATGTAAACTCACTTATAAACATAAGGCTGTTTGTCATTAAGCATGTAAACTCACTTATAGACATAAGGCTGTTTGCCATTAAGCATGTAAACTCACTTATAAACATAAGGCTGTTTGCCATTAAGCATGTAAACTCACTTATAAACATAAGGCTGTTTGCCATTAAGCATGTAAACTCACTTATAAACATAGGGCAGTTTGCCATTAAGCATGTAAACTCACTTATAAACATAAGGCTGTTTGCCATTAAGCATGTAAACTCACTTATAAACATAAGGCTGTTTGCCATTAAGCATGTAAACTCACTTATAAACATAAGGCTGTTTGCCATTAAGCATGTAAACTCACTTATAAACATAAGGCTGTTTGCCATTAAGCATGTAAACTCACTTATAAACATAAGGCTGTTTGCCATTAAGCATGTAAACTCACTTATAAACATAAGGCTGTTTGCCATTAAGCATGTAAACTCACTTATAAACATAAGGCTGTTTGCCATTAAGCATGTAAACTCACTTATAAACATAAGGCTGTTTGCCATTAAGCATGTAAACTCACTTATAAACATAAGGCTGTTTGCCATTAAGCATGTAAACTCACTTATAAACATAAGGCTGTTTGCCATTAAGCATGTAAACTCACTTATAAACATAAGGCTGTTTGCCATTAAGCATGTAAACTCACTTATAAACATAAGGCTGTTTGCCATTAAGCATGTAAACTCACTTATAAACATAGGGCTGTTTGCCATTAAGCATGTAAACTCACTTATAAACATAAGGCTGTTTGCCATTAAGCATGTAAACTCACTTATAAACATAAGGCTGTTTGCCATTAAGCATGTAAACTCACTTATAAACATAAGGCTGTTTGCCATTAAGCATGTAAACTCACTTATAAACATAAGGCTGTTTGTCATTAAGCATGTAAACTCACTTATAAACATAAGGCTGTTTGCCATTAAGCATGTAAACTCACTTATAAACATAAGGCTGTTTGCCATTAAGCATGTAAACTCACTTATAAACATAAGGCTGTTTGTCATTAAGCATGTAAACTCACTTATAAACATAAGGCTGTTTGCCATTAAGCATGTAAACTCACTTATAAACATAGGGCTGTTTGCCATTAAGCATGTAAACTCACTTATAAACATAAGGCTGTTTGCCATTAAGCATGTAAACTCACTTATAAACATAAGGCTGTTTGCCATTAAGCATGTAAACTCACTTATAAACATAAGGCTGTTTGCAATTAAGCATGTAAACTCACTTATAAACATAAGGCTGTTTGCCATTAAGCATGTAAACTCACTTATAAACATAAGGCTGTTTGCAATTAAGCATGTAAACTCACTTATAAACATAAGGCTGTTTGCCATTAAGCATGTAAACTCACTTATAAACATAAGTCTGTTAGCCTTATGTTTATAAGTGAGTTTACATGCTTAATGGCAAACAGCCTTATGTTTATAAGTGAGTTTACATGCTTAATGGCAAACTGCCATTAAGCATGTAAACTCACTTATAAACATAAGGCTGTTTGCTATTAAGCATGTAAACTCACTTATAAACATAAGGCTGTTTGTCATTGAACATGTAAACATAAAACAGTGCAAGTGGATTAAACTTTTAGGAGGAAGATAATAAACAATAGAGAAAGAGCAAGTGCCGGGCAAGTCGCCCATCATACCGTAACTTCAAGCTACCGTATTTTTACCGGTTTTGCTGGCATTACAGTTTCCCTTTAAAAGCCTTCAAAATCCTCCTGTTCGTCATCTGATCTCATAAATAAATCAATGATATCTTGTGATACATTTGTAAGGCAGTCATCGTATGGATCTAATTCCGTATCAGATGGTGTGGTCTCAGCTTCGGCTTCCTCTTCATCTTGCCACAAGTAGTCATCCTCCATACCATCTAATGAATTTGATATGCCACACTTCTTGAAAGACCTGATTACTGTTTCTGCATTAATATCATTCCAGGCTTTTAGGACAAACTTGCATAAAACATCCAACTGTTTAGCACGCATGTTTCCTCCCTTTGTGAATGACTTTTCACCGCTAACCATCCACTCATTCCACTGTTCTCAAATGCGATCTTTAAATGGCTTGTTTAGGCACACATCCAGTGGCTGTACCAACTATGTCAATCCTGCAGGAATAACTGCTGCATCTGTGTTTATTCTTGCCAGCCTTTGCTTGGTGCTGGGAGTTAAATGAGCCCTGAACATATCCCACACCAGTAGACTACGTTTTTGAATAAGTCCACCTGGTCGCCTGCTCCATACATTATCAAGCCATAGCTTTACCCCTTCTTCATCCATCCAGCCTTTTTCATTCACATGTACAAAACAACCAACAGGGAACTTGAGTTTCGGCATTGTTTTCCTTTTAAAAATAATCATTGGTCTCAATTTGGCGCCATCAGCTGTGCATGCTAGTACTACTGTAAAACTGGACTTTTCATGTCCTGTTGTTTTAATTAAAATAGTTTTTCACCTTTTTGATGGACAGTTTTATTTCCAACCATATCAAAATTCATGGGAGTTTCATCCATATTTCCAATACTACTTAACATATAGCCATATTTATTGCGCTGTTTTATTATGTATCGATGGAAACTATTTACTTTGGCATCAAGATCTGCAGGTAATTTTTGTGCAATTTTCGTCTTTTGCCTCAGTACCAGATTATGCCTTTCCAAGAATCTACTACACCAGGATACAGTGGCCTTAAATCCGTTGCTGTGATCTGGGTTAGATTTGGCCCACTGAAGTGCAAACAAACGTATTTTATTTCGTGTCACCACATAACCGTTTTGGAGATGCTCATTCACCATGTCTGCAACATGTTTTTCGACTTCTGGCCAATGTGGGATACCTCTTCTTAAGGCACACTTACCCCTTGGCATACTCTTTAATGCTTTTTCATTTGCTTTCCAGTTCCGAACCATCTTTTCTGTTATTCCATATTGTCTTGCAGCAGCACAATTATTATGTTCCATGGCAAAGTTTATAACTTTAAGTTTGAAACTGACTTCATATTTCTTTCTTCTTGCTTGTAGAGCCATGACTGCTAGCTACCATATTTTTTTTTTTTTTTATTAAGAGGTAAAGAAATTACAACATCTTAAAGCATCACAGAAAGAACAACAAACGGTAAAGGTGTGCCTTCTCGGCTCCCGGTGGCCGTAGCGGAGGAGAGAGGGTAGGTATTAGAGAGTCCCCAGCTGGAGGCCGGTCCGCCAGCCCCGAGGTAATCATGTTACACAGACCTGTGATAAAGCACGATGATAATAGTCCTCCCCATAGATCTAGAAATGTCCATAGCTGAGTCACCCCACATCGGGGTAGTGTGAGAGGATGACATGGAATGTCTCTAGGACTGCCGCCTGGGCGGTCCGTCAGATCAATTCAAAACAGATAAGCATTCACACACATGTGTTATACCCCCCTAAGTTGCAACAATAAGTCACCCAGTGACGACATAAACAATGCAACCAGTATAGGTAATTCAGATATTGTGGGTGGTGTGTATAATGTAGGACCCCGAGGGGGCAGGGAGGGACAGAAGGGGGAAAGAGTAGCAGAGGGATCTCCGGGTGTCATGGAGGTCCCCGCCTCAAGTTCCCTGTGTTGTCCATACTATTCTGTCAGCTCAAGTCTTGGGAAGGTCCATAAGAAAGTCGTAGTCATTGTTCACACCTGTTCGGTCTGTGCGGCTTCACCGTCAGACCACATGGCCAGCATCTGCTCGTGTGTGTCTAATGTGCCCTGAGTGAGGTGATGATATCTCTCCAGATGGAGAAGTGTAGAGACTTGTTGCTTCCACTCCTCTAGAGTCGGGACTGTCTGGGATTTCCAATACCTAGGAACTAACATCTTGGCGCTATTAAGCATGATCATCAGCAGGGCCCTGGAGGGTCTATTCCTCATTTTGGGTAGAGAAATATAAAGTAAGGATTTGGGGTCATTCGCCAATGTGTACCCTGTTGTATCTTTTATATGGGTGAGTATCTCTGTCCAGTACGAATCAAGTTTGGGGTATCCCCACCAAATGTGGGAGAGTGAGCCCTCGCCTCCACATTCCCTCCAGCATCTTCGGGAAGCTGTCTTGTATATGGACTGCAGTCTAATTGGTGTGAGATACCATCGGGATAGAAGTTTGTAGTTGGATTCTAGCACCCTAGCTGAGACTGAGGAGTGTTTAGTATAAGCAAAGGCTTTGTGCCATGCTTTGTAGGGAATGTCACAGTTTAATTCCTGTTCCCACGCCTTAGTGTAGGAGGGGAGTGTTTGTGTGTCAGCTAGTAGCAGGAGTTTGTAGAGCCTAGACGTTGCATGTTTCGTGGGGGATTTTTGTATGCACAGGGTCTCAAAAGGGGTCAGAGATCTTGTGAGTTGTTGCTTGTGTTGGTGGGTGGAATAGAAGTGGTTTAATTGGTTGTGAGAGAACCATGTCATGGGAATGCGCGGTGTATCTTCCAATATTTCCGCCAGATCTTTTAGCTTGTGGCCCTCGACTAACGTATGCCACACCCTGTCCGACAAATGTGTGTGACCCGGTATTCTCTTGTCCCTAAGGTCCCATGGGAGCATGGGGTTGTTATGTAAAGGGATGAGTGGGGATATTCTGGTGGATATGTTTGTGGATGTGTTGATTATCCTGTCCCAAGTACGGAAGAAGTCAGAGAGTATGGGGTAGGTTGTTACTGCCTCTGGCCTATGTCTTGCTTCTAACCATGCAGTTGAACCCTGCATTGTTAGTGTGTAAAATGTCACAGTCTAGGTGGATCCAGTCTTTGTGGGGGTCATTCTGGCACCAGTCTAGTAGCCTGTGCAGTGAAATGGCCTGTTTGTACATCGGGATATTGGGGACCCCTAGCCCGCCTCTGTCCCTTGGGAGATAGATGGACCTCCTGGCCACTCTTGGCCTAATGTCTTTCCAGATATATTGTTCCAAATGGGATTGGATTCTATCTAGGTATCCCGGCGGTAGCGGTGTGGGGGTGGTTTGTAGGAGGTAAAGGAGTTTGGGTAGGACATTCATCTTTATCACATTGATTCTCCCTAACCAAGAGATCGTTTTGTTTTTCCAGCTAAAATCGTTTTGTTTTTCCAGATAAATCTGAAACAAGTTTGGATTCAAGGGTCTTATAATTGGCCTGGAATGTCACTTGGGGATCCGGGGAGAGGTATATTCCTAGATACTTCATTTTAGAGTGTTGTCTCTTCAAGGGGCAATTTCTAAGGATGTTGGGTAACTGGTCAGCATCATAAGTGATGTTCAGCAATTCTGATTTGCCGAGATTAAGGTGGAAGTTGGATACCCTCCCGTACTCTGCAAAGGTCTCTAAAACCCTGGGGAGCGAGGAGTTAACAGTCGTGAGGGTAAGCAGAATGTCGTCAGCGTAGAGTGCGAGCTTATGCTCGGTTGTCTCAGTTTTAACGCCTGTGATTAGGTTGTCTAAGCGCATTTTTTGTGCCAGTGCCTCAATAGAGATGGCGAATAGGATAGGAGAGAGCGGGCAACCCTGCCTCGTTCCGTTCCGTATATGGAAGCTGTCAGAGAGTAAATTGTTCACTTTGACCTGCGCTGTAGGTTTACTGTACATGGAGAAAATGTGGTCTATGAGTTTATTGCTAAACTTCATCTTGGCCATAGTTGCTCTGAGAAATCCCCAATGGACCCTGTCAAAAGCCTTTTCGGCATCTGTTGAGACAAGGACCATTGGGATCTTATTAAGTTGGGCATATGATATCAGCTGCATCATTTTTAAAGTGTTGTCCCGGGCCTCTCTACCTGGGACAAAGCCTACTTGATTGGGGTGTATCAGGGACGGGAGGTTTTTGTTTATTCTTGTTGCTATTATTTTTGCATATATCTTTAAGTCTACATTTAACAGGGAAATGGGGCGGAAGTTTTCGGGGCAGTCTGGTTTCTTACCCGGTTTGGGGAGGACGGTGATATGTGCTTTCAGCATTTGTTCTGTAAAGCCACCGGTCTCCAAGAGGGTGTTGAAGACTGAGGCGAGGGGCTGCAGTAGGTGATGCATGTACGTCTTGTAGTACTTAACAGTCAGCCCGTCAGGGCCAGGGCTCTTTCCGTTGGGCATACTTTTTATGGCTGCTTTAATTTCTGCTATTGTGATGGGGGCCTCTAACGCGTCCGAGTCCTCTGGTGAGAGCGTAGGGAGTTGTAAGTCAGTTAAGAATTTATCAATGTCTTCCTGTGTGCAGTTGCTTTCTAGGTTGTACAGCGTTTCATAGTAGCGTCTGAATGTATCTGCTATCTGTTTGCTATCTCTATGTATGTGCCCATTGACATCCCGGAGTGAGTGTACATGTGTATTCAATTGTTTACGTTTAAGGGCCCTTGCCAGGGATGCCCCGGCTTTGTCGTTGATGTCATAGAATTTCTGTTTCAGTATGGCCGTCTTGCGTTGATATGTTTTGGTAAGGTAGTTCTGAAGGTCGGATCTAACCTGTTTGAGGTGTCCTAGGATTGTAGCAGAGGTGGGGTTCTTTTTATGTTCTGTCTCCCAGAATTTGATTTGGGCCAGGGTGGAGTTCAAGAATTGTCTGTTTTCCCTGACCTCCCTAGATTTGTGTTTGATGAAGTCTCCCCTTGTCACACATTTGTGTGCCTCCCAGATAGTGATAGGGGTGGTGCTATCCTCTGTGTTTTCTCTAAAGTAGTGGCCCAGGGTGGTGTCTATGTCCTGTTTGACCAAGGGGTTGTTTAGAAGGGTCTCATCTAGTCTCCAAATAAAGGGTAGGATCGGGGAGGAGGGCCAGGAAATCTTGCACGTTACTGGGGCGTGGTCTGACCACGTCGTTTGTAGTATACTAGAGCTATCTATCAGGGACAATCCCAACTGGTCACACAAAATGTAATCAATTCTGGAGTAGGAGCGGTGTGGGTTTGAATAGAATGTGTAATCCCGTGAGGACGGATTGAGAGACCGCCACACATCGTGTAGTTTAAGTTGTTGTATGTGCGTTGTAACAGCTTTGATCGACCGCTTCGGTACGCTAGACCTGCCTGTAGATGTGTCTAGTTCAGGGTCCAGGGGAAGATTAAAATCACCCCCTACTAGTAATATGCCCATTGCATGCTCCAGTATCAATTGGGTTATTTGTTTGAAGAGCAAGTGCTGGCCAGAATTAGGGAGATAAATATTTACTAGTGTCACTGGGCGGTCAAAGAGAAGGCCTGATACAATTATATACCTGCCATTCACATCTTTTACTATGTGTTGGGGTTGGAACTTGACTGAGTTGCGTAGCCAGATACCCACCCCGCCACTCTTATTACGTCCCGAGGCCGTAAAGGCTTTCCTGAATTGGTTGGTGGTATGTTTTGGTTCCCCCCCTCTCCGAAAGTGTGTTTCCTGTACAAAAATGATGTCCCCTGATGCCTGGTGTAGATGACGGAACGCTATTGAGCGTTTTTCGGGGCAATTTAGTCCCTTGGCATTTATAGTTATCAGTGTGATAGGGCGGGCTTTGTGTGCTGGGTTGTCCGCCATAGCGTCAGAAGTATTGTCCGGGAGGTCAGGGTCGTGAAGGGCCTAGGGGTAGGTCTGGTCGCCTGTGTATGGTCTGTTATCAATGGAAGAGCAGGGAGGTGCCCCCTCGGGACCGGTAGCAAGAACTGACAATTATATTATATTGGAGTAAAGAATGTTTCAAACTTGTAAACCCTCTGGGGAAAAAGTGGAAGAATAATACAAAACGAAAGAAAACAGTGCAATAAAACCTGTAAAGAAATATACAATTTGTTAAACAATCAGATTGTTGGTTAACTATCCTCTGAGGTTAATAAACCCACAGTAAAGGGCAACTTTCAATATATGCACTAGTTGAGTGGGAAGTATCCCACATCTCTAACCCTAAGAGCAAGATAAACATATCAATGCATTAACATAAACATACGACCTGTAGCCTTCTGTCCATAGATAAAGTATCAGTCCCAGGGAAGGGGAGCTGGTGGTTTATCAGTCACCAGGATTAGAGTCCTTGTTGCTTCCAGCAGGAAGTTGAATTTTGGAAGGCCCCTCACGAATGTTTCCAAGAGAGGGCTGTGCTCTGGATGTGGAGGGGGAAGCGTCCAAGGGCCTGTCTGGTTGGGGGTCGTGATGTTTTATGGTGATCCGCAGGGCTTCACAAAATCGTGGGAGGTCATCTTTATGCTTGAAAACAGCAGTTGTGTCTCCCCTTGTGGCGATGATACTGACCGGAAATCCCCACCTGTAGGGGATATTGTGGTCTCGTAGAGTTGACGTGATGTAGGATAGGTCCCGTCTTTTCTGCAGGGTGGTAGGACTCAGGTCTGCGAAGAACTGGATTCTGTTGCCAGCGTGTGTAAAATCCTTTTTTTGTCTTGAGAGCCTTAAGATTTCTTCCTTGTCTTTGAAGTGTAAGATTTTAAGGATAACATCTCTTGGTGGGGCCTTTGGGGGTGGTTTTGCACGCAAAGCTCTGTGGGCTCTTTCTATTTGAATCTCTGGTGCGCTCTCATCTCCTTTTAAGGTTCGGAAGAGGTTTTGTAGGCAGCCCTCTAGTGCGCCCGGTTGAACGCTTTCAGGGATGCCCCGTATCCGCAGATTGTTCCTCCTGCCCCTGTTATCTAGGTCTTCCACCCTTTCCAGGAGGTGTTGGATGGTCTCATCCTGTTCGTATGTTATACGTGAAATATGCTGTATGTCATTACATGCAACGTCATGGCTCTCTTCTAATGTTGTGACTCTCTGCGTTACTCTTGAGATGTCCCTCTTTAATTCACCATACCAGCTCTTGACCTCTGTAACTATCTCTTTGACGTCTTCTTTTGTGCAGAGTGATTTCAGATCATCCCTTGTAAGATAGGATATAGACTGAGGTGGCAAAGGGGGGGTCTGATCAGGGTCTTTCAGGGTGTTGTCGCAGGGCATATCTGCCTGAGGTGGTAAGGTGGTATTAGGTTGCTTCAAGTAGCTTTGTATCATTTTGGAGCTTGATAACCCATCTGGTTTAAGTGACTTGCGTGCTGGCATTGTGAATGTGAGGTCTGGGAGGGTCTCCAGTGCTTATGCCTCAGTCTTCTGCAATCTGGCTCAGTGTGCAAGGCAATTTATGGCCTATGCTACAGGTTGATATTTAAGTCTTTTTGTCTGTGCTGCGTCCCCCTGTGAGTAATGCTCTTATAGAGTGCCTGCTAGGTGCTGGGCTTAGGGCCTAGGCTGCAGTTGTCCTTGTACTTGCGGACTGTTTGTGTACTGCCAACCCTAGGAGAGTTTATTGTGACTGTGGGCACAGTGCGTGGGCCTGCTGGGTGTGCTGAATATAGATTAGCCCCTTATGTGTGTCCGCCGGTAAGCGGTTATGCGCAGCGGTTGCTGTGTGACCTGCACCAGCTGTGATAGCGTGATCGCTTACCAGGCGCTGAGGCCTCTGTCTGTTACGTGCGCGGGGCCGCTCTGGAAGGCTGTCTGCTGTGCCGCCTGTTTGTTTTCGGGTTTGCAGGGCGGTCTGCGGCTGTATGTCTGTTGGCGGTATGGGTAGGTTACGGGCCTCTGCAATACTTCCGGCCCTGTGGTTAAAAGAAAAGTCGCGGCTCTTACTCCCGCGCAACGGTCCGCTCCGGTATCTGTCAGGACCTGCTGCGGGGACTGTACGAGAGCACCAGTCAGATCTTTTGGTGCCTGGGATCTTAATCCTCTTCCCTGGGTATGTTTGGGTAGTTATGAAGGCTATTTTTGTAAGGGTTAAAAGATGTGGGCCTAGGAGCTATTCCTCTACACGGCCATCTTTCAAAGCGGCCAAGCTCCGCCCCCAGCTACCATATTTGTATACTGTACTGTATGTACCGTACTGGTGTTGTACTGTAAAAAAAAAAGTTAAAATAAAGTACCGGTCTAACAACTTTTAAGCACACACACGGTACATACGGTACATACACATATACCAGTACATACCGTATATCCCAGTATATATACGGTATATATAAGCTAGGACTGAGGGACACATTAGCCTAGTGTACAGGGGAACCTGGGTATAGCTGGCACACAGATCTTGTAGTAGTATTACCGTAAATTAAAATACAATATTATTAGTAGAGGAAGGAGGGAGGGAGAGGAAGGAGAGAGGGAGGGAGAGGAAGGAGAGAGGGAGGGAGAGGAAGGAGAGAGGGAGGGAGAGGAAGGAGAGAGGGAGGGAGAGAGGGAGGGAAGAGGAAAGAGAGAGGGAGGCAGAGGAAGGAGGGAGGGAGAGAGGGAGGGAGGGAGAGAGAGAGGGAGGGAGGGGGAGAGAGAGAGGGAGGGAGGGAGGGAGGGGGAGGGGGAGAGAGGGGGGAGGGAGAGAGGGAGGGATAGGGAGGAGAGTGAGGGATGGGGGGAGGGAGAAAAGGAGGGGGAGAGAGGGAGAGAGAGAGGGGGAGAGAGAAGGAGGGAGGGGGAGAGAGAGAGAGGGAGGGAGAGAGGGAGGGATAGGGAGGAGAGGGAGGGATGGGGGAGAGGGAGAGAGGGAGGGGGAGAGAGGGAGGGAGAGAGGGAGAGGGGGAGAGAGAGGGGGAGAGGGAGGGGGAGAGAGAGGGATAGGGAGGAGAGGGAGGGATAGGGAGGAGAGGGAGGGATAGGGAGAAATGGGGCGAGAGAGAAAAAAAGTGAGAGGGATGGGGGTTGGAGAGAGAGGGGGAGAAAGAGGGAGAGTGAGCAAAGTTAGCAAAGAAATTCCTTAACCACTGAGGAGTCACATAATCCATATTACTCAGATGGGCAAGGGTTATCAGAGCAGAGGAGACATTAAGGCATAGTATATAGCAGCATGAAACAGTTCCCTTAGATTTGTAACACACAGACTAGCACAGTGTCTGTAAAACTTTCAGCAGAAAAAAAAAACACTCTAGTGGAAGGCTGTCCCTTTAATCACATTTCTTCCCTGCACAATTTGCTCCGTAGCAGATGTCACATGACCAGCTACACTACAGCCAGACATCCAAATTCCAGTGCGGTCATGTGACATCTGCTACGGAGCAAATTGTGCAGGAAAGAAATGTGATTAGCAGAGAAAGATACCGGGTACGGTATTTAAAGTACGGTACGGTAAAGCCTTCCTAGTGTTTTGTTTTCAGCCCTTGTAGGGAGTGGGACCCCTCATCAGGACTGGACTCCTGACGGTGGGCTGACTGACTGTCTGACTGAGACTGCACAGCACATCGCAAAGCTCCAGCTACTAATATGATATACGGTATATGATTGATTACCGTATATCATATTAGTAGCTGGAGCTTTGCGATGTGCTGCGTCAAAATTTCTGCTGCGATGTGCTGCGTCAATATAACCCCCATATAACCTGTCCTGCTGCCCTGCTGTCACCGTGACCTACCTCGCTCACTCAGTCTGAACCAGTGCACCGCAGTCGCACAGACCACTTCTGCCTGAATCTGGATTCACTGTCGTCTTCGGCAGGGCAGGGCAGGGCAGCACGCCACAAACAAGTCACTCTCAGCAGCTCCCTCCTGCTCACTCTTCTTCCCACCTGAAGTCTGTGTCGGCGCGACCACTACGTCATGCTGCTCTGTGCAATCAAGGCGCATCATTGGCCAGCACAGCCGGGGGCCTATCTAGGGTGGTATGGGCCAGGAGCTGCAACTCAATCCATTCACAGTGTGACTAGCGTGTCTGACTCCTCCCCACACGTCACACAGCTCACTGGTGCTTAAATAACTCAGTTATAATAAGGGTTATAAAAAGTCACCCGGCGTATACGACGACCCTCGACTTTTGAGAAGATTTTCAAGAGTTAAAAAGTCGTCTTATACGCCGGAAAATACGGTATATATATTGTGTAGCTGGTATGTGCTAGTATTAATAATATATATTGTGTGACTGTTATGTGCTAGTGTTAATAATATATATTGTGTAACTGTTATGTGCTAGTGTTAATAATATATATTGTGTAACTGTTATATGCTAGTGTTAATAATATATATTGTGTAGCTGTTATGTGTTAGTGTTAATAATATATATTGTGTAGCTGTTATGTACTAGTGTTAATAATATATATTGTGTAACTGTTATCTGCTAGTGTTAATAATATATATTGTGTAACTGTTATGTGCTAGTGTTAATAATGTATATTGTGTAACTGTTATGTGCTTGTGTTAATAATATATATTGTGTAACTGTTATGTGCTAGTGTTAATAATATATATTGTGTGACTGTTATGTGCTAGTGTTAATAATATATATTGTGTGACTGTTATGTGCTAGTGTTAATAATATATATTGTGTAGCTGTTATGTGCTGGTGTTAATATATATTGTGTAGCTGTTATGTGCTAGTGTTAATAATATATATATTGTGTAGCTGTTATGTGCTAGTGTTAATAATATATATTGTGTAACTGTTATGTGCTAGTGTTAATAATATATATTGTGTAACTGTTATGTGCTAGTGTTAATAATATATATTGTGTAACTGTTATGTGCTAGTGTTAATAATATATATTGTGTAACTGTTATGTGCTAGTGTTAATAATATATATTGTGTAACTGTTATGTGCTAGTGTTAATAATATATATTGTGTAACTGTTATGTGCTAGTGTTAATAATATATATTGTGTAACTGTTATGTGCTAGTGTTAATAATATATATTGTGTAGCTGTTATGTGCTAGTGTTAATAATATATATTGTGTAACTGTTATGTACTAGTGTTAATAATATATATTGTGTAACTGTTATGTACTAGTGTTAATAATATATATTGTGTAACTGTTATCTGCTAATGAAGAATATAACAGGGACAATGTGCTCAGTTTCTGTCATTCTAATGAACCCGTCTTTGAAATAGAGACACATTTTCTGTTTGAATAATTGGCTGCTGCTTGACATGTGACTTCTCAGGGTGTTTCTGGGAACTGTAGTTTTCTATCTCTCCTCCCCTTACTTCCTGTACATCTGCAGCTGGGTGAGTGAGTCAGGCTGTGTGTATTGTGTGATTATAAGTTTGTGTTTATTTCTGAACTGCTGAAAAATTATCAGTTTTTATAAATGTTGTCCTTTTAGTGTATGTTATTTACCTGCTTGTGCCAGGCAATGAGATAGTAACTGCTGTTTAAATGTAAGTGCTAGTGAAAGGGTTATACACTCTCTGCGGCTCTCTGTCCTTGTAAAGGGGTTAATACAGTCTGTGCTGCTCTCTGTGCTAGTGAAGGGTTAATACAGTCTGTGCTGCTCTCTGTGCTAGTGGAGGGTTAATACACACTGTTCTGTTCTCTGTGCTAGTGAAGGGTTAATACACACTGTTCTGTTCTCTGTGCTAGTGAAGGGTTAATAAACACTGTTATGTTCTCTGTGCTAGTGAAGGGTTAATACACACTGTTCTGTTCTCTGTGCTAGTGAAGGGTTAATACACACTGTTCTGTTCTCTGTGCTAGTGAAGGGTTAATAAACACTGTTATGTTCTCTGTGCTAGTGAAGGGTTAATACACACTGTTCTGTTCTCTGTGCTAGTGAAGGGTTAATACACACTGTGCTGTTCTCTGTGCTAGTGAAGGGTTAATACACACTGTGCTACTCTCTGTGCTAGTGAAGGGTTAATACACACTGTGCTACTCTCTGTGCTAGTGAAGGGTTAATACACACTGTACTGCTCTCTGTGCTAGTAAAGGGTTAATACATAATGTTCTGCTCTCTGTCCTAGTAAAGGGGTTAATACAGTCTGTGCTGCTCGCTGTGCTAGTGGAGGGTTAATACACACTGTGCTGCTCTCTGTGCTAGCTAAGGGTTAATACACACTGTGCTGCTCTCTGTGCTAGTGAATGGGTTAATACACACTGTGCTGTTCTCTGTGCTAGTGAAGGGTTAATACAGTCTGTGCTGCTCTCTGTGCTAGTGGAGGGTTAATACACACTGTTCTGTTCTCTGTGCTAGTGAAGGGTTAATACACACTGTTCTGTTCTCTGTGCTAGTGAAGGGTTAATAAACACTGTTATGTTCTCTGTGCTAGTGAAGGGTTAAAGTGGATGTAAATTTTTTACATATTGACCCTCAAAATCAGTTTTTATGGACTCCATTATCAATACCGCATATTTTTTTTTTATATCTACGGAACATATAAATTAATAATTACGTTACTAACTTTGCTCCGTTTTCATGCTCCGCTCCTCCCATCCATAACTTCCTTTATTTTCAGCGTATAACGACTAGAGCGGTCCCGCCCGCTCTATGACGTATCACTCTTGCGCGTTCACGACGGCTACAGTTTGTGCGCATGCGTTTGTAATTAAGTGCCGAATATGTTTGTTATTGATTTTCCATTTCAAACAGTTTGCGGCGCAGCATTGATACTTACTTGCAGGTCCTGTGAAATACACTGAGGTTGTGAATGCGGGCTTTATATGCGCATGCTTAGAGCGTGTGCGCGCATCGCTTAGAAATACAGCTCAAGTGGTTATACGCATGCGCATATAAAAGACGCATGCGCAGAGATTTAAAATGACGTTATGAAAAGGGGGCTGGACGCCACGGGGTACGCCACATTATTAGTTTAGGGAAATGTCAATCAATGTTAAGAAAGCGGAACAAAATGGCGGGCGGAGGGAGAAATCAAGACTTTGGGAGTTATATAGGTATATAAATAGGTATTATATGACGTTTGCAGTAAATTCATGAATTAAAGTTATGCTATTTTTTTATGATGAAACGTTTGTGAATGTCGAGTATCAGTGAGTTTACATGCACTTTAATACACACTGTTCTGTTCTCTGTGCTAGTGAAGGGTTAATACACACTGTGCTGCTCTCTGTGCTAGTGAAGGGTTAATACACACTGTGCTACTCTCTGTGCTAGTGAAGGGTTAATACACACTGTGCTACTCTCTGTGCTAGTGAAGGGTTAATACACACTGTACTGCTCTCTGTGCTAGTAAAGGGTTAATACATAATGTTCTGCTCTCTGTCCTAGTAAAGGGGTTAATACAGTCTGTGCTGCTCGCTGTGCTAGTGGAGGGTTAATACACACTGTGCTGCTCTCTGTGCTAGCTAAGGGTTAATACACACTGTGCTGCTCTCTGTGCTAGTGAATGGGTTAATACACACTGTGCTGTTCTCTGTGCTAGTGAAGGGTTAATACACACTGTGCTGCTCCCTGTGCTAGTGAAGGGCTAATATACACTGTGCTGCTCTCTGTGCTAATGAAGGGTTAATACACACTGTGCAGCTCTCTGTGCTAGTGAGGGGTTAATACACACTGTGCTGCTCTCAGTGCTAGTGAAGGGGTTAATACACACTGTGCTGCTCTCTGTGCTAGTGAAGGGTTAATACACTCTGTGCTGCTCTCTTTGCTAATGAAGGGTTAATACACACTGTGCAGCTCTCTGTGCTAGTGAAGGGTTAATACACACTGTGCTGCTCTCTGTGCTAGTGAAGGGTTAATACACACAGTGCTGTTCTCTGTGCTAGTGAAGGGTTAATACACACAGTGCTGCTCTCTGTGCTAGTGAAGGGTTAATACACACAGTGCTGCTCTCTGTGCTAGTGAAGGGTTAATACACACTGTGCAGATCTCTGTGCTAGTGAAGGGTTAATACACACTGTGCAGCTCTCTGTGCTAGTGAAGGGTTAATACACACTACACCACTCTTTGTACTTGGGCATGGTGTAGCTATAACTTTCCTGACACATTTTAATTCTAATTTGGGTATTTCCAGATAGCTCTTCAAAAATATATTATAAAGTTCACTTACACTCATATTAAAAATATATTATAAAGTTCACTTACACTCATATTAAAAATATATTATAAAGTTCACTTACACTCATATTAAAAATATATTGCACACAAAAGTTATCACAGCATGCGTTCTCGAGTGTTAGAAATATAAACCCGCTAAAGGGTATACAGTATATATGTGTATGTGTATATCAGACCTAGGCGTGTGGCTGAAGTGGAGACCCCCATGGTACAGTGCAGCTGAGGAAGCTGTGTCTGAAGGAGAGAGCCAGGTTTCTGTGAGAGACAGAAGATTGAGAGAGATAAAGAAGTCATGGATAGAAGTGAGCTTGTTGCAAACAGAGCGAGAGTTCCAGAGTGCACAAGTGAAGGGGGCAGTGGCTTTAGATGCAAGAGGAATGAGATTAAGGTTACCAGAATTTTGTTTTTGAAGTCTATTGAAAGGCACACATGGGGGTGCAAGGCTAGGAAGTTGTGGGGGCTCGGATTGGGGGAGATGTCACGTCGCTGGTCTTTCTATGGGGGTGTTTATTTAATAGTGCAGTCTCTAGTAATTCATAGTAAGTTTTATTACATTGCATTTAGGGATGCACCGAAATTTTGGCCGCAGAAACATTTTGGCCGGATATGGGATTATCATTTTTTGCCTGTTTTTTTTTTTTTTTGGGTAAAATTATTCTGTAGCATATTATTGTTTTAAGATATTTTTGTCCAATTTTAGTGTGTTACTTTCAATAAAAGTGTGGGCTTTTCATTAAGTAGTCTAATTATGCAAAAATAATAATAAAAAAAAAATTGAAAAATAATTTGAAAAAAGAAATTTTCAGTATTGGTTTTCGGCCAAGTGCATTCCGGATTTTCGGGTTCGGTTTCGGTCCAGAATTTCCATTTTGGTGCATCACTAATTGTATTGTTAGTTTGCATCTGTTGATTTTGTTATTATATATTTTATGAACATTTTAAATGGGCTGAGCTTGATTAAAGAGATCATATTTCATTATGTTATCAATCTATGTAAACACAAAGGCTTCCTTTTCTTATCTCTGTCCTAGAAAACAATTAAAAGTTAACATTTTAGAGCCTGTCTCTCTGAACCCCCCCCCCCCCCCCCTTGCAGTGTGATTTAAGACAACTCACTACTGACCAAGAGAATTTAAAGGACTGGGGGTGGAGCACATGAAAAATACAAAATGTAGAGTCTGTTAAGCATTGTACAAATTGGTCACAAGGAGGGTACCTATCCGGTACAGAAAGACTACAGATACAGTGTGTAGCTTCATGCGGTTTGTAACAACGGACTATCACACGCATAGTATCTGTGTATGTTTCTTCCTGTTACCCTTAGTGATCTACAAGAACTTTAGCTTTTGTTATTAATAAATTGTTCATTTGCTTTAAAGGGACACTGAACCCAAATTTTTTCTTTTGTGATTCAGATAGAGCATGACATTTTAAGCAACTTTCTACTTATTTACTCCTATTATCAATTTTTCTTCAATCTCTTGCTATCTTTATTTGAAAAAAAGGCATCTAAGCTTTTTTTATTTTGGTTCATACCTCTGGACAGCAGTTTTTTATTGGTGGATGAATGCATCAACCAATCAGCAAGAACAACCCTGGTTGTTCACCAAAAATGGGCTGGCATCTAAACTTACATTCTTGCATTTCAAATAAAGATGCCAAGAGAATGAATACAATTTGATAATAGGAGTAAATTAGAAAGTTGCTTACAATTTCATGCTCTATCTGAATCACAAAATATGTTTTTTTTGGGTTCAGTGTCCCTTTAAGCATTTGTCTGTGTCTGTATCCAGTCTGCCTGGGGTCTGCACAATAAACCTGATTACCTTGAGCTGTTGAAGCTCTAACTAATGTGAGTATTCTGGGTCTGCCTTCCATCTGGGGAGTGAAGATCACACAGTATTATGCTATGTGTTTCTTTCTCTTCATTCTGAGGAACATCGTATGGACTATTTGTATTTGTGGTACTGTCTCCATTAAAGACTCTTTTCACGTTGGAGATATTACTACATATTGGTCGGTACTACATATTGGTCTGCATTATTATCACTATTTGTATTTGTGGTATTGTCTCCATTAAAGACTCTTTTCACGTTGGATATATTACTACAAATTGGTCGGTACTACATATTGGTCTGTATTATTATCACTATTTGTATTTGTGCTACTGTCTCCATTAAAGACTCTTTTCACGTTGGATATATTACTACATATTGGTCGGTACTATATATTGGTCTGTATTATTATCACTATTTGTGTGTGGTTTTTGTTACACATTTTATTTTTAGTTACATATAAACAACTCTTATGTAACATTTGTGTGAGTGCTGCTCTTTGATATAAATAATGGAAAAATGATTATAATATATTTGTAAGGTTGTAGTTTGTCCCACTCATAAATAGATTGTCTACTCCTGAGCTTATACTGTACTTGTAAAGTTCTGGAAAGATAAATATTTAAGGTGCAACTGTAACACCCATAGAGCTAACTGTACTAAATCCTTGTGCAGAATCAATAGCACATATGTAATAACCTAAACAGCTGATCTGTATCACATGAATTGTTATGCGTGCCTTTAATTATACCATACGTAGTTAATCAGAACCATTATTTATTATTATCTGTCTAAACCATTTAACATACTTTTTACAGACACGGTCAGAGCACTGAGAGATATCAGGTATTGATGTAACTGGAGTTAATAAGGGAACCTTCTTCCTGAGCACAGACATTGGAGCCTGTTATCAGCATGAACTCATATGTGTTAGGTGAGTAAAATAGATATTATGCTGACTTTAATTACTAGGAAAATAGAATAAATCACCCATTAAACAAATATAAACTATTATATTTATATCTGCACCTTTTAAGAACATTTGTGTCAACACCGGCTCTCAGATCACCTGCAACTCTACCTTCCCCTGCCATGACCCAACTCATGGAACACCCATAACTACACTTACGCCTACCTTGTTCCCATATGTGGAACACCCAGAACTCTACCAGTAAGTGTTCCCCACCCCAGAACTGCCACTGATTTGTGTGCTTAATTTCACAGTGAGTCTTATTAAACAAATACATTTTTGGCTGATTATATAAATGAAACAACTGCAACCGCAAGCTAAGAAGTATCATAAGATCACTGCTCCTTTAGCCTTTCACAACATCTCTCACTAATTATTAGTCTGTGATGATTAAGATATCATATTCTCATCCTACTGGTTGAGCATGAGCCTGGCAGGGCTGTATGTGCATTTGCTTGTGCAATGTTAAATAAGGATGGTAGATGCCACCTATCTTGCCCACAATACAGATATACTTTTTTCCCTGGCTGAGAACATTATCCAACTGCACCTAATTTAATGCGGCGCTATAAATCATTTTCATCAGTAATCAGTGGTTTAGTTTATTATGATGTAGAAATATTTACATTATTTGTCTTTCTTTGTTTAAATTTGTGATTTACAGGTTAATCAATTTAAAAATAAACACAAACAGAAGCCATTTTATGGAGTGTAAATAAATAATATGATTTGTGTAAGACGATGGATTCCATTTTAAAGAATAAACTTTCTTTAATACTTTTCTTTTTATGTAGACAATCACTTGAATAGTTCATACCCATCCTTCACTACAGGAAGCATCAGAATGATACCACAAACTCCAAAAGTCTTAGAAACTAATGACTATTCACAAACATTGGGGAAATCACAGCAGATATTTAAAGGAGATGGAGAATTGGCAGGAACTGGGCAGCAATCATTATGTACAGAGAGTAATTTAGTCATCAAACAAGAGGACAACATTTATGACTTATCTAGTGAAATGATTATCCCAGAGGATAAACCACACACATTTACTGAGTTTTCAAAACATTTAAAAAAAGAGGGCAGTCTTAAGTCTAGCCAAATCGTTCATACAAATAAGAAACCTTTCAAATGTACAGAATGTAAGAAAAGATTCACATCTAATTTGCATTTCCTTGAACACCACACAGTTCACACAGTTGTTAAAACTCACACGTGTACAGAATGTGGGAGATGTTTCACATCTAAAGGAAGCCTTATGTATCACAAAAAGACCCACACAGGGGAGAAACCTTTCACATGTAATGAATGTGGGAGATGTTTTACATCCAAGGGAAATCTCATATCTCATGAAAAGACCCACACAGGGGAGAAACCTTTCACATGTAATGAGTGTGGGAGATGTTTCACATCCAAGGGAAATCTCATATCTCATGAAAAGACCCACACAGGGGAGAAACCTTTCACGTGTACAGAGTGTGGAAAAAGATTTACACAAATAAGTAATTTGAGAAAACATGAAAGGAGTCACACGGGAGAAAAGCCTTTCACATGTACAGAGTGTGGAAAATGTTTTACATATATGAGTAATCTGAAAACTCATGAAAGGAGTCACACAGGAAAAAAGCTTTTCACATGTACAGAGTGTGGAAAAAGTTTTACATATATGAGTAAATTGAAAACCCATGAAAGGAGTCACACAGGAGAAAAGCATTTCAAATGTACAGAGTGTGGAAAAGGTTTTACACAAATGAGTCATCTGAAAACTCATGAAAGAATTCACACAGGAGAAAAGCCTTTCAAATGTACAGAGTGTGGAAAAAGTTTTACACATAAGAGTTATCTGAAAACTCATGAAAGGATTCACACAGGAGAAAAGCCTTTTAAATGTACAGAGTGTGGAAAAGGTTTTACACAAATAAATGATCTAAGAACTCATGAAAGGATTCACACAGGAGAAAAGCCTTTCACATGTACAGAATGTGGAAAAAGTTTTCCACAAAAGAGTTATCTGAAAACTCATGAAAGGAGTCACACAGGGGAAAAGCCTTTCACATGTACAGAGTGTGGGAAATGTTTTACACAAAAGAGTTATCTGAAAACTCATGAAAGGATTCACACAGGGGAAAAGCCTTTCACATGTACAGAGTGTGGAAAATGTTGTACACATAAGAGTAATCTGAGAAAACATGAAAGGATTCACAAGGGAAGAAAACTTTCACATGTTTAGAAAGTGGAAAAAAGGTTTTTATTGTAATCAGGTATCACAAAACACCAAATATTTACACACAAATAAACTTTATATACACAGTGTACAAACCTTTTTACAATTATCCTAAAGAGGACACACTCTCTAAATAGAAGCATCAAAAAGGATCCTATTGTAAATAATACTTTCTAATTCCAGTTATAAAATCCCCAGATTGGAAGTGCTCTCCTGCTGTCCTTTGTTCCTCTATATATGTGCACCTCATTTTCTCTCATATCAATGTGATAAAATCCAAACAAAACACAGGAACATACAGATCTGTCCTCATACTGACCAGTTTAAACAACCATTCAGCACAAAATCACCCCCAGTGTTGTTTATTAATATGCCAGTGTTAGGAGTTGTACGTTTGATTTACAAATGAGAGGAAATAATTATATTTACAGAATAAAGGAGTCTTTATATAAATAGAGTGTTAGAGAATTATATAAACAAGAACATCAGTCTCAAATGATTGACATCTGGGAGATATATTTAATGTGCACATCATGTGGATAAACCTTTTCCTATAGCAATAGATGCTTAGCATTGTACATGTTATATACCAGAGGAACTACTGATGGGAAACTGATTTTATTTAATGAGACACAATATCAGTAACCGGTACATATGTGATCATAATCAGTTTAATTTAAATGGCTACTATAACCTACATGTATACTGGGTATGTAATATGTGTGTCATGTGATCATAATCAGTTTAATTTAAATGGCTACTATAACCTACATGTATACTGGGTATGTCATATGTGTGTCATGTGATTATAATCAGTTTAATTTAAATGGCTACTATAGCCTACATGTATACTGGGTATGTCATATGTGTGTCATGTGATCATAATCAGTTTCATTTAAATGGCTACTATAACCTACATGTATACTGGGTATGTAATATGTGTGTCATGTGATCATAATCAGTTAATTTAAATGGCTACTATAACCTACATGTATACTGGGTATGTAATATGTGTGTCATGTGATCATAATCAGTTTAATTTAAATGGCTACTATAACCTACATGTATACTGGGTATGTAATATGTGTGTCATGTGATCATAATCAGTTTAATTTAAATGGCTACTATAACCTACATGTATACTGGGTATGTAATATGTGTGTCATGTTCTGTAACTTGATATTATGTCTGTTAGATGTTTTCATGTTAGTTAGAAGCCACAAGAACTGATAATAGCACATACTGTATATATAAAGGGAACATTATATGTCTGATAAATCCCTTTGTATCAAGAGCACAAGTGTTAGGTATATTTATACCATTGTGTGCATATATCATGTAATGCTGCTGTTTACTATATAATGATATACAATGTTTTTTCCTGCAAATAAAAAGTGATTGTAATCCAGAACAGTATTTTGTGTTTTTTTGTCTAATTAAAAACACAATATCACAGAATAATAAGGAAAACATCATCAAAAACAGAAGCCAAATCTGACAGTGAAAGATATACGCTGATAATTCAGATAGAGCAGCAATTTTACCCAACTTTCTAATTTATTTCTATTATCTAATTTGCTTTGTTCTTTTGGTATCCTTTGTCAAAGAGTAAACCTCAAAGGCTGATATTCGATTACGGATGTGCATTTAGCACTCTGTGCAGCAGTGCTTGTAACTATGTATAATATTGCTATAAATGTTGTTGCAATCTCTGCTGCGTAAAGACACGTGCACACATCTGAGTACTAGGAGAACTCTTTAACAAAGGATACCAAGAGAACTAAGCAAAATTGATAATATAAGTAAATTAGTTGTTTGAAATATCATATTCTATCCAATCTATTTAAGTTTAATATTTACTTTACTGTCCCTTTAACAGTACATAAAACAATATCAAATTAACCCCCGACCTACACCAACCCAGATTATTAATCACCAGCAAGACTTTATACACAGACATTTTATGTTACTTAAATTGTACTTAAAGGGATAGGACATTAAATGTTGATGATTCAGATAGAATGTGTCATTTTAAGACACTTTAACCTTCACTTCTGTTATAAAATTTACTTTGTTCTTTTGATATCCTTTGCTAAAAAAGAATATGTACATATTCCCAGCAGCAGAAAGTTACTACTGGGAGCTGACTGCTGATTGGTGGCTACACACATGACTCTTGTCATTGGCTCACCAGATATGCTCAGCTAGCTCCCAGTAGTACATTGCTGCTGTAAAGCTTACTTCAACTATGTGTTTAATTTCTTTGCAGGAGTTAAATCATAGTTATATACAATCAGTGGTACAATAATAAACTGATCTAATATATTTATTTTGCAAGATGTACCGAGTCCACGGATTCATCCTAGCTTGTGGGATATTGTCCTTCCTGACAGGAAGTAGCAAAGAGAGCACCACAACAGAGCTGTCTATATAGCTCCCCCTTAACTCCACCCCCTAGTCATTCTCTTTGCTGGCTCTAAGCAGGAAGAGTAAAGAGAAGAGGTTTCAAACTGTTAGTTTTTATTTCAACTTTACTCAAGAGTTTGTTATTTTTAAATGGTACCGGTGTTGTACTATTTGCTCTCAGGCAGGACATAGATGAAGTTTTCTGCCTGGAGGATGATGATCTTAGCATTTGTAACTAAGGTCCACTACTGTTCCCACAGAAGCTGAGGAGTACAGGAAAACTTCATTGTGAGGAACGTTTTCTTGCTATACAGCAATGAGGTATGTTCAGTCATATTTTCTGCAGAGACTGTGTTAACTCAGAAAGGCTGACAGTGCCCCCATTAGGGGAAGGGTAAGCAGTAATCCTAGTGTTATCAGAGGTTTTTACTAGCTTGCATAAAGGGTTAATTTTTTGTGGGCACTCAGTTTGTTATGTGAATTTGGGACAAACGTTTTTGTGTCTGGGAGTAACGTTTTCTGTTTTATGGGACATTTGCTTGAGGGTTCTTTGGGGTTGTTTATAACCCACATGGCTTTCAGGCAGGGTTTGTTAGTTTTGTGTAGGCCTCAGCAACATTGAGTGAGGTGGGCGGGGCCTACATTTACAAGCAGCAAGCAACTTCTCCTGAGGTCCTGAGAGTCTTCTGAGGGACTAATTGAAGCTTTAAACCCCATATTATCGCTTTCTAAGGGTTTGGGGGTCTAAAGCTTAGTGGGTACACTGTTAAAATTTTGGAATTTTTGAAGCAATTTTAACCTGTTTTGCAGTTTGTGTATGCCTTTTTTTCTCTTAAAGGTACAGTACCGTTTTTGCAAATTGTGTTTTTTTCATTAAATAAAGTGTTTTCCAAGCTTGCTTGCTTCATTACTAGCCTGTTAAACATGTCTGACACTGAGGAAACTCATTGTTCAATTTGTTTAGAAGCCATTGTGGAACCCCCTCTAAGAATGTGTCCCAATTGTACTGATATGTCTATAAATTGCAAACAGCATATTTTGACTTATAAGAATTTGGCATTAAATGATTCTCACACAGAAGCCCAGAGGCAGAACTTTTTTTCACTTTCTGCAATGAGATTGCACCTTTACAGAGTGGGACAAGTTAGGGGACTAAGAGCCAATCAATACTGCATATTTGACTTTTCACCTCATACAGCACTTATCTGTGGATGTGCTGTGTTAAGGAAAACTTACACAGTGCTGCCAGAGCAAAGCTCTTTTTGAAGAGAACAGCCTGATGTGGAGCAGCGCTGCAAAGTTAAAGCAGTAACAGTTCCTCCATGAGTCCTGTATTTTCTGCAATGACATCTCAGATCACTGCATGTTCTGCCTTGGGGGACAGAAGTAAATCAGGTTTCGCCATCTAGTTCTCCCCAAGTGTCACAACCAGTTACGCCCGCACAAGCGACGCCAAGTACTTCTAGTGCGGCTAATTCTTTCACCTTGCAAGATATGGCTTCAGTTATGAATACTACCCTCACAGAGGTTTTATCTAAACTGCCAGGGTTGCAAGGGAAGCACAGTAGCTCTGAGTTAAGAAGAAATGCTGAGCCTTCTGACGCTTTAGTAGCCGTATTCGATATTCCCTCACAATGTTCTGAGGTAGGGATGAGGGATTTGCTGTCTGAGGGAGAGATTTCTGCTAGAGCACCTCCGTTTATTGCTCAGGGAGGTTTTAGCTACTCTGGATGATTGTGACCCTATTGTCGTTCCAGAGAAATTGTGTAAAATGGACAAATATTTAGAGGTTTCCTGTTTACACTGATGTTTTTCTGGTCCCTAAGAGGATTTTGGACATTGTTACTAAGGAGTAGGATAGACCAGGTATTCCGTTCGCTCCCCCTCCTGTTTTTAAGAAAATGTTCCCCATTTCTGACACCATAAATGACTCATGGCAGACAGTCCCTAAGGTGGAGGGAGCTATTTCTACTCTGGCTAAGCGTACAACTATACCTATTGAAGACAGTTGTGCTTTCATTGATCCTATGTATAAAAAGTTAGAGAGTCTCCTAAAGAAAATTTTTGTTCATCAGGGTTTTCTTCTTCAACCTAAAGCGTGCATTGTTCCGGTAACCACTGCAGCTGCTTTTTGGTTTGAGGCTCTAGAAGAGGCTCTTCAGATGGAGACCCAACTAGATGATATTTTGGACAGAATTAAGGCCCTTAAGTTGGCTAATTCTTTTATTACATTAAGTTAGCGGCAAAGAATTCAGGTTTTGCCATTTTAACGCGAAGAGCGTTATGGCTTAAGTTCTGGTCAGCTGATGTGTCCTCTAAATTTAAGCTTTTGACCATCCCTTTCAAAGGTAAGACCCTATTCGGGCCTGCACTGAAAGAGATCATTTCAGACATCACTGGAGGGAAGGGTCATGCCCTCCCTCAAGATAAGTCAAATAAGACAAGGACCAAATAAAATAATTTTCGTTCCTTTCGAAACTTCAAGGGTGGTCCGGCTTCCTCTTCCCCTGCTGCAAAGCAAGAGGGGAACTTTGCTCAATCCAAGCCAACCTGGAGACCTAACGAGGCTTGGAACAAGGGTAAACAGGCCAAAAAGCCTGCTGCTGCCACTAAGACAGCATGAACGGGTAGCCCCCGATCCGGGACCGGATCAAGTAGGGGGCAGACTTTCTCTCTTTGCTCAGGTCTGGGCAAGAGATGTTCAGGACTCCTGGGCCGTAGAAATTGTAACCCAGGGGTATCTCCTAGATTTCAAAGATTCTCCTCCAAGGGGGAAGTTCCATCTTTCTCAATTGTCTGAGAGAGAGGCATTCTTATGCTGTGTAGAAGACCTTTTTACCATGGGAGTGATCTGCCCAGTTCTGAAAACAGAACAGGGGCAAGGTTTCTATTACAATCTGTTTGTGGTTCCCAAAAATGAGGGAACCTTCAGACCAATTCTAGATCTCAAGATCCTAAACCAATTCCTAAGAGTTCCATCCTTCAAGATGGAGACCATTCGGACTATTTTACCAATGATCCAGGAGGGTCAATATATGACTACCGTGGATCTAAAGGATGCATATCTACACATTCCTATCCACAAAGATCATCACCAGTTCCTCAGGTTTGCCTTTCTGGACAGGCATTACCAGTTTGTGGCTCTTCCCTTTGGGTTGCCACGGCGCCAAGAATCTTCACAAAGGTGCTAGGGTCCCTTCTGGCGGTCCTAAGGCCGAGGGGCATAGCAGTGGCGCCTTATCTAGACGACATCTTAATTCAAGCGTCGACTTTCCAACTTGCCAAGTCTCACACGGAATTAGTGTTGGCCTTTCTAAGATCTCATGGGTGGAAGGTGAACGTGAAAAAGAGTTATCTTATTCCTCTCACAAGAGTTCCATTCCACACAGCTGATATAACAATACTATAAGACAATACATAGTGAGTAAGTGAAGTTATTTCTGTGTGTTTATTGCATTATTAGTCACTGTACGTTTGTGACACACGGATAATATCCCAGCACACAGCTGATATAACAATACTATTAGACATTAAATAGTTAGTCAGTGAAGTTATTTATATGTGTTTATTGCATTATTAGTCACTGTATGTCTGTGACACACAGATAATATCCCGGCACACAGCTGATATAAGAATACTATTAGACATTAAATAGTGAGTGAGTGAAGTTATTTCTATGTGTTTATTGCATTATTAGTCACTGTATGTCTGTGACACACAGATAATATCTGACACACAGCTGATATAACAATACTATTAGACATTAAATAGTTAGTCAGTGAAGTTATTTCTATGTGTTTATTGCATTATTAGTCACTGTATGTCTGTGACACACAGATAATATCCCGGCACACAGCTGATATAAGAATACTATTAGACATTAAATAGTGAGTAAGTGAAGTTATTTCTATGTGCTTATTGTGCATTATTAGTCACTGTACGTCTGTGACACACAGATAATATCCCGGCACACAGCTGATATAACAATACTATCAGACAATAAATAGTGAGTCAGTGAAGTTATTTCTATGTGTTTATTGCATTATTTGTCACTGTACGTTTGTGACACACAGATAATATCCCGGCACACAGCTGATATAACAATAATATTAATAAAGTCCAGCAGTTTCCAGCACAAAATACCAAAGGTGCAAGCCCCAGGGAGTTACATATATAACAATAATATTAGACATTAAATAGTGAGTGAGGGAAGTTATTTTATGTATTTATTGCTTTATTAGTCACTGCACGTTTGTGACAAACAGATAATATCCCGGCACACAGCTGATATAACAATAATATCAGAAATTAAATAGTGAGTGAGTGAAGTTATTTCTATGTGTTTATTGCATTATTAGTCACTGTACGTTTGTGACACACAGCTGATATAACAATACTATAAGACATTAAATAGTGAGGGAGTGAAGTTTTTTCTATGTGTTTATTGCATTATTAGTCACTGTATGTTTGTGACACACAGATAATATCCCGGTACACAGCTGATATAACAATACTATTAGACATTAAATAGTGAGTGAAGTTATCTCTATGTGTTTATTGCATTATTATTCACTGTACGTCTGTGACACACAGATAATATCCCGGTACACAGCTGATATAACAGTACTATTAGACATTAAATAGTGAGTCAGTGATGTTACCTCTATGTGTTTATTGCATTATTAGTCACTGTACGTCTGTGACACACAGATAATATCCCGGCACACAGCTGATATAACAATACTATTAGACATTAAATAGTGAGTGAGTGAAGTTACCTCTATGTGTTTTTTGCATTATTAGTCACTGTATGTCTGTGATACACAGATAATATCCTGGCACACAGCTGATATAACAGTACTATTAGACATTAAATAGTGAGTCAGTGATGTTACCTCTATGTGTTTATTGCATTATTAGTCACTGTACGTCTGTGACACACAGATAATATCCCGGCACACAGGTGATATAACAATACTATTAGACATTAAATAGTGAGTGAGTGAAGTTACCTCTGGGTGTTTATTGCATTATTCGTCACTGTACGTCTGTGACACACAGATAATATCCTGGCACACAGCTGATATAACAATACTATTAGACATTAAATAGTGAGTGAAGTTATTTCTACGTGTTTATTGTATTATTAGTCACTGTACATCTGTAACACACAGATAATATCCTGGCACACAGCTGATATAACAATACTATTAGATATTAAATAGTGAGTGAGTGAAGTTACTTCTATGTGTTTGTTGCATTATTAGTCACTGTATGTCTGTGACACACAGATAATATCCCGGCACACAGCTGAGATATCAATACTATTAGACATTAAATAGTGAGTGAGTGAAGTTATTTCTATGTGTTTATTGCATTATTAGTCACTGTACGTCTGTGACACACAGATAATTTCTTTCATGTAATTAGCAAGAGTCCATGAGCTAGTGACGTATGGGATATACATTCCTACCAGGAGGGGCAAAGTTTCCCAAACCTCAAAATGCCTATAAATACACCCCTCACCACACCCACAAATCAGTTTTACAAACTTTGCCTCCCGTGGAGGTGGTGAAGTAAGTTTGTGCTAGATTCTACGTTGATATGCGCTTCGCAGCAGGCTGGAGCCCGGTTTTCCTCTCAGTGTGCAGTGAATGTCAGAGGGATGTGAAGAGAGTATTGCCTATTTGAATTCAATGGTCTCCTTCTACGGGATCTATTTCATAGGTTCTCTGTTATCGGTCGTAGAGATTCATCTCCTACCTCCCTTTTCAGATCGACGATATACTCTTATATACCATTACCTCTACTGATTCTCATTTCAGTACTGGTTTGGCTTTCTACTACATGTAGATGAGTGTCCTGGGGTAAGTAAGTCTTATTTTTTGTGACACTCTAAGCTATGGTTAGGCACTTTTATATAAAGTTCTAAATATTTGTGTTTAAACATTTATTTGCCTTGATTCAGGATGATCAATATTCCTCATTTCAGACAGTCAGTTTCATTATTTGGGATAATGCATATGAATAATCAATTTTTTCTTACCTTAAAAAATTGACTTTTTTCCCTGTGGGATGTTAGGCTCGCGGGGGCTGAAAATGCTACATTTTATTGCGTCATTCTTGGCGCGGACTTTTTTGGCGCAAAAATTTTTTTTGTAATTTCCGGCGTCATACTTGTCGCCGGAAGTTGTTCGTGATTGCGTAATTTTTTTGACGTTTTGCGCCAAAAATGTCGGCGTCGCCGGATGTGGCGTCATTCTTGGCGCCAAAAGCATTTAGGCGCCAAATAATGTGGGCGTCTTTTTTGGCGCTAAAAATATGGGCGTCATTATTGTCTCCACATTATTTAAGTTTCATTTTTTATTCGCTTCTGGTTGCTAGAGGCTTGTTCATTGGCATTTTTTCCCATTCCTGAAACTGTCATTTAAGGAATTTGATAGATTTTGCTTTATATGAAAAAGGAACGGTTTCTGTTTGGAAACCATCTCCAGTCTGGAATAAATCCAAGCCTTTTAGAAAGCCAAAGCCAGCTCCTAAGTCCACATGAAGGTGCGGCCCTCATTCCAGCACAGGTGGTAGGGGGCAGATTACGATTTTTCAAAGAAATTTGGATCAATTCGATTCACAGTCTTTGGATTCAGAACATTGTTTCACAAGGGTACAGAATAGGTTTCAAGATAAGGCCACCTGAAAGAAGATTTTTTCTTTCTCGCGTTCCAATAAATCCAGTGAAGGCTCAGGCGTTTCTGAAATGTGTTTCAGATCTAGAGTTGGCTGGAGTAATTGTGCCAGTTCCGGTTCTGGAACAGGGTGTGGGGTTTTACTCAAATCTATTTATTGTACCAAAGAAGGAGAATTCCTTCAGACCAGTTCTGGTTTTAAAAATATTGAATCGTTATGTAAGGATACCAACATTCAAAATGGTAACTATAAGGACTATTCTGCCTTTTGTTCAGCAAGGGCATTATATGTCCACAATAGATTTACAAGATGCATATCTGCATATTCCGATTCATCCAGATCACTTTCAGTTTCTGAGATTCTCTTTTCTAGACAAGCATTACCAGTTTGTGGCTCTGCCGTTCGGCTTAGCAACAGCTCCAAGGATTTTTACAAAGGTTCTCGGTGCCCTTCTATCTGTAATCAGAGAACAGGGTATTGTGGTATTTCCTTATTTGGACGATATCTTGGTACTTGCTCAGTCTTCACATTTAGCAGAATCTCATACGAATCGACTTGTGTCGTTTCTTCAAGAACATGGTTGGAGGATCAATTTACCAAAGAGTTCATTAATTCCTCAGACAAGGGTAACCTTTTTAGGTTTCCAAATAGATTCAGTGTCCATGACTTTGTCTCTGACGGACAAGAGACGTCTGAAATTGGTTTCAGCTTGTCGAAACCTTCAGTCTCAATCATTCCCTTCGGTAGCCTTATGCATGGAAATTCTAGGTCTTATGACTGCTGCATCGGACGCGATCCCCTTTGCTCGTTTTCACATGCGACCTCTTCAGCTCTGTATGCTGAACCAGTGGTACAGGGATTATACAAAGATATCACAGTTAATATCTTTAAATCCGATTGTACGACACTCTCTGACGTGGTGGACAGACCACCATCGTTTAGTTCAAGGGGCTTCTTTTGTTCTTCCGACCTGGACTGTGATCTCAACAGATGCGAGTCTGACAGGTTGGGGAGCTGTATGGGGGTCTCTGACAGCGCAGGGGGTTTGGGAATCTCAGGAGGCGAGATTACCAATCAACATTTTGGAACTCCGTGCGATTTTCAGAGCTCTTCAGTCATGGCCTCTTCTGAAGAGAGAATCGTTCCTTTGTTTTCAGACGGACAATGTCACAACCGTGGCATATGTCAATCATCAAGGAGGGACTCACAGTCCTCTGGCTATGAAAGAAGTATCTTGAATACTTGTATGGGCGGAATCCATCTCCTGTCTAATTTCTGCGGTTCACATCCCAGGTATAGACAATTGGGAAGCGGATTATCTCAGTCACCAGACGTTACATCCGGGCGAATGGTCTCTTTACCCAGAGGTGTTTCTTCAGATTGTTCAAATCTGGGGACTTCCAGAAATAGATCTGATGGCTTCTCATCTAAACAAGAAGCTTCCCAGGTATCTGTCCAGATCCAGGGATCCTCAGGCGGAGGCAGTGGATGCATTGTCACTTCCTTGGAAGTATCATCCTGCCTATATCTTTCCTCCTCTAGTTCTTCTTCCAAGAGTGATCTCCAAGATTCTAAAGGAGCGTTCGTTTGTTCTGATGGTGGCTCCAGCATGGCCTCACAGGTTTTGGTATGCGGATCTTGTTCGGATGGCTACTTGCCAACCATGGACTCTTCCGTTAAGACCAGACCTTCTATCTCAAGGTCCTTTTTTCCATCAGGATCTCAAATTATTAAATTTGAAGGTATGGAGATTGAACGCTTGATTCTCAGTCATAGAGGTTTCTCTGACTCCGTAATTAATACTATGTTACAGGCTCGTAAATCTGTGTCTAGGAAGATATATTATCGAGTCTGGAAGACTTACATTTCTTGGTGTTCTTCTCATCAATTTTCTTGGCATTCTTTTAGAATTCCTAGAATTTTACAGTTTCTTCAGGATGGTCTGGATAAAGGTTTGTCTGCAAGTTCCTTGAAAGGACAAATTTCTGCTCTTTCTGTGCTGTTTCAAAGAAAGATTGCTAATCTTCCTGATATTCATTGTTTTGTACAGGCTTTGGTTCGTATAAAACCTGTCATTAAGTCAATTTCTCCTCCTTGGAGTTTGAATTTGGTTCTGGGGGCTCTACAAGCTCCTCCATTTGAACCTATGCATTCTCTGGATATTAAATTACTTTCTTGGAAAGTTTTGTTCCTTTTGGCCATCTCTTCTGCTAGAAGAGTTTCTGAGTTAACTGCTCTTTCTTGTGAATCTCCTTTTCTGATTTTTCATCAGGATAAGGCGGTGTTGCGGACTTCATTTAAATTTTTACCTAAGGTTGTGAATTCTAACAACATTAGTAGAGAAATTGTGGTTCCTTCATTGTGTCCTAATCCTAAGAATTCTAAGGAAAGATCGTTGCATTATTTGGATGTAGTTAGAGCTTTGAAATATTATGTTGAAGCTACTAAAGATTTCCGAAAGACTTCTAGTCTATTTGTTATCTTTTCCGGTTCCAGGAAAGGTCAGAAGGCTTCTGCCATTTCTTTGGCGTCTTGGTTAAAGTCTTTGATTCATCATGCTTATGTCGAGTCGGGTAAAACTCTGCCTCAAAGGATTACAGCTCATTCTACTAGGTCAGTTTCTACTTCCTGGGCGTTTAGGAATGAAGCTTCGGTTGATCAGATTTGCAAAGCAGCAACTTGGTCTTCTTTGCATACTTTTACTAAATTCTACCATGTTGATGTGTTTTCTTCTTCTGAAGCAGTTTTTGGTAGAAAAGTACTTCAGGCAGCTGTTTCAGTTTGATTCTTCTGCTTATAATTTCAGTTTTTTTCATTATAAGATTGAAACTTTATTTTGGGGTGTGGATTGTTTTTCAGCGGAATTGGCTGTCTTTATTTTTATCCCTCCCTCTCTAGTGACTCTTGCGTTATTATCCCATACGTCACTAGCTCATGGACTCTTGCTAATTACATGAAAGAAAACATAATTTATGTAAGAACTTACCTGATAAATTCATTTCTTTCATATTAGCAAGAGTCCATGAGGCCCACCCTTTTTTTGTGGTGGTTATGATTTTTTTGTATAAAGCACAATTATTCCAATTCCTTATTTTTTTATGCTTTCGCACTTTTTTCTTATCACCCCACTTCTTGGCTATTCGTTAAACTGATTTGTGGGTGTGGTGAGGGGTGTATTTATAGGCATTTTGAGGTTTGGGAAACTTTGCCCCTCCTGGTAGGAATGTATATCCCATACGTCACTAGCTCATGGACTCTTGCTAATATGAAAGAAATGAATTTATCAGGTAAGTTCTTACATAAATTATGTTATCTCGGCACACAGCTGATATAACAATACTATTAGACATTAAATAGTGAGTGAGTGACTTTATTTCTATGTGTTTATTGCATTATTAGTCACTGTACGTCTGTGACACACAGATAATATCCTGGCACACAGCTGGCCTGATATAACAATACTGTTAGACATTAAATAGTGAGTGAGTGAAGTTTCAGTTTTTTTCATTATAAGATTGAAACTTTATTTTGGGGTGTGGATTGTTTTTCAGCGGAATTGGCTGTCTTTATTTTTATCCCTCCCTCTCTAGTGACTCTTGCGTTATTATCCCATACGTCACTAGCTCATGGACTCTTGCTAATTACATGAAAGAAAACATAATTTATGTAAGAACTTACCTGATAAATTCATTTCTTTCATATTAGCAAGAGTCCATGAGGCCCACCCTTTTTTTGTGGTGGTTATGATTTTTTTGTATAAAGCACAATTATTCCAATTCCTTATTTTTTATGCTTTCGCACTTTTTTCTTATCACCCCACTTCTTGGCTATTCGTTAAACTGATTTGTGGGTGTGGTGAGGGGTGTATTTATAGGCATTTTGAGGTTTGGGAAACTTTGCCCCTCCTGGTAGGAATGTATATCCCATACGTCACTAGCTCATGGACTCTTGCTAATATGAAAGAAATGAATTTATCAGGTAAGTTCTTACATAAATTATGTTATCTCGGCACACAGCTGATATAACAATACTATTAGACATTAAATAGTGAGTGAGTGACTTTATTTCTATGTGTTTATTGCATTATTAGTCACTGTACGTCTGTGACACACAGATAATATCCTGGCACACAGCTGGCCTGATATAACAATACTGTTAGACATTAAATAGTGAGTGAGTGAAGTTATTTCTATGTGTTTATTGCATTATTAGTCACTGTACGTCTGTGACACACAGATAATATCCCGGCATACAGCTGATATAACAATACTATTAGACATTAAATAGTGAGTCAGTGAAGTTATTTCTATGTGTTTATTGCATTATTAGTCACTGTACGTCTGTGACACACAGATAATATCCCAGCACACAGCTGATATAACAATATTATAAGACATTAAATAGTGAGTGAGTGACGTTATCTCTATGTGTTTATTGCATTATTAGTCACTGTACGTCTGTGACACACAGATAATATCCCGGCACACAGCTGATATAACAATACTATTAGACATTGAATAGTGAGTAAAGTTATTTCTATGTGTTTATTGCATTATTAGTCACTGTACGTCTGTGACACACAGATAATATCCTGGCACACAGCTGATATAACAATACTATTAGACATTAAATAGTAAGTGAGTGAAGTTATTTCTATGTGTTTATTGCATTATTAGTCACTGTACGTCTGTGACACACAGATAATATCCCGGCACACAGTTGATATAACAATACTATTAGACATTAAATAGTGAGTCAGTGAAGTTATCTCTATGTGTTTATTGCATTATTAGTCACTGTACGTCTGTGATACACAGATAATATCCCGGCACACAGCTGATATAAAAAGACTATTAGACATTAAATAGTGAGTGAGTGACGTTATTTCTATGTGTTTATTGCATTATTAGTCACTGTACGTCTGTGACACACAGATAATATCCCGGCACACAGCTGATATAACAATACTATTAGACATTAAATAGTGAGTCAGTGAAGTTATTTCTATGTGTTTATTGCATTATTAGTCACTGTATGTCTGTGACACACAGATAATATCTGACACACAGCTGATATAACAATACTATTAGACATTAAATAGTGAGTGAGTGAAGTTATTTCTATGTGTTTATTGCATTATTAGTCACTGTACGTTTGTGACACACAGATAATATCCCGGCACACAGCTGATATAACAATACTATTAGACATTAAATAGTGAGTCAGTGAAGTTACCTCTATGTGTTTATTGCATTATTAGTCACTGTACGTCTGTGACACACAGATAATATCCCGGCACAAAGCTGATATAACAATACTATTAGACATTAAATAGTGAGTAAGTGAAGTTATCTCTATGTGTTTATTGCATTATTAGTCACTGTACATTTGTGACACACAGATAATATCCCGGCACACAGCTGATATAACAATACTATTAGACATTAAATAGTGAGTCAGTGAAGTTATTTCTATGTGTTTATTGCATTATTAGTCACTGTACGTCTGTGACACACAGATAATATCTGGCACACAGCATATATAACAATACTATTAGACATTAAATAGTGAGTGAGTGAAGTTATTTCTATGTGTTTATTGCATTATTAGTCACTGTACGTCTGTGACACACAGATAATATCCCGGCACACAGCTGACATAACAATACTATTAGACATTAAATAGTGAGTGAGTGAAGTTATTTCTATGTGTTTATTGCATTATTAGTCACTGTACGTCTGTGACACACAGATAATATCCTGGCACACAGCTGATATAACAATACTATTAGACATTAAATAGTGAGTGAGTGAAGTTATCTCTATGTGTTTATTGCATTAATAGTCACTGTACGTCTGTGACACACAGATAATATCCCAGCACACAGCTGATATAACAATACTATTAGACATTAAATAGCGAGTGAGTGAAGTTATTTCTATGTGATTATTGTATTATTAGTCACTGTACGTCTGTGACACACAGATAATATCCCGGCACACAGCTGATATAACAATACTATTAGACATTAAATAGTGAGTCAGTGACATTATTTCTATGTGTTTATTGCATTATTAGTCACTGTACGTCTGTGACACACAGATAATATCCCGGCACACAGCTGATATAACAATACTATTAGACGATGAAAGTATAAGGTAAAGTTGTTTTCCTAGGAATAATTAGTCAGTTCATATTACAGTCTCCAGGTGTTTACTGCCCCTTTAGTCAGATCTAGCTTTGTGCTATCTTGTTGTGAATCCTTGCGTAATGAAGATTACATTGTGACAAATCTAACAAGATATTGATTACCTAGAATATAATTTGTATTAAGTATTTCTGTTATTAATTAAAGGGATATAAAATATATATTAGATCCGTTTATTATTGTACCACTGATTGTATATAACTATGATTTAACTCCTGCAAAGAGATTAAACACATAGTTGAAATCAGCTTTACAGCAGCAATGTACTACTGGGAGCTAGCTGAGCATATCTGGTGAGCCAATGACAAGTCATGTGTGTAGCCACCAATCAGCAGTCAGCTCCCAGTAGTAACTTTCTGCTGCTGGGAATATATACATATTCTTTTTAGCAAAGGATACCAAGAGAACAAAGTAAATTTGATAACAGAAGTGAAGTTTAAATTGTCTTAAAATGACACATTCTATCTGAATCATCACATTTAATGTCCTATCCCTTTAAGTACGATTTAAGTAACAGAAAATGTCTGTGTATAAAGTCTTGCTGCTGATTAATAATCTGGGTTGGTGTAGGTCGGGGGTTAATTTGATATTGTTTTATGTACTGTTAAAGGGACAGTAAAGTAAATATTAAACTTAAATAGATTGGATAGAACATGATATTTCAAGCAACTTTCTAATTTACTTATATTATCAATTGCGCTTAGTTCTTTTGGTATCCTTTGTTAAAGAGTACTCCTAGGTTTACTCAGGAGTGTGCACGTGTCTTTAGGCAACAGAGATTGCAACAACATTTATAGCAATGTTATACATAGTTACAAGCACTGCTGCACAGAGTGCTAAATGCACATCCGTAATCGAATATCAGCCTCTGAGGTTTACACTTTGACAAAGGATACCAAAAGAACAAAGCAAAATAGATAAAAGAAATAAATTAGAAAGTTGGGTAAAATTGCTGCTCTATATAAATTATCAGCGTTTAACTTTCACTGTCAGATTTGGCTTCTGTTTTTGATGATGTTTTCCTTATTATTCTGTGATATTGGGTTTTTAATTAGACAAAAAACACAAAATACTGGTCTGGATTACAATCACTTTTTATTTGCATGAAAAAACATTGTATATCATTATATAGTAAACAGCAGCATTACATGATATATGCACACATGGTATAAATATACCTAACACTTGTGCTCTGGATACAAAGGGATTTATCAGACATATAATGTTCCCTTTATATATACAGTATGTGCTATTATCAGTTCTTGTGGCTTCTAACTAACATGAAAACATCTAACAGACATAATATCAAGTTACAGAACATGACACACATATTACATACCCAGTATACATGTAGGTTATAGTAGCCATTTAAATTAAACTGATTATGATCACATGACACACATATTACATACCCAGTATACATGTAGGCTATAGTAGCCATTTAAATTAAACTGATTATGATCACATGACACACATATTACATACCCAGTATACATGTAGGTTATAGTAGCCATTTAAATTAAACTGATTATGATCACATGACACACATATTACATACCCAGTATACATGTAGGTTATAGTAGCCATTTACATTAAACTGATTATGATCACATGACACACATATTACATACCCAGTATACATGTAGGTTATAGTAGCCATTTAAATTAAACTGATTATGATCACATGACACACATATTACATACTCAGTATACATGTAGGTTATAGTAGCCATTTAAATTAAACTGATTATGATCACATAACACACATATTACATACCCAGTATACATGTAGGTTATAGTAGCCATTTAAATTAAACTGATTATGATCACATGACACACATATTACATACCCAGTATACATGTAGGTTATAGTAGCCAGTTAAATTAAACTTATTATGATCACGTATGTACCGGTTACTGATATTGTGTCTCATTAAATAAAATCAGTTTCCCCTCAGTAATTCCTCTGGTATATAACATGTACAATGCTAAGCATCTATTGCTATAAGAAAAGGTTTATCCACATGATGTGCACATTAAATATATCTCCCAGATGTCAATAATTTGAGACTGATGTTCTTGTTTATATAATTCTCTAACACTCTATTCATATAAAGACTCCTTTATTCTGAAAATATAATGATCTTCTCCCCTATGTAAATCAAACGTACAACTCCTAATACTGGCGTATTAATAAACAACAGTGGGGGTGCTTTGGTGGTGAATGGTTGTGTAAACTGGTCAGTATGAGGACAGATTTGTATATTCCTGTGTGCTGTTTGGATTCACATTGATGTGAGAGAAGCTGAGGTACACATATATAGAGGAACAAAGGACAGCAGGAGAGCACTTCCAATCTGGGGCTTTTATAACTGGGATTAGAAAGTATTATTTACAATAGGATCCTTTTTGATGCTTCTATTTAGAGAGTTTGTCCTCTTAAGGATAATTGTAAAACAGTTTGTACACTGTGTATATAAAGTTTATTTGTGTGTAAATATTTGGTGTTTTGTGATAACTGATTGCAATAAAAACCTTTTCTTTCATGTAATTAGCAAGAGTCCATGAGCTAGTGACGTATGGGATATACATTCCTACCAGGAGGGGCAAAGTTTCCCAAACCTCAAAATGCCTATAAATACACCCCTCACCACACCCACAAATCAGTTTTACAAACTTTGCCTCCCATGGAGGTGGTGAAGTAAGTTTGTGCTAGATTCTACGTTGATATGCGCTTCGCAGCAGGCTGGAGCCCGGTTTTCCTCTCAGTGTGCAGTGAATGTCAGAGGGATGTGAAGAGAGTATTGCCTATTTGAATTCAATGGTCTCCTTCTACGGGATCTATTTCATAGGTTCTCTGTTATCGGTCGTAGAGATTCATCTCTTACCTCCCTTTTCAGATCGACGATATACTCTTATATACCATTACCTCTACTGATTCTCGTTTCAGTACTGGTTTGGCTTTCTACTACATGTAGATGAGTGTCCTGGGGTAAGTAAGTCTTATTTTTTGTGACACTCTAAGCTATGGTTGGGCACTTTTATATAAAGTTCTAAATATATGTGTTTAAACATTTATTTGCCTTGATTCAGGATGATCAATATTCCTTATTTCAGACAGTCAGTTTCATTATTTGGGATAATGCATATGAATAAATCATTTTTTCTTACCTTAAAATTGACTTTTTTACCTGTGGGCTGTTAGGCTTGCGGGGGCTGAAAATGCTTCATTTTATTGCGTCATTCTTGGCGCTGACTTTTTTGGCGCAAAAAATTTTCTTTGTAATTTCCGGCGTCATACTTGTCGCGGGAAGTTGTTCGTGTTTGCGTCATTTTTTTGACGTTTTGCGCCAAAAATGTCGGTGTCACCGGATGTGCCATCATTCTTGGCGCCAAAAGCATTTAGGCGCCAATAATGTGGGCGTCTTTTTTGGCGCTAAAAAATGTGGGCGTCATTATTGTCTCAACCTTTTTTTCACATTATTTAAGTCTCATTTTTCATTTGCTTCTGGTTGCTAGAGGCTTGTTCATTGACATTTTTTCCCATTCCTGAAACTGTCTTTTAAGGAATTTGATAGATTTTGCTTTATATGTTGTTTTTTCTCTTACATATTGCAAGATGTCTCAGATTGACCCTGGATCAGAAGCTACTTCTGGAAAAACGCTGCCTGATGCTGGTTCTACCAAAGTTAAGTGTATTTGCTGTAAATTTGTGGTAACTGTTCTTCCGGCTGTAGTTTGTGATGAATGTCATGATAAGCTTGCTAATGCAGATAGTATTTCCATTAGTAATATTCCATTACCTGTTGCTGTTCCATCAACATCTAATACTCAGGATGTTCCTGTTAATATAAGAGATTTTGTTTCTAAATCTATTAGGAAGGCTATGTCTGTTATTCCTCCTTCCAGTAAACGTAAAAGGTCTTTTAAAACTTCACATTTTTCAGATGAATTTTTAAATGAACATCATCTTTCTGATTTGTCTGTTTCTGATGATGATTTTTCTGGTTCAGAGGATTCTGTCTCAGATATTGACACTGATAAATCTTCATATTTATTTAAAATGGAATGTATTCGTTCTTTACTTAAAGAAGTTTTAATCGCATTAGAGATGGAGGAATCTAGTCCTCTTGATACTAAATCTACTAAGCGTTTAAATTCGGTTTTTAAACCTCCTACAGTTATTCCGGAAGTTTTTCCTGTCCCTGATGCTATTTCTGAAGTAATTTCTAGGGAATGGAATAATCTGGGTAATTCATTTACTCCTTCTAAAAGGTTTAAGAAATTGTATCCTGTGCCATCTGACAGATTAGAGTTTTGGGACAAAATCCCTAAAGTTGATGGGGCTATCTCTACTCTCGCTAAACGTACTACTATTCCTACGGCAGATAGTACTTCCTTTAAGGATCCTTTAGATAGGAAGATTGAATCCTTTCTAAGGAAAGCTTATTTATGTTCAGGTAATCTTCTTAGGCCTGCTATTTCTTTGGCTGATGTTGCGGCAGCTTCCACTTCTTGGTTGGAGGCTTTGGCACAACAAGTGTCAGATCATAATACTCATAGCATTGTTTAACTTCTTCAACATGCTAATAACTTTATTTGTGATGCCATCTTTGATGTCATTAGAGTTGATGTCAGGTATATGTCTTTAGCTATTTTAGCTAGAAGAGTTTTATGGCTTAAAACTTGGAATGCAGATATGTCTTCTAAGTCAACTTTGCTTTCCCTTTCTTTCCAAGGTAATAAATTGTTTGGTTCCCAGTTGGATTCTATTATTTCAACTGTTACTGGGGGGAAAGGAACTTTTTTACCTCAGGATAAAAAATCTAAAGGAAAATATAGGGCTGCTAATCGTTTTCGTTCCTTTCGTCAGAATAAGGAACAGAAGCCTGATCCTTCCCCTAAAGGAACGGTTTCTGTTTGGAAACCATCTCCAGTTTGGAATAAATCCAAGCCTTTCAGAAAGCCAAAGCCAGCTCCCAAGTCCACATGAAGGTGCGGCCCTCATTCCAGCTCAGCTGGTAGGGGGCAGATTACGATTTTTCAAAGAAATTTGGATCCATTCGATTCACAGTATTTGGATTCAGAACATTGTTTCACAAGGGTACAGAATAGGTTTCAAGGTAAGGCCTCCTGCAAGAAGATTTTTTCTTTCTCGCATTCCAATAAACCCAGTGAAGGCTCAAGCATTTCTGAAATGTGTTTCAGATCTAGAGTTGGCTGGAGTAATTTTTTACTCAAATCTATTCATTGTACCAAAGAAGGAGAATTCCTTCAGACCAGTTCTGGATTTAAAAATATTGAATCATTATGTAAGGATACCAACATTCAAAATGGTAACTATAAGGACTATTCTGCCATTTGTTCAGCAAGGGCATTATATGTCCACAATAGATTTACAGGATGCATATCTGCATATTCCGATTCATCCAAATCACTTTCAGTTTCTGAGATTCTCTTTTCTAGACAAGCATTACCAGTTTGTGGCTCTGCCGTTCGGCCTAGCAACAGCTCCAAGGATTTTTTCAAAGGTTCTCGGTGCCCTTCTATCTGTAATCAGAGAACAGGGTATTGTGGTATTTCCTTATTTGGACGATATCTTGGTACTTGCTCAGTCTTCACATTTAGCAGAATTTCATACGAATCGACTTGTGTCGTTTTTTTCAAGAACATGGTTGGAGGATCAATTTACCAAAGAGTTCATTGATTCCTCAGACAAGGGTAACCTTTTTAGGTTTCAAAATAGATTCAGTGTCCATGACTTTGTCTCTGACTGACAAGAGACGTCTGAAATTGGTTTCAGCTTGTCGAAACCTTCAGTCTCAATCATTCCCTTTGGTAGCCTTTTGCATGGAAATTCTAGGTCTTATGACTGCTGCATCGGACGCGATCCCCTTTGCTCGTTTTCACATGCGACCTCTTCAGCTTTGTATGCTGAACCAGTGGTGCGGGGATTATACGAAGATATCACAGTTAATATCTTTAAATCTGATTGTACGACACTCTCTGACGTGGTGGACAGATCACCATCGTTTAGTTTAAGGGGCTTCTTTTGTTCTTCCAACCTGGACTGTGATCTCAACAGATGCGAGTCTGACAGGTTGGGCAGCTGTATGGGGGTCTCTGACAGCGCAGGGGGTTTGGGAATCTCAGGAGGCGAGATTACCAATCAACATTTTGGAATTCCGTGCGATTTTCAGAGCTCTTCAGTCGTGGCCTCTTCTGAAGAGAGAATTGTTCATTTGTTTTCAGACGGACAATGTCACAACCGTGGCATATGTCAATCATCAAGGAGGGACTCACAGTCCTCTGGTTATGAAAGAAGTATCTTGAATACTTGTATGGGCGGAATCCAGCTCCTGTCTAATTTCTGCGGTTCACATCCCAGGTATAGACAATTGGGAAGCGGATTATCTCAGTCACCAGACGTTACATCCGGGCGAATGGTCTCTTCACCCAGAGGTGTTTCTTCAGATTGTTCAAATCTGGGGACTTCCAGAAATAGATCTGATGGCCTCTCATCTAAACAAGAAACTTCCCAGGTATCTGTCCAGATCCAGGGATCTTCAGGCGGAGGCAGTGGATGCATTGTCACTTCCTTGGAAGTATCATCCTGCCTATATCTATCCGCCTCTAGTTCTTCTTCCAAGAGTGATCTCCAAAATTCTAAAAGAGCGTTCGTTTGTTCTGCTGGTGGCTCCAGCATGGCCTCACAGGTTTTGGTATGCGGATCTTGTTCGGATGGCTACTTGCCAGCCTTGGACTCTTCCGTTAAGACCAGACCTTCTTTCTCAAGGTCCTTTTTTCCATCAGGATCTCAAATCATTAAATTTGAAGGTATGGAGATTGAACGCTTGATTCTCAGTCATAGAGGTTTCTCTGACTCTGTAATTAATACTATGTTACAGGCTCGTAAATCTGTGTTTAGGAAGATATATTATTGAGTCTGGAAGACTTACATTTCTTGGTGTTCTTCTCATCAATTTTCCTGGCATTCTTTTAGAATTCCTAGAATTTTACAGTTTCTTCAGGATGGTCTGGATAAAGGTTTTTCTGCAAGTTCCTTGAAAGGACAAATTTCTGCTCTTTCTGTGCTGTTTCACAGAAAGATTGCTAATCTTCCTGATATTCATTGTTTTGTACAGGCTTTGGTTCGTATAAAACCTGTCATTAAGTCAATCTCTCCTCCTTGGAGTTTGAATTTGGTTCTGGGGGCTTTACAAGCTCCTCCGTTTGAACCTATGCATTCTCTGGATATTAAGTTACTTTCTTGGAAAGTGTTGTTCCTTTTGGCCATCTCTTCTGCTAGAAGAGTTTCTGAGTTATCTGCTCTTTCTTGTGAATCTCCTTTTCTGATTTTTCATCAGGATAAGGCGGGGTTGCGGACTTCATTTAAATTTTTACCTAAAGTTGTGAATTCTAACAACATTAGTAGGGAAATTGTGGTTCCTTCATTGTGTCCTAATCCTAAGAATTCTAAGGAAAGATCGTTACATTCTTTGGATGTAGTTAGAGCTTTGAAATATTATGTTGAAGCTACTAAAGATTTCCAAAAGACTTCTAGTCTATTTGTTATCTTTTCCGGTTCCAGGAAAGGTCAGAAGGCCTCTGCCATTTCTTTGGCGTCTTGGTTAAAGTCTTTGATTCATTATGCTTATGTCGAGTCGGGTAAAACTCCGCCTCAAAGGATTACAGCTCATTCTACTAGGTCAGTTTCTACTTCCTGGGCGTTTAGGAATGAAGCTTCGGTTGATCAGATTTGCAAAGCAGCAACTTGGTCTTCTTTGCATACTTTTACTAAATTCTACCATTTTGATGTGTTTTCTTCTTCTGAAGCAGTTTTTGGTAGAAAAGTACTTCAGGCAGCTGTTTCAGTTTGATTCTTCTGCTTATAATTTCAGTTTTTTTCATTATAAGATTGAAACTTTATTTTGGGGTGTGGATTGTTTTTCAGCGGAATTGGCTGTCTTTATTTTTATCCCTCCCTCTCTAGTGACTCTTGCGTGGAAGTTCCACATCTTGGGTATTTATTATCCCATACGTCACTAGCTCATGGACTCTTGCTAATTACATGAAAGAAAACATAATTTATGTAAGAACTTACCTGATAAATTCATTTCTTTCATATTAGCAAGAGTCCATGAGGCCCACCCTTTTTTGTGGTGGTTATGTTTTTTTTTTTTGTATAAAGCACAATTATTCCAATTCCTTATTTTTTATGCTTTCGCACTTTTTTCTTATCACCCCACTTCTTGGCTATTCGTTAAACTGATTTGTGGGTGTGGTGAGGGGTGTATTTATAGGCATTTTGAGGTTTGGGAAACTTTGCCCCTCCTGGTAGGAATGTATATCCCATACGTCACTAGCTCATGGACTCTTGCTAATATGAAAGAAATGAATTTATCAGGTAAGTTCTTACATAAATTATGTTTTTTCCACTTTCTAAACATGTGAAAGGTTTCTTCCCGTATGAATCCTTTCATGTTTTCTCAGATCATTCTTTTGTGTAAAACTGTTTCCACACTCTGTACATGTGAAAGGCTTTTCCCCTGTGTGACTCCTTTCATGAGTTTTCAGATGACTCGTTTGTGTAAAACATTTCCCACACTCTATACATGTGAAAGGCTGTTCCCCTGTGTGACTCCTTTCATGAGTTTTCAGATGACTCTGTTTTGTAAAACATTTTCCACACTCTGCACATGTGAAAGGCTTTTCTCCTGTGTGACTCCTTTCATGAGTTTTTAGATCATTTATTTTTGTAAAACTTTTTCCACACTCTGTACATGTGAAAGGCTTTTCTCCTGTGTGAAATCTTACATGAGTTTTCAGATAACTCTGACCTGTAAAACTTTTTCCACACTCTGTACATGTGAAAGGCTTTTCTCCTGTGTGAATCATTTCATGAGTTTTCAGATTACTCATATATGTAAAACTTTTTCCACACTCTGTACATGTGAAAGGCTTTTCTCCTGTGTGAATCATTTCATGAGTTTTCAGATTACTCATATATGTAAAACATTTCCCACACTCTGTGCATGTGAAAGGCTTTTCTCCTGTGTGACTCATTTTATGAGTTTTCAGATTACCCTTATGTGTAAAACATTTTCCACACTCTGTACATGTGAAAGGCTTTTCTCCTGTGTGAATCCTTTTATGAGTTTTCAGATTACCCATATAAGTAAAACATTTTCCACACTCTGTACATGTGAAAGGCTTTTCTCCTGTGTGAATCCTTTCATGACTTTTCAAATGACTCATTTGTGTAAAACTTTTTCCACACTCTGTACACGTGAAAGGTTTCTCCCCTGTGTGGGTCTTTTTATGAGATATGAGATTTCCCTTGGATGTTAAACATCTCCCACACTCTGTACACATGAAAGGTTTCTCCCTTGTGTGGGTCTTTTTGTGACACGTAAGGCTTCCTTTAGATGTGAAACATCTCCCACATTCTGTACACGTGTGAGGTTTCACAACTGTGTGAACTGTGTGGTGTTCAAGGAAATGCAAATTACATGTGAATCCTTTCTCACATTCTGTACATTTGAATGGTTTCTTATTTGTATGAATCATTTGGCTAGACTTAAGACTTTCCCCTTCTTTTACATGTTTTGAAAACTCAGTAAATGTGTGTGGTTTATCCTCTGGGATAATCATTTCACTAGATAAGTCATAAATGTTGTCCTCTTGTTTGATGACTAAATTACTCTCTGTACATAATGATTGCTGCCCAGTTCCTGCCAATTCTCCATCTCCTTTAAATATCTGCTGTGATATCCCCAACGTTTGTGAATAGTCATTAGTGTCTAAGACTTTTGGAGTTTGTGGCATCATTCTGATGCTTCCTGTAGTGAAGGATGGGTATGAACTATTCAAGTGATTGTCTACATAAAAAGAAAAGGAATAAAGAAAGTTTATTCTTTAAAATTGAATCCATCGTCTTACACAAATCATATTATTTATTTACACTCCGTAAAATGGCTTCTGTTTGGTGTTTATTTTTAAATTGATTAACCTGTATATCACAAATTTAAACAAAGAAAGACAAATAATGTAAATATTTCTACATCATAATAAACTAAACCACTGATTACTGATTAAAACAATTTATAGCGCCCCATTAAATAAGGTGCAGGTGGATAATGTTCTCAGCTAGGGAACAAGTACATCTGTATTCTGGGCAAGATAGGATGAGAATATGATGTCTTAATCATCACAGACTAATAATTAGTGTGAGATGTTTTGAAAGGCTACAGGAGCAGTGATCTTATGATACTTCTTAGCTTGCGGTTGCAGTTTTTTAATTTATATAATCAGCCAAAAATGTATTAGTTTAATAAGAATCACTGTGAAATTAAGCACACAAATCAGTGACGGTTCTGGGGTAGGGAACACTTACTTGTTGAGTTCTGGGTGTTCCACATATGGGAAAAAGGTAGGCGTAAGTGTAGTTATGGGTGTTCCATGAGTTGGGTCAGGGCAGGGGAAGGTAGAGTTGCAGGTGATCTGAGAGCAGGTGTTGACACAAATGTTCTTAAAAGATGCAGATATAAATATAATAGTTTATATTTGTTTAATGAGTGATTTATTCTATTTCCCAGTAATTAAAGTCAGCATAATATCTATTTTACTCACCTAACACATGAGTTAATGCTGATAACAGGCTCCAATGTCTGTGCTCAGGAAGAAGGTTCCCTTATTCACTCCAGTTACATCAATACCCGATATCTCTCAGTGCTCTGGCTGTGTTTGTAAAAAGTATATTAAATGGTTTAGACAGATAATAATAAATAATGGTTCTGATTAACTGTACGTATGGTATAATTAAAGGCAGGCATAACAATTCATGTGATACAGATCAGCTGATTAGGTTATTACATATGTGCTATTGATTCAGCACAAGCATTTAATACAGTTAGCTCTGTGGGTGTTGCACCTTAAATATTTATCTTTCCAGAACTTTACAAGTACAGTATAAGCTCAGGAGTAGACAATCTATTTATGAATGGGACAAACCACAACCGTACAAATATATTATAATCATTTTTTCCATTATTTATATCAAAGAGCAGCACTTACACAAATGTTAAATAAGAGTTGTTTATATGTAATTTAAATCTAATACTACAGTATTGATATTGTACTTTCTACAGATCCTCACTGTCAGACATTTTGTATTTACTAAAAATAAAATGTGTAACAAAAACCTCACATAAATAGTGATAATAATACAGACCAATATGTAGTACCGACCAATATGTAGTAATATATCCAACGTGAAAAGAGTCTTTAATGGAGACCGTACCACAAATACAAATAGTGATAATAATACAGACCAATATGTAGTACCAACCAATATGTAGTAATATATCCAACGTGAAAAGAGTCTTTAATGGAGACAATACCACAAACACAAATAGTGATAATAATACAGACCAATATGTAGTACCGTCCAATATGTAGTAATATATACAACGTGAAAAGAGTCTTTAATGGAGACAGTACCACAAATACAAATAGTGATAATAATACAGACCAAAATGTAGTACCGACCAATATGTAGTAATATATCCAACGTGAAAAGAGTCTTTAATGGAGACAGTACCACAAATACAAATAGTGATAATAATACAGACCAATATGTAGTACCGACCAATATGTAGTAATATATCCAACGTGAAAAGAGTCTTTAATGGAGACAATACCACAAATACAAATAGTGATAATAATACAGACCAATATGTAGTACCGACCAATATGTAGTAATATATCCAACGTGAAAAGAGTCTTTAATGGAGACAATACCACAAATACAAATAGTGATAATAATACAGACCAATATGTAGTACTGACCAATATGTAGTAATATATCCAACGTGAAAAGAGTCTTTAATGGAGACAATACCACAAATACAAATAGTGATAATAATACAGACCAATATGTAGTACCGACCAATATTTAGTAATATATCCAACGTGACAAGAGTCTTTAATGGAGACAGTAGCACAAATACAAATAGTGATAATAATACAGACCAATATGTAGTAATATATCCAACGTGAAAAGAGTCTTTAATGGAGACAGTGCCACAAATACAAATAGTGATAATAATACAGACCAATATGTAGTAATATATCCAACGTGACAAGAGTCTTTAATGGAGACAATACCACAAATACAAATAGTCCATACTATGTTCCTCAGAAGGAAGAGAAAGAAACACATCATAGCATAATACTGTGTAATCTTCACTCCCCAGATGGAAGGCAGACCCAGAATACTCACATTAGTTAGAGCTTCAACAGCTCAAGATAATCAGGTTTATTGTGCAGACCCCAGGCAGACTGGATACAGACACAGACAAATGCTTAAAGCAAATGTACAATTTATTAAAAACAAAAGCTAAAGTTCTTGTAGATCACTAAGGGTAACAGGTACAAACATACACAGATACTATGCGTGTGATAGTCCGTTGTTACCGACCGCATGAAGCTACACACTGTATCTGTAGTCTCTGTACCGGATAGGTACCCTTCATTGTGACCAATTTGTACAATGCTTAAAAGACTCTACATTTTGTATTTGTCACGTGCTCCACCCCCAGTCCTTTAAATTCTCTTGGTCAGTAGTGAATTGTCTTAAATCACACTGCAGGGGGGGGGGATTCGGAGAGACAGGCTCTAAAATGTTACCTTTTAATTGTTTTATAGGACAGAGATAAGAAAAGGAAGCCTTTGTGTTTACATAGATTGATAACATAATGAGATATGATCTCTCATCAAGTTCAGCCCATTTAAAATTTTTCATAAAGTATATAATAACAAAATCAACTGATGCAAACTAACAATACAATTTTTGATGCACTGAAATGGAAATTCTGGACCAAAACCGAACCGGAAAATCCGGGATGCACTTGGCCAAAAATCGAAACTGAAAATTTATTTATTCAAATTATTTAATTTTTTTTTTTTGCATAATTAGACTATTTAATAAAAAGCCCACACTTTTATTGAAAGCAACACACTAAAATTGGACAAAAATATCTTAAAACAATAATATGCTACACAATAATATTACGGAAAAAAAAACAGGTAAAAAATAAAAATGCAATTTTAGGCCAAAATGTTTCTGCAACCAAAATGTTGGTGCATCCCTACCTAAAACAATATTAAATATCAATATACTGTATTATTCTTCATTTAGTTCTATGTAACAGAATCAGATTTAACAGGTTTTTTTTTTACCAATTATCCCAAAAAAAAATAGTCCTAGAAAACTCATTATATTGAAAACAGTAAGTCAAGTAATGAACTTAAGCAGCAGCTCTAGGCTAGCATCAAATTTGAAACTTGCTACACAAACATTTTACCAAAAATAACAGGCAAAAAAAATGAAAAACGAAATTTCTGCGGCCGAAATTTCGGTGCATCCCTAAATACAATGTAATAAAACTTACTATGAATTTCTAAAGAGCAGTAGATTTATTTCTGCCATTTTGTTCTGCACCTGTGTCATGTGACAGCGACCAGCCAATAACAGATTAATATCTGTATATAATATAAACTCGTGCACATGCTAAGTAGCAGCTGGTGTCACATAACCTGTATCATGTGACAGTGATCAGCCAATAACAGACTCATATCTGTATATAATATAAACTCGTGCACATGCTAAGTAGCAGCTGGTGTCACATAACCTGTATCATGTGACAGCGACCAGCCAATAACAGATTAATATCTGTATATAATATAAACTCGTGCACATGCTAAGTAGCAGCTGGTGTCACATAACCTGTATCATGTGACAGTGATCAGCCAATAACAGACTCATATCTGTATATAATATAAACTTGTGCACATGCTAAGTAGCAGCTGGTGTCACATAACCTGTATCATGTGACAGCGATCAGCCAATAACAGACTCATATCTGTATATAATATAAACTCGTGCACGTGCTAAGTAGCAGCTGGTGTCACATAACCTGTATCATGTGACAGTGATCAGCCAATAACAGACTCATATCTGTATATAATATAAACTCGTGCACATGCTAAGTAGCAGCTGGTGTCACATAACCTGTATCATGTGAAAGTGATCAGCCAATAACAGACTCATATCTGTATATAATATAAACTCGTGCACATGCTAAGTAGTAGCTGGCGCCACATAACCTGTATCATGTGACAGCGATCAGCCAATAACAGACTCATATCTGTATATAATATAAACTCGTGCACATGCTAAGTAGCAGCTGGTGTCACAAAACCTGTATCATGTGACAGCGATCAGCCAATAACAGACTCATATCTGTATATAATATAAACTCGTGCACATGCTAAGTAGCAGCTGGTGTCACATAACCTTTATCATGTGACAGTGATCAGCCAATAACACACTCATATCTGTATATAATATAAACTCGTGCACATGCTAAGTAGTAGCTGGCGCCACATAACCTGTATCATGTGACAGCGATCAGCCAATAACAGACTCATATCTGTATATAATATAAACTCGTGCACATGCTAAGTAGCAGCTGGCGCCACATAACCTGTATCATGTGACAGTGATCAGCCAATAACAGACTCATATCTGTATATAATATAAACTTGTGCACGTGCTAAGTAGCAGCTGGTGTCACATAACCTGTATCATGTGACAGCGATCAGCCAATAACAGACTCATATCTGTATATAATATAAACTCGTGCACGTGCTAAGTAGCAGCTGGTGTCACATAACCTTTATCATGTGACAGCGATCAGCCAATAACAGACTCATATCTGTATATAATATAAACTTGTGCACATGCTAAGTAGCAGCTGGCGCCACATAACCTGTATCATGTGACAGCGATCAGCCAATAACAGACTCATATCTGTATATAATATAAACTCGTGCACATGCTAAGTAGCAGCTGGCACCACATAACCTGTATCATGTGACAGCGATCAGCCAATAGCAGACTCATATCTGTATATAATATAAACTCGTGCACATGCTAAGTAGCAGCTGGTGTCACATAACCTGTATTTTATAAACATTGTGTAAAATTTGATAATGGAAATAAATCTGAAACAGCTTTTTAATATAAAAATAAACCTAAAGGTGAAATCTCCCATACATGTTATACTCTTTTATACACTGTTATAAAAAGTCATTAGAAACACATTACAAGGAACAGCAAAGTCACAATTAAACTTTCATGATATAAGTTTAATAAACTTTCTATTTACTCATATTACTGAATCTGATTTGTTCCATTGGAGACCTTTGTGACAAAGCATACAATGTACTATAGTGCGCTCGCTGCTCATTAGTGGCTGCACGTACAAACCTCTTGTCATTGGCTCACCTGATATGTTCAGCTAGCTCCCAGTAGTGCATCGCTGCTGCTTCAATAAAGGATACCAGAAGAATGAAGTAAATTTAATAATAGAAGTAAATTGGAAACCAAATGTACAGGACACTGTCCCTTTAAGTCTGTGATCATGTGACATGAACAGCAGCAGCTGAAGGTGCAGAATACACTTACTAAGGTCTTTACTAACAACAAGAATCAGTCACAGATCAGTGGGATAAACGTTCTGATGATAAACAGGTGCAGCTAATAGAAATAAGAAATGTATTATAAAATAACCTCATTAGAAATAAAATAATATGCAGATCACAAGATATTTATCATTAGATCAGTAAATGTGATGAGACTGATACAACAGGGCCATAAGCTGAGTGATATTTATTACTGGAGCAAATAGCAGCTTCAAAATCATTTTAAACCCTTAACGACTGTGACGTGCCCTGTTAAGGGATTGTCTGTCTGTAATAGAGCGAGTCTTGCCGCACTATTAGACCCTCCTACACTCTTGCTAAAATAGCGCAGTTTCACAGCTGGCAGCGAGACCGCACTATTAAATAAACACCCCATAGAAAGACCAGTGACGTCATTAAGAGATTAAATGACAAATTGTTAATCTCGGGGCTACAGGTAATTATAAACCTATAGGGAAATACAGGATACTGGTTGGCTGATACTTAAGAATCTGTTGCTCATTGGATAACAGGAACAACCCCCACAAATGTATTATTGGACAGACCCCCTCAAGCTTGAGAATATGGTTTGGTTCTGCTACAAATTAATTTTACAGAATGTTATAAATCATTACGTATTAAATTAGCCTATTTAAATGAAAGAACTAACCATTAAATTAATTAACGCAGCATGAAAAAATAGAAGACAAATAAAATAAATGCAGTGGCATTTTATATAAATTCAGTTTCTTATATGAAGTGAAATATTTTATCTTTATCATAACAAAATACAGAACAATATTTTCTCATCATTATATAAAACACAACAGTGTGAGGCTGATAATAAAAATTTATGTCAGGTTTTGCACATTACCGTTTAGCAGAAGCTCTGTAAGTATGAAGTCTCTCTGGTTCCTCCTGTGATATCACTGAGTGTTACACAGATATTTATACTAATGTGGGAGTGTCACCTTTCTCTGTGAGACTCACATGAGTACAACTTGTCAGTTGGGAGACAATGAGAGGGTCACACCTGGACTTTTGTTCTCATATAGATGTCTATTGTCCCCTCTGGTGTCACATGAATACAGAGTCCCTGCCTCCCCCTCAGGGTGTGATTATCATATGGATAAGTAAGGAGGTAACAGACTGTTTATTTAAATGTGAGATTTTTCTGTTGTGTCCTAAAATATCTCAGGATACAGCATTATATTATGTTTTTATTGATGGACATTGTTATTTTAACAGAACTTAGTTGCAAACAGATGTATAATATTAACATGTTATTAGATACATATGTGATACAATACTGAGTATTTCAATACTAATATTTTGACTCATTATTTGTTCACTAACTGTTTATCTAATCTTCCTTTTTTAATTTTTGTAGCATGAATTATAGTTTTCTGAGTATATTTTATTCTACACATATAAATTGCTGTACCCTGAAACTAACTGAGATTTTGTATGTTTTCATTGTGCTATATTTTATATGTAACATTTATTTCCATACATATGCATATAATATATACATGTACACAAACCATATTGCTCTAAAATATTAAATCTAAATCCATACTTTATATTAGCCTAAAAACTAAAACTAAAGTTTCATATAAAATGTTAAGGGTTAGATTACAAGTGGAGCTATTTTGCATTTTAGCTATAGTAAAAACACTGCTAGAATTGTTATTTCTGAGCTAGTCAGATTGCACTGGTGTCACAAGTACAAAGTAAACAGTTTTTTCTCTAGCAGTAACCCGACTAGAGTGGAAAATCTGAAGTTAGAATACCACGTGCACGTTCATGTATTCCCTATAGAAGTCAATGGAGAAAACAATAAAAAAATATGAAAAACAAACCTAACACCCCAGTATCACGCAGACACAATCACATATTCGCATTCCCTATAGAAGCCAATGGAGAAAAAAAAAAGCTGAAAAAACACCTGACTATCTTGAAAAGAACATAGCATATTCTCATTAGCGATAACCCGACAAGAATATAGGCATACAGGGAGTGCAGAATTATTAGGCAAGTTGTATTTTTGAGGATTAATTTTATTATTGAACAACAACCAGGTTCTCAATGAACCCAAAAAACTCATTAATATCAAAGCTGAATAGTTTTGGAAGTAGTTTTAAGTTTGTTTTTAGTTTTAGCTATTTTAGGGGGATATCTGTGTGTGCAGGTGACTATTACTGTGCATAATTATTAGGCAACTTAACAAAAAACAAATATATACCCATTTCAATTATTTATTTTTACCAGTGAAACCAATATAACATCTCAACATTCACAAATATACATTTCTGACATTCAAAAACAAAACAAAAACAAATCAGTGACCAATATAGCCACTTTTCTTTGCAAGGACACTCAAAAGCCTGCCATCCATGGATTCTGTCAGTGTTTTGATCTGTTCACCATCAACATTGCGTGCAGCAGCAACCACAGCCTCCCAGACACTGTTCAGAGAGGTGTACTGTTTTCCCTCCTTGTAAATCTCACATTTGATGATGGACCACAGGTTCTCAATGGGGTTCAGATCAGGTGAACAAGGAGGCCATGTCATTAGATTTTCTTCTTTTATACCCTTTCTTGCCAGCCACGCTGTGGAGTACTTGGACGCGTGTGATGGAGCATTGTCCTGCATGAAAATCATGTTTTTCTTGAAGGATGCAGACTTCTTCCTGTACCACTGCTTGAAGAAGGTGTCTTCCAGAAACTGGCAGTAGGACTGGGAGTTGAGCTTGACTCCATCCTCAACCCGAAAAGGCCCCACAAGCTCATCTTTGATGATACCAGCCCAAACCAGTACTCCACCTCCACCTTGCTGGCATCTGAGTCGGACTGGAGCTCTCTGCCCTTTACCATTCCAGCCACGGGCCCATCCATCTGGCCCATCAAGACTCACTCTCATTTCATCAGTCCATAAAACCTTAGAAAAATCAGTCTTGAGATATTTCTTAGCCCAGTCTTGACGTTTCAGCTTGTGTGTCTTGTTCAGTGGTGGTCGTCTTTCAGCCTTTCTTACCTTGGCCATGTCTCTGAGTATTGCACACCTTGTGCTTTTGGGCACTCCAGTGATGTTGCAGCTCTGAAATATGGCCAAACTGGTGGCAAGTGGCATCTTGGCAGCTGCACGCTTGACTTTTCTCAGTTCATGGGCAGTTATTTTGCGCCTTGGTTTTTCCACACGCTTCTTGCGACCCTGTTGACTATTTTGAATGAAACGCTTGATTGTTCGATGATCACGCTTCAGAAGCTTTGCAATTTTAAGAGTGCTGCATCCCTCTGCAAGATATCTCACTATTTTTGACTTTTCTGAGCCTGTCAAGTCCTTCTTTTGACCCATTTTGCCAAAGGAAAGGAAGTTGCCTAATAATTATGCACACCTGATATAGGGTGTTGATGTCATTAGACCACACCCCTTCTCATTACAGAGATGCACATCACCTAATATGCTTAATTGGTAGTAGGCTTTCGAGCCTATACAGCTTGGAGTAAGACAACATGCATAAAGAGGATGATGTGGTCAAAATACTCATTTGCCTAATAATTCTGCACTCCCTGTATTATATATTCCAATGTACTTTACATAAAGGAATATGTTCTATTTATACATAAATATTTATACATATATCTGATGGTTTATTAAACAAATATATATTTATACCGATATATATAGATGAGTATATAAAGTTAAAGATATATATAGGAATATCTATTTACAAATACATAGAATATATTCTGATATGTACAGAACATTGGAATGTGAAATATTTACAGAAAAAAAACATAGTTAAAACCTTTATTTGTGTGTACATATATACAGTATGTGTTATTATGTGTATATATATATATAAATACTACTATAATATGTGTAAATTTAACTCCCATTCAATTAGATTCAATGTATTTTAAGAAATTCTCTATTAAAATGTCATCTCCTTCCCATATTAGAATGAGGTCATCAATAAATCTGTTATATAGTTTGATGTGTTCCTTGAAGGGGTTTTCACCTGCATAGATGTGGCACAGCTCCCACTACCCCATGAATAGCTTAGCGTACGAGGGAGGGGGCAAATTTTGCCCCCATAGCTGTGCCACATCTCTGCAGGTAGAACACCCCTCCATGACAAAAATAGTTGTGCGTCAAAAGATATTCTATTACTTTTATTAGGTATTCCTGAATTGCCGCCTCTAGGTTACTGCGATTAGACAAAAAATATTTCACTGCTTCTAAACCTAGTGTACGTGGTATGGTACTGTAAAGTGACACAATGTCTAATGTTAACCATTTACTGTTAGTAGTCTATAGTAGTGATGTCGCGAATAGTTCACCGGCGGGCGAACATATGCGATGTTCGATCCGCCCCCTATTCGCCATCATTGAGTAAACTTTGACCCTGTACCTCACAGTCAGAAGACACATTCCAGCCAATCAGCAGCAGACCTTCCTTCCCAGACCCTCCCACCTCCTGGACAGCATCCATTTTAGATTCATTCAGAAGCTGCATTCTTAGAGAGAGCAGGGACAGTGTAGCTGCTGCTGATTTAATAGAAAAATCGATAGCTAGGCTAGTGTATTCAGTTTCCACTACAGTCCTGAAGGACTCATCTGATCTCTGCTGTAAGGACAGCACCCCAAAAAGCCCTTTTTAGGGCTAGAACATCAGTCTGCTTTTTTTTTTTTTTTCCTGTGCAATCTAATTGCAGTTGCCTGCCTGCCAGCGTGTGTGTCAGGCTTACAGCGTATACTGTGCCCACTTGCCCAGTGCCACCACTCAAATATGGTGTAACAGTAGTGTACATTTAAAAAAAAAAACACTTTTTTGACTGTGAAATAATAGCAGACAGCTGCCAGTACCCAAGATGGCCGCCAATAAGGCAGATGGGGAGGGTTAGAGAGCTGTTTTGGGGGGGATCAGGGAGGTTGGGGGCTAAGAGGGGATGCTACCCCCACAGCATATGTAAATATGCTAAAAAAATTAAAAAAAAAATTAAAACCCTTTTATTTTAGTACTGGCAGACTTTCTGCCAGTACTCAAGATGGCGGGGACAATTGTGGGGTGGGGGAGGGAAGGGAGCTGTTTGGGAGGGATCAGGGGGTCTGATGTGTCAGGTGGGAGGCTGATCTCTACACTAAAGCTAAAATTAACCCTGCAAGCTCCCTACAAACTACCTAATTAACCCATTCACTGCTAGCCATAATACACGTGTGATGCGCAGCAGCATTTAGCGGCCTTCTAATTACCAGAAAGCAACGCCAAAGTCATATATGTCTGCTATTTCTGAACCAAGAGGATCCCAGAGAAGCATTTACAACCATTTGTGCCATAATTGCACAAGCTGTTTGTAAATAATTTCAGTGAGAAACCTAAAATTGCGAAAATATTTAAGTTTTTTTTAAATTTGATCGCATTTGGCGATGAAATGGTGGCATTAAATATACCAAAATGGGCCTAGATCAATACTTTGGGTTGTTTACTACACTACACTTAAGCTAAAATTAACTCTACAAGCTCCCTACATGCTCCCTAATTAACCCCTTCACTGCTGGGCATAAAACACGTGTGGTGCGCAGTGGCATTTAGCAGCCTTCTAATTATCAAAAAGCAACGCCAAAGCCATATAAGTCTGCTATTTCTGAACAAAGGGGATCCCAGAGAAGCATTTACAACCATTTATGCCATAATTGCATAAGTTGTTTGTAAATAATTTCTGTGAGAAACCTAAAGTTTGTGAAAAAGTGAACATTTTTTTTTATTTGATCGCATTTGGCGGTGAAATGGTAGCATGAAATATACCAAAATGGGCCTAGATCAATACTTTGGGTTGTCTACTACACTACACTTAAGATAAAATTAACTATACAAGCCCCTACATGCTCCCTAATTAACCCCTTCACTGCTGGGCATAAAACACGTGTGGTGCGCAGTGGCATTTAGCAGCCTTCTAATTACCAAAAAGCAACGCCAAAGCCATATAAGTCTGCTATTTCTGAACAAAGGGGATCCCAGAGAAGCATTTACAACCATTTATACCATAATTGCATAAGTTGTTTGTAAATAATTTCTGTGAGAAACCTAAAGTTTGTGAAAAAGTGAACAATTTTTTTTTATTTGATCGCATTTGGCGGTGAAATGGTGGCATGAAATATACCAAAATGGGCCTAGATCAATACTTTGGGATGTCTTCTAAAAAAAAATATATACATGTCAAGGGATATTCAGGTATTCCTGACAGATATCAGGGTTCCAATGTAACTAGCGCTCATTTTGAAAAAAAGTGGTTTTGAAATAGCAAAGTGCTTCTTGTATTTATTTCCCTATAACTTGCAAAAAAAGCAAAGAACATGTTAACATTGGGTATTTCTAAACTCAGGACAAAATTTAGAAACTATTTAGCATGGTTGTTTTTTGGTGGTTGTAGATGTGTAACAGATTTTGGGGGTCAAAGTTAGAAAAAGTGTGTTTTTTTTCCATTTTTTCCTCATATTTTATAATGTTAGGTGATTTATGCCCTGTATGGATTAAAACCAGACTCTGCATCAACTATGTCATTTTCCATGGGAGTTTTGCCATGGATCCCCCTCCGGCATGCCACAGTCCAGGTGTTAGTCCCCTTGAAACAACTTTTCCATCACTATTGTGGCCAGAAAGAGTCCCTGTGGGTTTTAAAATTCGCCTGCCTATTGAAGTATTTGGCGGTTCGCCCGGTTGCAAACTTTTGCAGAAGTTCGCGTTCGCCGTTGGCGAACCCAAATTTTTTGATGTTCGCTACATCACTAGTCTATAGTAGTCTCCTTCTGTGTTTTGTATTTCTCTGGGTGATTACATATACCTGTGCACCCCTCCTTTGTTCTCAGTTTGTTTGGCTCTGTGAGCTCGCATTGTGTGGCTGTGTTAGGGACTCAGGCAGTGGAAAGGACCTTGACGTGGTGCCTGAGCTTTTCCCATTTGGCCAGATGCGGTAACTAACCTATCCAGTTGTGGCTTCAGTCACCATCAAGATGACTTGTCATAGAGGAGAGACTTCCAGTGGGAGGAGTGTGAAGCAACACACGCACACTCTGAGCTCAGTGCAGTGAGCCAAAGATTTCCAACTCCCCAGCTCATAGCTTCTGTTGGCGATTTTTAAAACAGATCGCTTAGGGAGAAAAGCTTATGCGGAGCAGTACGGAGGTCCCAATATACCGCCATGGTCGGGTGGTACTGGCAATAGCTTTTCATCAAAGCTATTAGGCATACATCAGTGCCGGTTCTCAGAGGAGATATTTACTGAGCAGTGGGCTGGAGCCGAGAACAGTAAAGCCGACCGGTAACTTGGAGCAGCTGACACTGAAATAAGCTGAGAGACGGCAAAGCTGCAAGGAGCCGCATGATATGGTGGTTGAGACGGGCGAGTTCGAGAGGTGTCCTGAATGAGCCGGTTTCCCCCTGATGGCAATAGTGTGTTAGAGACACAGCGGAAGCAGGCGTCCAAGACCGGAGAGAAAACTCCCAAAAGGCAAACCGCAAGCATAAGCCTTACACGGCAAAGATCTATCTCTTCTCTTTTCTGCAGGGGAAAACCCCTAAGTGGCTGGGTTACTTGTGGTAGCCAAACGCTTCAGATATTAATCTGGTGTGCTAGCTGGAGGCGCTGGTTCAGTTTGTATCAGTCGTTGGTATCTTCCTTTCCTTCCTACACTAACACCTACATTAGACATGATAGCTGCCACCATCCCAACTGGCTAAAGTTAGTACCAAAAAGCCAATTCCTACGAATACGCAGGAACTGCAGCAATATAGATGATTACGAACAACAATCAAGAATACTTAAAGAAAGATTCATACAAAAGGGATATGACCAAAGAGCTTTAGAACAAGAAAGAAAAGAAGTTGGAAATAAAATAAGATCAACCCTGTTAGAAAACAAACACAAAAATGAGACCTCATTTAATAATAATTTCCCTAAATTCGTGACCACATTTAATGTAGAACATCATACAATTAAAAAAATTATACAAAAGCACTGGCACATTATAAAGGAGGATGAATATCTAGGACCTATAATTCCAGCTAAGCCCACAGTTATCTTCAGAAAAGGACAAAATTTGAAACAAAAATTAGCTCCCTCACTCATAAAAGGCATAGCCCCCAAAAAACCTTTACAAATAAGTAACATGACAGGCTTCTTCACTTGCGGCAAATGCAAAGGTTGTAACTACACCAGAAGAACACACAAAACATTTTACTCCACAGTTACGGGAAAAAAAATTGAAATAAAAGAATTCATTACTTGCAAAAGTAAAAATGTGATATATGAGCCAAATAAAGACAAACTTTTTTACTGAATCTGTGATATTGTCTTTTCATATTGGGAAGGAGCCGGTAACCTGCAATATACACTGTGAGTAGATATTCACCTTTGTATGGTGTATTGTCTGATATTTCAGAACCACTATTTTGCACCTAGAGTTATACAACCGAGGAAGGAAAGGAAGATACCAACGACTGATACAAGCTGAACCAGCGCCTCCAGCTAGCACACCTGATCTATTCACACAGACCTTGGGAGAGACTGTGGGACGGCTGCGGTTCACCAGAAGGGGAAGTATTAATACATATTATACACCTGTTTGCATGTATATCTGCTTCAGATATTAACTCTGCATAACATAAACAGTGTTTGTCTAAAAGGAAGCCTAGGGGTCTGTCTGCTAAAAGAAAAAAAGTGAAGGATAGAAAAACTTTTTCTTTCTTTAAGTGGATACAATAAACACCAGCAGGTCACAGACCGAAAGCAGTTTGGGGTGTAATAGCTGCTATTATACCGGTGGTTAAAATCTGCATTGTATGAAAGTAGTTGCGGTTCTTGGCAGGCCGCTTTAAAGACTTTTTGTTTTATTATGATGCTCCACACTTGCATTTAACAAGCTTGGTCTTAGCTCCTGGCCACAGTAACAGAAGAAGTTTTGCAAACAACAACAGCTACATTTGTGAAGCACACAATCACTTGCATACAAGCCATGCAGACTTTTTGACAATACAGGACCTACTTAGAATTCTTTAATAGAGGAAAGTAAACGCATAAGAGCTGGCATACTGAAGACACATTAATAAACACGCTTGGAATTATCCAAGCACAGTACACGATTTTCACTTATTTCTGGGTGTATTTAGTAACAAATACTAAACCAATCAGTAGGGAGGACCGCAGACACACAAATTACTAACAACCAGACAGTTGACTTAATACTTCCCCAGTTAGAGGTGATCAAACAGGAATTGTCTGGCCTCACTACTGAGATCAGACAATTCTCAAACAGACTGACAGAGTTGGAGGATACATATATCCATCAGGAGGAGACTACCCAAAAACTTAATAACTAAATAATGTGAGGGTTGCAGGCTTACCTGAAACCAGCGAATATATTGACCTTATACAATTCGCCTCTGTTACATTGCCAAGTATTCTAGGTATGACAGTCCAAGGGGGGGCAATAGCAGTAGAGAGAGCGCACCGCACTGGCCCTAATAGGGCTGACACGGATACTAAAAACAGACCCAGAATGATCATGATTCATTACCTAAACGTCCAAGGCAAAGTACTAATCATGAGACAGTATAGAAAATGTAATCCACTGATAATTGAGGGTAAACAGGTACTTATGTTTCAGGATTTTTCTGCAGATACGTCTGCTAAGAGAAAAGAAATGTCTCCTTACTGTTCAGGGCTGATAAAAGCAGGGATGAAAGCTAATTTAAGATACCCTGCGAAAATCGTTGTTGAAGGAAAAGAAGGGCAGGTAGTGTTAAACTCTCCAGATGAAGCAAAGGCATTTTGCAGTAGAAACGAGATAAAGGTATAATTCCTCTGCAACATATGTGAAAATATGTATAGTCAGTATAGAGATCAACGCATTGATGGCCAGTATAGTAATACGTTTTGAATGGTTACTGGATAATGTTTTTTAGTTGTGGAGTTTTCTTTTTTTTCTTTTTCTTCTCCCCATCCTTTTTCTCCCCCCCCCCCTCCATGGGTAATGGAAGTACAGGCTCTTGGAGATTAAATCATAGTTGAGATGGGAGAAAATCTGAATTTTATTTCATGGAATATTGGAGGTGTAACATCTCCAATAAAGCGCAAAGGCATTTTAAAAACTCTAAAAAAACTTAATCCAGATATAATCCTTTTGCAAGAACTCCATTTAAGAGAAGCTGAGATACCAAAACTTAAGCCCAATTGGATAGCAGAAATAGTTGCTACACCTTGTGCTGTAAGGAAATGTGGTGTAGCCATAATGATAAACAAAAGGCTAACATATAATATAATTAACACCGAAATAGATACAGCATGCCGATTTCTAATAGTGCAAATAGAAATAGCTTCCAAAATTAGGACAATATGGAATATTTATGGGCCAAATAACTTTGACAAGGAATTCTGGAACAAACTCAAAGATAAATTAATTCCATATTTAGACCAGAACCTAATTCTTGCTGGGGATTTTAATATGACCCTATATCCGGAAATAGACAGGTTTAGGCAAAAGAAAAGCTGTGGAAAATACAAAAGGGAGGCTAGTTTCTTTAGAGAGTTCTGTAAAACACTAAGATTGAGGGATATATGGAGAGCCCAGAACCCAGACTCGAGAGAATATTCTTGTGAATCTAAAGCATATAAAAATTTCTCGAGGATTGATATGTTTCTGATAGAAGAAAAAATACTGAAAACAGATATAGAAACTGAAATTTTAGATTTTGTTTTATCAGACCATGCGATTATAATTCTAAAATTGAATTCTTATACCCTGGAGCGACTGAATGTAAACACATTTAGATATCCTGGATATATGGTTAATAATATAGGCTTTTGCAACTGGTTGTCACAAAGATGGCGTGAATATTCTGATCTGAATCAGGGCTATAGACATAAACTAGAAACCTTCTGGGAAGCGGGCAAAGCGGTATTGAGGTGGCAAATTAAACAATATATGATAAGGCTATAGGGATAGGGAGACACAGCTAGCAAACCAGCTGAAAAATGCATATAGAAAATGTATTATAAACCCCAATAAGATATCTTGGGATAAATATATAAAGGCAAGAGTAGAGCGAGAGTTGTTCTTGAACAAAAAATGGGCATTGGAAGATATCAAAACCAGGAATTACTGGCAAGGATTCCAAGGAATATCAGCTAAGCATCTGGCTAAATTGAGGAATGTCAGAAAAAGTAAAAATATGATTACTTTAATAAAACATAAAAACAATACCTATACTAGAGCTTCGGAAATTTGTGATGTCTTCCTTAAATATTACCAAAAAATATACGCACAAGGAGCAATAGATACACAGGCAAAAGATAACTTCTAGAGGGAGATTACCCTACTAAAAATTGATAGAGACAAAGTGATTCAATTAAATCTAGAAATAAGTATAGAATAAGTAAATGTAGCCATAGATGCAATGAAATTAGGAAAAGCGCCAGGCCCAGATGGAATCTCAGCGGAATTTTACAAAATAATGAAAGCTGAATTAGCGGGAATCCTGTGTGAAATATTTAATCTATATTATATACACGATCAAAAACAATCACCATATTTTACAGACTCTGTAGTCACATTGATCCATAAGAAGGGTAAACCAAAAGAAGATATGGGTTCATATAGACCCATATCTCTACTTAATAATGATTACAAAATACTAATGGCCATTATTGCAGACAGGCTTAAGAAAGTAGTTGGCGACATAATACACCCAGATCAGACTGGATTTATGCCAGGGCGAAATGCCGCTAGGAATATCCGTAGGGTCTTATTAACAATTGAACACTATTACAACAAAATAAACAAAATACAAAGAAAATGTAAAACGGACTTGGCATTGGTAACAATAGATGCGGAAAAGGCGTTTGATTCTATAATATGGGATCATATGATGACATCTCTGGCACTGTTTGGCTTTTTTGGTAACCTGGTAAACCTAATTAAATTAATATATAAAATGCCCAGATCACAAATCTTAGTAAATGGGGCACTTACATCTTATACAACCCTCCAAAGAGGGACCAGACAAGGATGCCCATTATCGCCACTCCTTTTTAATATAGCACTGCAGCCACTTGCGATATACTTAAGAAAGGAAATTAGCTGTATTAAATTAGGCAAACAAAATGTTGTTGTGTCATTGTATGCAGATGACATCATATTATTTTTAAGAGACTCAAAGATAAATATTCCAAAATGTCTGGAGATAATAAACCATTTTAGTAAATTTACGGGGTATAAGATTAACACCCAGAAGTCTGAAATTCTGTGGATAAATAAAAATAAAAATAGCTATACCAAACACCCATTTAGAGAAGTGACGTCTATTAATTACCTAGGATTTAAAGGGACATGAAACCCACATTTTTTCTTTCATGATTCAGATAGAGAATGCAATTTTAAACAACTTTATAATTTACTTCTATTATCTAATTTTCTTCATTATCTTGATATCCTTTGCTGAACAGCATAACTAGATAGGCTCAGTAGCTGCTCATTGGTGGCTAAACATAGTTGCCTCATGTGATTGGCTCACCCATGTGCATTGCTATTTCTTTAACAAACAATATCTAACAAATGAAGCAAATTAGATAATAGAAGTAAATTTAAATGTTGTTTAAAATTGAATTCTCTATCTTAAAGGGCCACTGTAAGTAAATATTTTCTAATCCTGTTACTAACTAACTACCCCAAATACACTTTTTATCAATAGCATTTCATTAACATATCTCTACCGTATAGCAGAAATCTTGTCTGCAAATTTAATTGTTTTCCAAACCCACTCCGTGGGTATCCTTTGCTCTGTACCAATCCGTTTACAATACCTAGGTTTCAAAATGGCGCTTTAAACACAAAGTTATTGGTTTAAGTATTTTGAACATGCAGTGCTGAAAAACATAATTTATGTAAGAACTTACCTGATAAATTCATTTCTTTCATATTAACAAGAGTCCATGAGCTAGTGACGTATGGGATATACATTCCTACCAGGAGGGGCAAAGTTTCCCAAACCTTAAAATGCCTATAAATACACCCCTCACCACACCCACAAATCAGTTTAACGAATAGCCAAGAAGTGGGGTGATAAGAAAAAGTGCGAAGCATATAAAATAAGGAATTGGAAAAATTGTGCTTTATACAAAAAAATCATAACCACCACAAAAAAGGGTGGGCCTCATGGACTCTTGTTAATATGAAAGAAATGAATTTATCAGGTAAGTTCTTACATAAATTATGTTTTCTTTCATGTAATTAACAAGAGTCCATGAGCTAGTGACGTATGGGATAATGACTACCCAAGATGTGGATCTTTCCACACAAGAGTCACTAGAGAGGGAGGGATAAAATAAAGACAGCCAATTCCTGCTGAAAATAATCCACACCCAAAATAAAGTTTAACAAAAAACATAAGCAGAAGATTCAAACTGAAACCGCTGCCTGAAGAACTTTTCTACCAAAAACTGCTTCAGAAGAAGAAAATACATAAAAATGGTAGAATTTAGTAAAAGTATGCAAAGAAGACCAAGTTGCTGCTTTGCAGATCTGGTCAACCGAAGCTTCATTCCTAAACGCCCAGGAAGTAGATACTGACCTAGTAGAATGAGCTGTAATTCTCTGAGGCGGAGTTTTACCCGACTCAACATAGGCAAGATGAATTAAAGATTTCAACCAAGATGCCAAAGAAATGGCAGAAGCTTTCTGGCCTTTCCTAGAACCGGAAAAGATAACAAATAGACTAGAAGTCTTACGGAAAGATTTCGTAGCTTCAACATAATATTTCAAAGCTCTAACAACATCCAAAGAATGCAATGATTTCTCCTTAGAATTCTTAGGATTAGGACATAATGAAGGAACCACAATTTCTCTACTAATGTTGTTGGAATTCACAACTTTAGGTAAAAATTCAAAAGAAGTTCGCAACACCGCCTTATCTTGATGAAAAATCAGAAAAGGAGACTCACATGAAAGAGCAGATAATTCAGAAACTCTTCTAGCAGAAGAGATAGCCAAAAGGAACAAAACTTTCCAAGAAAGTAATTTAATGTCCAATGAATGCATAGGTTCAAACGGAGGAGCTTGAAGAGCTCCCAGAACCAAATTCAAACTCCAAGGAGGAGAAATTGACTTAATGACAGGTTTTATACGAACCAAAGCTTGTACAAAACAATGAATATCAGGAAGAATAGCAATCTTTCTGTGAAAAAGAACAGAAAGAGCAGAGATTTGTCCTTTCAAAGAACTTGCGGACAAACCCTTATCCAAACCATCCTGAAGAAATTGTAAAATTCTCGGTATTCTAAAAGAATGCCAAGAAAAATGATGAGAAAGACACCAAGAAATATAAGTCTTCCAGACTCTATAATATATCTCTCGAGATACAGATTTACGAGCCTGTAACATAGTATTAATCACGGAGTCAGAGAAACCTCTATGACCAAGAATCAAGCGTTCAATCTCCATACCTTTAAATTTAAGGATTTCAGATCCGGATGGAAAAAAGGACCTTGTGACAGAAGGTCTGGTCTTAACGGAAGAGTCCATGGCTGGCAAGATGCCATCCGGACAAGATCCGCATACCAAAACCTGTGAGGCCATGCCGGAGCTATTAGCAGAACAAACGAGCATTCCCTCAGAATCTTGGAGATTACTCTTGGAAGAAGAACTAGAGGCGGAAAGATATAGGCAGGATGATACTTCCAAGGAAGTGATAATGCATCCACTGCCTCCGCCTGAGGATCCCGGGATCTGGACAGATACCTGGGAAGTTTCTTGTTTAGATGAGAGGCCATCAGATCTATCTCTGGGAGCCCCCACAATTGAACAATCTGAAGAAATACCTCTGGGTGAAGAGACCATTCGCCCGGATGCAACGTTTGGCGACTGAGATAATCCGCTTCCCAATTGTCTACACCAGGGATATGAACCGCAGAGATTAGACAGGAGCTGGATTCCGCCCAAACCAAAATTCGAGATACTTCTTTCATAGCCAGAGGACTGTGAGTCCCTCCTTGATGATTGATGTATGCCACAGTTGTGACATTGTCTGTCTGAAAACAAATGAACGATTCTCTCTTCAGAAGAGGCCAAAACTGAAGAGCTCTGAAAATTGCACGGAGTTCCAAAATATTGATCGGTAATCTCACCTCCTGAGATTCCCAAACTCCTTGTGCCGTCAGAGATCCCCACACAGCTCCCCAACCTGTGAGACTTGCATCTGTTGAAATTACAGTCCAGGTCGGAAGAACAAAAGAAGCCCCCTGAATTAAACGATGGTGATCTGTCCACCATGTTAGAGAGTGTCGAACAATCGGTTTTAAAGATATTAATTGAGATATCTTCGTGTAATCCCTGCACCATTGGTTCAGCATACAGAGCTGAAGAGGTCGCATGTGAAAACGAGCAAAGGGGATCGCGTCCGATGCAGCAGTCATAAGACCTAGAATTTCCATGCATAAGGCTACCGAAGGGAATGATTGTGACTGAAGGTTTCGACAAGCTGTAATCAATTTTAGACGTCTCTTGTCTGTTAAAGACAGAGTCATGGACACTGAATCTATCTGGAAACCCAGAAAGGTTACCCTTGTTTGAGGAATCAAAGAACTTTTTAGTAAATTGATCCTCCAACCATGATCTTGAAGAAACAACACAAGTCGATTCGTATGAGACTCTGCTAAATGTAAAGACGGAGCAAGTACCAAGATATCGTCCAAATAAGGAAATACCACAATACCCTGTTCTCTGATTACAGACAGAAGGGCACCGAGAATCTTTGTGAAAATTCTTGAAGCTGTAGCAAGGCCAAACGGTAGAGCCACAAATTGGTAATGCTTGTCTAGAAAAGAGAATCTCAGGAACTGATAATGATCTGGATGAATCGGAATATGCAGATATGCATCCTGTAAATCTATTGTGGACATATAATTCCCTTGCTGAACAAAAGGCAATATAGTCCTTACAGTTACCATCTTGAACGTTGGTATCCTTACATAGCGATTCAATAATTTTAGATCCAGAACTGGTCTGAAGGAATTCTCCTTCTTTGGTACAATGAAGAGATTTGAATAAAACCCCATCCCCTGTTCCGGAACTGGAACTGGCATAATTACTCCAGCCAACTCTAGATCTGAAACACAATTCAGAAATGCTTGAGCTTTCACTGGATTTACTGGGACATGGGAAAGAAAAAATCTCTTTGCAGGAGGTCTCATCTTGAAACCAATTCTGTACCCTTCTGAAACAATGTTCTGAATCCAAAGATTGTGAACAGAATTGATCCAAATTTCTTTGAAAAAACGTAACCTGCCCCCTACCAGCGGAACTGGAATGAGGGCCGTACCTTCATGTGAACTTAGAAGCAGGCTTTGCCTTTCTAGCAGGCTTGGATTTATTCCAGACTGGAGATGGTTTCCAAACTGAAACTGCTCCTGAGGACGAAGGATCAGGCTTTTGTTCTTTGTTGAAACGAAAGGATCGAAAACGATTGTTAGCCCTGTTTTTACCTTTAGACTTTTTATCCTGTGGTAAAAAAGTTCCTTTCCCACCAGTAACAGTTGAAATAATAGAATCCAACTGAGAACCAAATAATTTGTTTCCCTGGAAAGAAATGGAAAGTAGAGTTGATTTAGAAGCCATATCAGCATTCCAAGTCTTAAGCCATAAAGCTCTTCTGGCTAAGATAGCCAGAGACATAAATCTAACATCAACTCTAATAATATCAAAAATGGCATCACAGATGAAATTATTAGCATGCTGGAGAAGAATAATAATATCATGAGAATCACGATTTGTTACTTGTTGCGCTAGAGTTTCCAACCAAAAAGTTGAAGCTGCAGCAACATCAGCCAATGATATAGCAGGTCTAAGAAGATTACCTGAACATAGATAAGCTTTTCTTAGAAAAGATTCAATTTTTCTATCTAAAGGATCCTTAAACGAGGTACCATCTGATGTAGGAATGGTAGTACGTTTAGCAAGGGTAGAAATAGCCCCATCAACTTTAGGGATTTTGTCCCAAAATTCTAACCTGTCAGGCGGAACAGGATATAATTGCTTAAAACGTTTAGAAGGAGTAAATGAATTACCCAATCTATCCCATTCCTTAGCAATTACTGCAGAAATAGCATTAGGAACAGGAAAGACTTCTGGAATAACCGCAGGAGCTTTAAAAACCTTATCTAAACGTATAGAATTAGTATCAAGAGGACTAGAATCCTCTATTTCTAAAGCAATTAGTACTTCTTTAAGTAAAGAGCGAATAAATTCCATCTTAAATAAATATGAAGATTTATCAGCATCAATCTCTGGGACAGAATCCTCTGAACTAGAAGAGTCCAAAGAATCAGAATGATGGTGTTCATTTAAAAATTCATCTGTAGAAAGAGAAGATTTAAAAGACTTTTTACGTTTACTAGAAGGAGAAATAACAGACAAAGCCTTCTTTATGGATTCAGAAACAAAATCTCTTATGTTATCAGGAACATTCTGCACCTTAGATGTTGAGGGAACTGCAACAGGCAATGGTACATCACTAAAGGAAATATTATCTGCATTAACAAGTTTGTCATGACATTTAATACAAACAACAGCTGGAGGAATAGCTACCAAAAGTTTACAGCAGATACACTTAGCTTTGGTAGATCCAGCAGGCAGAGGTTTTCCTGTAGTATCTTCTGGCTCAGATGCAACGTGAGACATCTTGCAATATGTAAGAGAAAAAACAACATATAAAGCAAAATAGATCAAATTCCTTATAAGACAGTTTCAGGAATGGGAAAAAAATGCCAAACATCAAGCTTCTAGCAACCAGAAGCAAATGAAAAATGAGACTGAAATAATGTGGAGACAAAAGCGACGCCCATATTTTTTGGCGCCAAAAAAGACGCCCACATTATTTGGCGCCTAAATGCTTTTTGCGCCAAAAATGACGCAACATCCGGAACGCCGACATTTTTGGCGCAAAATAACGTCAAAAAATGACGCAACTTCCGGCGACACGTATGACGCCGGAAACGGAAATGAATTTTTGCGCCAAAAAAGTCCGCGCCAAAAATGACGCAATAAAATGAAGCATTTTCAGCCCCCGCGAGCCTAACAGCCCACAGGGAAAAAGTCAAATTTTTGAGGTAAGAAAAAAATATGATAATTAAAGCATAATCCCAAATATGAAACTGACTGTCTGGAAATAAGGAAAGTTGAACATTCTGAGTCAAGGCAAATAAATGTTTGAATACATATATTTAGAACTTTATAAATAAAGTGCCCAACCATAGCTTAGAGTGTCACAGAAAATAAGACTTACTTACCCCAGGACACTCATCTACATGTTTGTAGAAAGCCAAACCAGTACTGAAACGAGAATCAGTAGAGGAAATGGTAAATATAAGAGTATATCGTCGATCTGAAAAGGGAGGTAAGAGATGAATCTCTACGACCGATAACAGAGAACCTTATGAAATAGACCCCGTAGAAGGAGATCACTGCATTCAATAGGCAATACTCTCCTCACATCCCTCTGACATTCACTGCACGCTGAGAGGAAAACCGGGCTCCAACTTGCTGCGGAGCGCATATCAACGTAGAATCTAGCACAAACTTACTTCACCACCTCCCTTGGAGGCAAAGTTTGTAAAACTGATTTGTGGGTGTGGTGAGGGGTGTATTTATAGGCATTTTAAGGTTTGGGAAACTTTGCCCCTCCTGGTAGGAATGTATATCCCATACGTCACTAGCTCATGGACTCTTGTTAATTACATGAAAGAAATAGTGGGCAGGATAACGTGACATCATTGGCGAATAAAAGATATAACTTTTAGAACGTTATGAAACTTCGTTTTGGAGAAAATATAGGTCAGTAGGTTTTAATTAATGTTTATTATCTTTAATATGTTAGTTGTTTAGCTTAAAAATTATAACAGAAAGTAATCCTTTAATCATGAAAGAAAAAATTTGGGTTTAATGTCCCTTTAAATTAGGAAATGTCCCATACAATTGGTATACCTTGAACTACATAGAGTTCTTTTTAAATTTACCTTCTGAACTACAGAGATGGAATATGTATTTTCTCTCCCTTTCAGCTAAAATTATGCTGATTAAGACAATCTTTTTTCCGCGTCTATTGTTCCTATTGCAAAAATTACAGCTATTTATCTCTAAACAAGATATTTTTAGATATAACAAGGCATGTACAACATTTATCTGGGGTAAGTTGAGACCTCGAGTATCTCTAGATAGATTAACTATTTCTAAAAAATACGGTGGTATGGCCCTACCAAATTTACGATATTATAATTGGATTACAATGGCGAAATATGCGGTAGACTGGTTAACGGAAGCCCAATACATTACCTACTATGATATAGAGACAGAATTAATAGCCCCTTTTAATCTGAAAGTGATCCTACACCATATGTATGGCAATTTACCAGGTAATATCAAGCAGACGCTGACATTTTCAAATATAATACTGGCCTGGCAAAAGTATTGTAGGGTAATGGGGATAGATTTTAGAACATCGCAATATCTACCTATAATTGGAACTCCAGCATTCTCACCTGGCCTGCATAATGCAGTATTTAGAGAATGGCACAATAAGGGAGTTACACACTTTTCGCAGTTCTTAATAGAAGGTACAAACACTATGCAACTATATAGTCAGATTTCGGATAAATATCAGCTTTCCACAAAGAACTTCTATGCCTATTTGCAGGTTAGAAGTTTTATTACATCACTAATACATCTGAATGACTCAGAGTGGAATTTCCAAGAGCTAGAGGTAGGACTTAAACTTTACAAAGCAGGTATTAGATCAGTATCCTATTGGTATGATGCCCTATAAGCGAAATTGGGTGATAACCATCTGGGTAGAATCAGGGACAAGTTTCAAAGATACTTTCCAAATATACAGGAGGAGGATATTAGGAAAAGTTTAAGATTAGTTGAGGAGACCACACCAATAATTAGTTGGAGGGAAGCCCATTGGAAAATCATTAATAATTATTATCTTACACCGGACAGAATAAATAAATGGGTACGTGAGGAACTTAGATTGGGCTGCTATAAATGTAATGCGGAAAGGGCGGACCTTTTACACTGCCTATGGTCATGTCCCAAGATAAGGCAATTTTGGGGAAAGATTAATTATTGGTTCAATAAATATGTCCAGACACGGATTGAACTCACTCCTAGTATGGTTTTTGTATTATATCAAGATCAAGTACGGTTAGGAGATCAACAATTAATTAATATTTCTATTATGGCAGCACAAAACTTAATATTTAGAAAATAGAAATAAAAAAAAATGCCTACGATAGCTGAATTTATAAACTTAATAAATCTACAAATGAGGACAGAATTATACGATAATAAACTATTAACGGAGAACAACCTCAGAAAGTACTTTAACAAATGGTTAAAACCAATCTTAGAATGGCCAATAGACATACAAAGACAACACATAGCTCCATTAAAAAATTCAATAACTTTTTTTGGGGTGGGGGGGAATGCCTTGTTCTTTGTTTTGTTTTTTTTGTTGTTTTTTTGTTTTTTGGTTTATTACCTGTTAGTATTAATAGGAAGATAGAAACTGCACGGATGCAGATATACTGTATATGTTTATTTAAAATGACAAGTGTGAGCTGCGTCTCAACTGAATCTAAACAGATGTATGAATTTCTTTTTGTATTTTTTTCCTTCTGTATATTTAAGAAAAAAAAAAAAAACCTTTCCAGTTGTGATTTTAATCTTAGCTGTGAGCTAGCTGGTGAGTGCTGGGTGTCTCTATGTGTTGTATTATTATTTGTTTGTAATCCCCCTATGTTTCTTGCACCCACTCCGGACTGGGGTTAACTGCCTGTGACTCTGGTGACATCACAGCTTTTTGGGAGTGCTATTTAAGCACCCAGGGCTGGGATGTTGCTGAGCCATTGGATATGTACCCGGTCTGGTCTTGGAGTGCATTCTCCTTCTGTGTTTTGTATTTCTCTGGGTGATTACATATACCTGTGCACCCCTCCTTTGTTTTCAGTTTGTTTGGCCATTTTTTCCCATTTGGCCAGATGCGGTAACTAACCTTTTCAGTTGTGATTTTAATCTTAGCTGTGAGCTAGCTGGTGAGTGCTGGGTGTCTCTATAGGTTGTATTATATTTGTAAATACATATACACAATTATAGCGATGTCCCGAACTGTTCGCCGGAGAACAGTTCCCAGCGAACATAGCTTGCGATGTTCGATCCGCCCCCTATTCATCATCATTGAGTAAACTTTGACCCTGTATCTCACAGTCTGCAGACACATTACAGCCAATCAGCAGCAGACACTCCCTTCCAGACCCTCCCAGGTAGCAGCCATTTTAGATTCATTGTGATGCAGCTTTTGAAGAGATAGGAGGTTTAGTGTTGCAGCTCCTGATTATATAGGGAAATTGATAGCTAGGTTAGTGTATTCAGTCTCCACTACAGTCCTGAAGGACTCATCTGATCTCTGCTGTAAGGACAGCACCCCAAAAAGCCCTTTTTAGGGCTACATCAGTCGTTTTTTTTTTAGTTTTTTTTCCAGTCTTTTTTTTTTTTTTTGCATAGGGCTAGAACTCCAGTCGTTTTTTTTTGGCATTTGCCTGCCTGCCACCAGCCTGTGTGTGAGCCTCACAGCATATATTGTGCCAACTTGCTCACTGCCACCACTCATATCTGGTGTAACATTATTTTAAATAAAAAAAAAAAAAACTTTTACATTAGTTTGCTAATTGCAAGTTTAATCTAATTTTATTTTCCATCAGGCCTGTGTGCCAGGCCCACAGCAAGCATATACTGTGATTAATTGCTCTGTGCAACCACTCATATCTGGTGGTTTAACATTATTTTAAATTTAAAAAAAAAAACTTTTACATTAGTTTGCTAATTGCAAGTTTAATCTAATTTCATTTTCCATCAGGCCTGTGTGCCAGGCCCACAGCAAGCATATACTGTGATTAATTGCTCTGTGCCACCCACCACTCATATCTGGTGGTTTAACATTATTTTAAATTTAAAAAAAAAACTTCTACATTAGTTTGCTAATTGCAAGTTTAATCTAATTTCATTTTCCATCAGGCCTGTGTGCCAGGCCCACAGCAAGCATATACTGTGATTAATTCCTCTGTGCGACCACTCATATCTGGTGGTGTAACGGAACATTATTGTAAATTTAAACTAAAACAAATTTACATTAGTTTGTTAGTGTAATCTAATTTCATTTTCCATCAGGCCTGGGTGTCTCAGGCACACAGCATATACTGTTATTAATTGCTCTGTGCCACCCCCACCACTCATATCTGGTGTAACATTATTTTAAATATAAAAAACAAAACTTTTACATTAGTTTGCTAATTGCAATTTTAATCTAATTTCATTTTCCATCAAGCCTGTGTGCCAGGCCCACAGCAAGCATATACTGTGATTAATTCCTCTGTGCCACCACTCATATCTGGTGGTGTAACGGAACATTATTGTAAATTTAAACTAAAACAAATTTACATTAGTTTGTTAGTGTAATCTAATTTCATTTTCCATCAGGCCTGGGTCTCTCAGGCACACAGCATATACTGTTATTAATTGCTCTGTGCCACCCCCACCACTCATATCTGGTGGTGTTGTAACGGTACATTATTGTAAATTTAAAAAAAAACAAATTTACATTAGTTTGTTTGTGTAATCTCATTTCATTTTCCATCAGGCCTGGGTCTCTCAGGCACACAGCATATACTGTGATTAATTGCTCTGTGCCACCACTCATATCTGTTGTAACATTAGTGTAAATTTTTTCAATTTTTTTTTTTACATCAGTCTGGTAGTGTTATTGAATTTTAGTTGCCAGGTCAGCCTAGTGCCAGCCTGTGTGTCAGGCTCCCAGCATATACTGTGCCTACTTCCATCCTCAGTGCCACCACTCATATCTTCTTGTTGAATAGTAGTGTAAGTGTACATTAAAAAAAAAATAAACTTTTTGGATTGTGAAACATCAGTCTGCTTTTTTGTTTCCTGCTCACAGCGTATACTGTGCCCACTTGCCCAATGCCACCACTCATATCTTGTTTAATAGTAGTGTAAGTGTACATTTAAAAAAAATAAACTTTTTGGATTGTGAAACATCAGTCTGCTTTTTTGTTTCAGGCTCACAGCGTATACTGTGCCCACTTGCCCAGTGGCACCACTCATATTTTGTTTAATAGTAGTGTAAGTCTAAATTTTAAAAAAAAATGACAGGCAGAGGCAGGCCACCCCGCAGGTGCCATCGTGGTCGTGGTGCTGTGATTCCCTTTGGCCATAGAATAATGCCCAGTGTTAGGGCACGTACCATGAACCCGAAAAGTTCTGATGAAATAGTTGACTTTATAACACAGGACACCCAATCTTCTAGAGCTTCCGCTCGTAACCTTGATGCACCATCCACCTCCAGCATAGCTTCGGGCACCTTGCAAGTGACCAGTGCCACTCGCCCGCCTGCCGCCACCATCAACACTAGCACCACAGCCGCTTCACTTGATCTGTCAGAGGAGTTATTGACACATCAGTTGGAAGAAATGAGTGATGCGCAACCATCATTGACAGCGGATGTAGATAACAGTGATATGTCTCAGTCAGGCAGCATTACAGACATGGACGTATGGTGTGATGATGATGATGATGTTGTACCCGCTGCTGCTTCCTTTGTTGATTTGTCAGATACAAGTGAAGTGGTTGATGATGATGTGTCTGTGGATGTCACGTGGGTGCCCGCTAGAAGAGAAGAAGAAGAGGGGGAAAGTTCAGATGGGGAGACAGAGAGGAGGAGGAGGAGATGAGTTGGAAGCAAGGGGAGGTCGTCGCAAGGAGATAGTGGCACAGTCACAGTCAGACAGCATGCATCGGCACCCGGGGTCAGCCAGACAGCACGCCAATCAACGCATGCTGTTGCCACCACCAGAATGCCGTCATCGCAGAGCTCAGTAGTGTGGCATTTTTTTTGTGTGTCTGCCTCTGACAACAGCGATGCCATTTGCAACCTGTGCCAAAAGAAACTGAGTCATGGGAAGTCCAACACCCACCTAGGTACAACTGCTTTGCAAAGGCACATGGTCTCACATCACAAACGCCGATGGGATGAACACATGAGTGGAAGCAGCACCCAAACTGAAAGCCGCCATCCTCCTCCTGGTCCAGCATCTTCAGCCACGTCAACCACTGCTGTCCTCCTTGCCCCCTCTCAAACATCCACCACACAGTCTCTCTTCTGTAGCAGTTCCTGCTCATCTGCCCACAGTCAGGTGTCTGTCAAGGACATGTTTGAGCGTAAGAAGCCAATGTCCCAAAGCTACCCCCTTGCCCGGCGTCTGACAGCAGGCTTGTCAGAACTCTTAGCCCGCCAGCTTTTACCATACAAGCTGGTGGAGTCTGAGGCGTTCAAAAAATTTGTATCTATTGGGACACCGCAGTGGATGGTACCCGGCAGAATTTTTTTTTCTCAAAAGGCAATCCCCAACCTGTACTTGATTGTGCGAAAGGAAGTAATGTCATGTCTGGCACACAGCGTTGGGGCAAGGGTCCACATGACCACTGATAGCTGGTCTGCAAAGCATGGTCAGGGCAGGTATATCACCTACACTGCTCATTGGGTAAACCTGCTGGCGGCTGACAAGCATGGAATGCGTGGCTCTGCAGAAGAGTTGGTGACACCGCCACGACTTGCAGGCTACCTCCTCTACTCCTCCTACTCCATCCTCTTCCATAACCTCTTCCTCGGCTGATTGCTCTTCTGCTGCGGCATCTTGCTCCACATCAACGGCACCCCCCCAGGTACTATTCAACATCCCGGATACGGCAGTGTCACGCCGTCTTGGGGTTGACTTGCCTCAAAGCAGAGAGTCACATCACACCGGCACTCCTGTCCGCCCTGAAGGTGGATCAGTGGCTGACTCCGCACCAACTGGAGATTGGCAAGGTTGTTTCTGACAATGGAAGTAATTTGGTGGCGGCATTGAAATTGGGCAAGTTGACACATGTGCCGTGCATGGCACATGTGTGTAATCTGATTGTACAACGCTTTGTGCTTAAGTACCCAGGCTTACAGGACATCCTGAAGCAGGCCAGGAAGGTGTGTGGCCATTTCAGGCGTTCCTACACGGCCATGTCGCACTTGTCCGATATCCAGCATCGAAACAACCTGCCAGTGAGGCGCTTAATTTGCGACAGCCCGATACGTTGTAACTCAACACTCCTAATGTTCGACCGCCTGCTCCAACAAGAAAGAGCTGTGAACGAGTATTTGTATGACCGGGGTGCTAGGATAGCCTCTGGGGAGCTGGGGATTTTTTTTCTACGTTACTGGATGCTCATGCGCAATGCCTGTAGGCTCATGCGTCCTTTTGAGGAGGTGACAAACCTTGTCAGTCGCACCGAAGGCACCATCAGCGACATCATAACATTTGTTTTCTTCCTGGAGCGTGCCCTGCGAAGAGTGCTGGATCAGGCCGTAGATGAGCGTGAAGAGGAAGAGGAAGAGTTGTGGTCTCCATCACCACCAGAAACAGCCTTATCAGCATCGCTTGCTAGAACAGCGGCAACGCAGGAAGAGGATTGTGAGGAAGAGGAGTCAGAGGAGGAATGTGGCTTTGAGGAGGAGGAGGAAGACCAAGCACAACAGGCATCCCAGGGTGCTCGTTGTTGTCACTTATCTGGTACCCGTGGTGTTGTACGTGGCTGGGGGGAAGAAGATACCTTCAGTGACATCAGTGAGGACGAGGAATGGGACATGACTAGCTCGGCATCCAACCTTGTGCAAATGGGGTCTTTCATGCTGTCGTGCCTGTTGAGGGACCCTCGTATAAAAAAGCTTAAGGAAAACGACCTGTACTGGGTGTCCACGCTACTAGACCCCCGGTATAAGCATAAAGTAACTGAAATGTTACCAAATTCCCGCAAGTCGGAAAGGATGGAGCAGTTCAAAAATAAATTAAAAACTATGCTTTAAGGGTGATGTCACAGCAGCACAAAGGGAATCTAACAGGGGAAGAGATGAAATTAATACTCCTCCTCCCACGACCACGCCGGCAAGGACAGCACGCTTTCCAGACGTGTTGTTGATGGAGGACATGCGGACCTTTTTATCTCCTATGCATCTCCACAGCCCTTCGGGATTCAGCCTCAGAGAAAGACTAAACCTACAGGTATCAGACTACCTAGCATTAACTGCGGATCTCGACACTCTTAGGAGCGATGGACCCCTTGAATACTGGGTATGCAGGCTTGACCTGTGGCCTGAGCTATCCCAATTTGCAATCGAACTTCTGGCCTGCCCCGCTTCAAGTGTCCTTTCAGAAAGGACCTTCAGTGCAGCAGGAGGTTTTGTCACTGAGAAGAGAAGTCGCCTAGGTCAAAAAAGTCTTGATTATCTCACCTTTATTAAAATGAATGAGGGATGGATCCTGAAGGGACTGACATTGGGCGATACATTTGAGTAAAAAAGGCCTGATGAGATGAGCTGCCTTGGGCTACAAATGGTACACACGCTGCTGTATTTTATCTTCGAATGGTGGATGACTTGTGTGACTTATCCGCCAACAACTAGTGTTCAAGCCTCAAGGTTTTAGTGCACTTTCTGTTTTACAAACATTAATTTTTCTTGCCGCTGCTAAAGCTTACGGCTGCAACAATAACTTATTTTTCAGGCATTTGGACATGCCTAATTTTTCTGGGCTCTGGTGATGCACTGTGGCTACAAAAACAAAACCAAAAAAAAAGGCACATAACAGTGATTAAACTGTTAAGAATAGTACTCATTAACACACCACTCATATCTGGTGGCACAGTAGATTGCACGCGCAGTGCCCCAAATTTGAAGTTGGAGGACCGAACAAGCATCTTTTTCCATTTCCCGGTTCCTAAAAATGATCCCCGGGCTCCTAAAAACAATGCCATACCTGTACTCTAGGGATGCAGGGACCACGCTCGGCTCCTGGCTGCCAGCTCTTTTACCGGAGCCCCTCCGAGTTTTGTAGTTTGCCCCGGGATGATAACCTCAGGCTGGATACACTCAAAACCTATGAGGTACGACTCTACTGGGTCCGTCAGAACTTAGCTACTGCAGTAGCATGGCAGCCATTGTTGGGACCTATAAAACAAGCCCAGTGTGTCTCTCGTGGCCTCAGAAGAGGAATCGGATAATGCAAAGATACCTTTTTATGCCCACTTTAGGAGGACCCTATCTGGACGCTGACTCTTTCAACCAGACATGAGTGGGTTAAACCGGGTGTTTGCTGTCACATCTTATTTGATCAAGGAGCTCATAATGGGAGAACTCTAACCTTAAAATGTGTTATATATCTTGAGGTGGTCTGTTTCCTCTTTTGACTTAAATTTTAGTTTTTTAGTTTGCTCAAATAGTATAATTACACAGTTTCTAGGGTACATACTAGTATTATTATTGTACTTTATAAGCCTACTAAGCTGAGCTGCATAGGAAGAACATATCTGCAGGTTCATTAGATGCATATTGGAATGGAATGTATTTTATAAGGGGCCTACACCGAGCTGTTAGGTTGGAATACATCTGCTAGCTCAATAGATGTATAGTGGGGAGCCCTATTAGAGTCTGCTCTGTACATTATTGTAGGTACCTTATTTGTTGTCAGCAACATACTGGTTAATATGTCAACCTATATGTTAAGGGGTGGTGGTATTATAGCTGTAGCCCTTGGTGATATTCTGATGGACTAAGAAACTGCTCTGAGCCTATTTGATAAACGATCTACACACACGTTAGTCACATCAGAAACTAATTACTCCACCTTATGTTTCTTTGCTGCAGGGCATAGGGCCCATGCTTCTGTGGCAATGTTGCATTTATCTCAATACCTACACAGCAATACTTTGTTTGCAGATTGCATGCCTGAGGCTAAATACCAATTAGTATATGCCCAGTTGTATTATATTTATATTCTGCGGCTTTATTACATGTCTTCCCTTCCCCTACTGGCTTTATATCTAACCCCACTAGTCTAACTACAGCCAGAATCACATAGAGGTAACCCTGTGGCCATAGCTAGACTCAGGGCAATCCCGCATAGTTGTGCGCACCCAGAGATCATTTTTGCGCCTTTACATGACCAACAACTTAAGCAGTTCTACTGACTAAATGCAGGCTGGACCTGCATTGGTGCCTCAATATATAGTTCCTCTACTTATACCATCAAAATGGAGGTGCATAGACCCCTATTCTTGGTACCGCCTTAAAACCTTAGGGTTCACTATACTAAGCAGTCTCAGCGTATGCTTTGTTTTATTATAGCTTGTTTATCTCAAATTAGGATGTGATAGCTTATTTTGCATTTTTATGGAAATGTCTGACCCTCTGATATACCTTGTTTATTGCTATCGTTATCGTATTGTATTTGTATTGCATCTCATGATCTGTTGCTGTTGCGACCTTGCCTCGTGATATATGCCTGGTGTAGGTTTGATCTACACCTTTCCTGTAGATGCTACCTTCCATAGTTACTCACAACCTCCTTCCCTCCCTTAATAATATACCTCCTAGCTTAGGAGGGTTAAATAGGCGGCTTCTCTTGCCTATGCTGCGCTTTTACAACTCTCATTACTACCTACAAATTGAGTTAAATTGTCTTCACTAACAGTTAACAGGGATTAAATCTGGTCCTGTTTGTATGTTTTTCTCCTGTTATAATCCCTAAGAGTTTGTTATGCCTAGTATAAAATATTATAAAAACGAGGTTTGTCATCTGAGATCCATAAGTGGTCTCCTTAGTGTAAAATAACCTTCTTTTACTTTTATACTTCTTTTTATCTTTTCATGGCCCAAAAGTGGCTTATTGCGTCATCTAGAAGGTTTCTAAGTAATTGGCATTTTTATGTATATAATGTTCACATGGTACACATCCTATTAGCTTTGTGCTCTTTATCCCTTAGTCTCATTGTTCACACTGCTTGTAACATTGATATCTTGACTCATGTGAATTTATTTTTACGATGTTGTATGCCTTTAAATGAACCTTGAATAAAAATAATAAAAAATAAATAAATAAATTAGTACAACATGCTAATTTCAACTTAATTGTCACTGGTGATTTTAATATGGTGTTTAAAGGGCCATATTACCCAAATGTTTAAACACTTGAAAGTGATGCAGCATAGCTGTAAAAAGCTGACTAGAAAATATCTCCTGAACATCTCTATTTAAAAAAGAAAGATATTTTACCTCAAAAGTTCCTCAGTAGCCACCTCCTATTGTAAAGGATTTCTAAGCAGCATTTTAGTGTGTCTGTCCTGGGACAGCTTAGGGGATGAGGCTCGTGAACTCTCATATTATTTCACCAATCAGGTAAAGGAAGCTTACTATGAAATCTCATGAGAGTTAAGTCAAATCTCATGAGATCACAGTAAGAGTTCATGAAATCAGCACTGCTGATGCTGATTGGCTGCTGTTCATTTCTTCATTTTTTTTTTTTTTTTACCTGCAGCTGGGAGCAGCTGAATTATACATTTTTACACAGAACTTACTCTGCTGAGCTGAGGAGATTGTGAGGTAAAATATCTTCCTTTTTTACATAGAGATGCTTAGGTGATATTTTCCTGTCAGCTTTTTACAGTTATACTGCATCAGTTTCAAGTGATTTAGCATATGAGTATTATGTCCCTTTAATAGTATTGATAGATCTCGCAATGTGGGTGGTTGTTGGTCAAGGCTAAGTAAAAAAACTCTGAGACCTCTAAAAACCTTGATGGGGAGAAACAATGAGTACAGCTGGATACTCACAATCGAAGATGCACATCCAGTGCACAAACCGAGGCTTCAGAGCCGCTCGGCTGAATCAATCAATCTGGGAAGACAGCTGGGCTGTGGTAGGTCTACTAGAATCCAACTGGTCGGAAGTAACCCATAAGCCAATGATTAAAGAGCAAGGCACAGATAAAAAGATTTATTTTAAAACAGGTTAAAAGATTTATTTTAAAACAGGTAATCACTGTATTTTAATCTGGTTTAAAATAAATCTTTTTATCTGTGCCTTGCTCTTGGATCATTGGCTTATGGGTTACTTCCGACCAGTTGGATTCTAGTAGACCTACCTCAGCCCAGCTGTCTTCCCAGGTTTATTGAGTCACCCGAGCGGCTCTGAAGCCTTGGTTTGTTGATTATTGCACTGGATGTGCATCTTCGCTTGTAAGTATACAATACAGCTGTACTCATTGTTTTTCCCCACCGTTTGCACTTTATATTACACCATCAGGTGCCTCTTTCTCACCTGTTTTCCAGAACACTGCTTTTGTTACAGTGCTAGTTCATGTGGACCATATAGATAACATTGTACTCCCCCCCATGGAGTTATTTATGGTTCAGCACTGATTGGCTAAAATGCAAGTCTGTCAAAAGCACTGAGATAAGGGGAAATTCTGCAAAGGCTTAAATACAAGGTAATCACATAGGTAATGTGTATTAATATCACAGTGTTGGTTATGCAAAATTGGGGAATGGGTAATAAAGGGATTATCTATCTTTTTAAACAATATAAATTCTGGAGAAGACTGTTCCTTTAACTCAAACCAGAGATTAGGATTATTGGAAATTCTAATTCCTAAATATTTAATCACTTTGGAAACTATTTTAAAAGGAGTTTTTTTTCTTACAGAGTTATGGGCCAGAGTATTTCTGATTTAGATTTGTTCAATTTCAATAAATTTAGGTAGATTTCAAAATGTATTTTAATTTGCCGACCCCTATATCATGTGACAGCCATCAGCCATGTGACGGACTCATAAACCAATCATGTGACAGCCATCAGCCATGTGACGGACTCATACACCAATCATGTGACAGACTCATATAGACTGTGAACTCTTGCACATGCTCAGTAGTAGCTGGTGCCTCATAAAGTGTTTATATAATGACTGAGTACAATTTAATAATAGAAGTAAATTGGAAAGTTACTTAAAATCACACGGTCTATAGGAATCAGTCTCATTGTGACTTTAGTGTCTCTTAAACAGAACAGACACTAAATATTAATCATATACACATTTACACAACTCATTTTGCCAATGTGATTCTAAAGTGTTTTATGTTGTTTTGTGTTGTTAAAACATTTTCTGTAGTTTTCCAATAGATAGATCAGTGGAGTCTGAGGGGCCTATTTATTAATCATGATCTGATCAGCGGATCGTGTCCGACAGACATCGCTGAATGCGGAGAGCAATACGCTCTCCGCATTCAGCATTGCACCAGCAGCTCTTGTAGCAGGGGGTGTCAATCAACACGATCGTATTCTATCGGGTTGATTTGTGGCGAGTTCTCTCCGCCTCCTCAGAGCAGTCGAAGAGGTTATGGAGCAGCGGTCTTTAGACCTCTGCTTCATAACTGGTGTTTCTGGTGAGTTTGAAGGCTCGCCAGAAACACGGCCCCTCAAGCTCCATACAGAGCTTGATAAATGGGCCCCAAAATGTTACTAGAAAAAAATGTAAACTGTGTTTGCTGCATTTGTTTTCAATGAACAACCTCTACCCATTTTGCAGTTTGTAAACTGATCTTTTCTGCTGAGGACAATTAGGGACAGATAGGTGATGCTGCATCTTTCTAATAAAGCCGCCTTAATCCATAGGACTGTTCCCTGCTGTTTGTTTATTACAGTTTATATGTAGTGAATAGAGGAATCACTGTAACAGTGGGGACCCTTTGTACCACTGAAGTGTTGGTGTGCAGCTGCCGGAGGAAACCTAAAGCTACACAGGAAACTCGCCATGACCGGAAGTGACCAGTAGTACAAGTGAGTGGGACGCTCTTTCTGCATACGGATCTATAATTTAACCAGAGACAAAAGGGAATAGTGAGTGAGTGAAGTTATTTCTATGTGTTTATTGCATTATTAGTCACTGTACGTTTGTGACACACAGCTGATATAACAATACTATAAGATATTAAATAGTGAGTGAAGTTATTTCTATGTGTTTATTGCATTATTAGTCACTGTACGTTTGTGACACACAGATAATATCCCGGCACACAGCTGATATAACAATACTATTAGACATTAAATAGTGAGTGAGTGAAGTTATTTCTATGTGTTTATTGCATTATTAGTCACTGTATGTTTGTGACACACAGATAATATCCCGGCACACCGCTGATATAACAATATTATTAGACATTAAATAGTGAGTGAGTGAAGTTATTTCTATGTGTTTATTGCATTATTAGTCACTGTACGCTTGTGACACACAGATAATATCCCGGCACACAGCTGATATAACAATACTATTAGACATTAAATAGTGAGTGAGTGAAGTTATTTCTATGTGTTTATTGCATTATTAGTCACTGTACGCTTGTGACACACAGATAATATCCCGGCACACAGCTGATATAACAATACTATTAGACATTAAATAGTGAGTGAGTGAAGTTATTTCTATGTGTTTATTGCATTATTAGTCACTGTACGCTTGTGACACACAGATAATATCCCGGCACACGGCTGATATAACAATACAATTAGACATTAAATAGTGAGTCAGTGAAGTTACCTCTATGTGTTTATTGCATTATTAGTCACTGTATGTCTGTGACACACAGATAATATCCCGGCACACAGCTGATATAACAATACTATTAGTCATTAAATAGTGAGTGAGTGAAGTAATTTCTATGTGTTTATTGCATTACTAGTCACTGTACGTCTGTGACACACAGATAATATCCCGGCACACAGCTGATATAACAATACTATTAGACATTAAATAGTGAGTCAGTGACGTTATTTCTATGTGTTTATTGCATTATTAGTCACTGTACGTTTGTGACACACAGATAATATCCTGGCACACAGCTGATATAACAATACTATTAGACATTAAATAGTGAGTGAGTGAAGTTACCTCTATGTGTTTATTGCATTATTAGTCACTGTACGTTTGTGACAGACAGATAATATCCTGGCACACAGCTGATATAACAATACTATTAGACATTAAATAGTGAGTAAGTGAAGTTACCTCTATGTGTTTATTGCATTATTAGTCACTGTACATAACATTTGTGACACACAGATAATATCCCAGCACACAGCTGATATAACAATACTATTAGACATTAAATAGTGAGTCAGTGACGTTATTTCTATGTGTTTATTGCATTATTAGTCACTGTACGTCTGTGACACACAGATAATATCCGGCACACAGCTGATATAACAATACTATTAGATATTAAATAGTGAGTGAGTGAAGTTATTTTTATGTGTTTATTGCATTATTAGTCACTGTACGTCTGTGACACACAGATAATATCCGGCACACAGCTGATATAACAATACTATTAGACATTAAATATTGAGTGAAGTTATTTCTATGTGTATATTGCATTATTTGTCACTGTACGTCTGTGACACACAGATAATATCCCGGCACACAGCTTATATAACAATACTATTAGACATTAAATAGTGAGTCAGTGAAGTTATTTCTATGTGTTTATTGCATTATTAGTCAATCTAACGTCTGTGACACACAGATAATATCCCAGTACACAGGTCATATAACAATACTATTAGACATTAAATAGTGAGTGAGTGAAGTTATTTCTATGGGTTTATTGCATTATTAGTCACTAAAAATCTGTGACACACAGATTATATCCCGGCACATAGCTGATATAACAATACTATTAGACATTAAATAGTGAGTGAGTGAAGTTACCTCTATGTGTTTATTGCATTATTAGTCACTGTACGTTTGTGACACACAGATAATATCCCGGCACACAGATGATATAACAATACTATTAGACATTAAATAGTGAGTGAGTGAAGTTATTTCTATGTGTTTATTGCATTATTAGTCACTGTACGTCTGTGACACACAGATAATATCCTGGCACACAGCTGATATAACAATACTATTAGACATTAAATAGTGAGTGAGTGAAGTTATTTCTATGTGTTTATTGCATTATTAGTCACTGTACGTCTGTGACACACAGATAATATCCCGGCACACAGCTGATATAACAATACTATTAGATATTAAATAGTGAGTGAGTGAAGTTATTTCTATGTGTTTATTGCATTATTAGTCACTGTACATTTGTGACACACAGATAATATCCCGGCACACAGCTGATATAACAATACTATTAGACATTAAATAGTGAGTGAAGTTATTTCTGTGTGTTTATTGCATTATTAGTCACTGTACGTTTGTGACACACAGCTGATATAACAATACTATTAGACATTAAATAGTGAGTAAGTGAAGTTACCTCTATGTGTTTATTGCATAATTAGTCACTGTACGTCTGTGACACACAGATAATATCCTGGCACACCGCTGATATAACAATACTATTAGACATTAAATAGTGAGTGAGTGAACTTATTTCTATGTGTTTATTGCATTATTAGTCACTGTACGTCTGTGACACACAGAAAATATCCCGGCACACAGCTCATATAACAATACTATTAGACATTAAATAGTGAGTCAGTGAAGTTATTTCTATGTGTTTATTGCACTATTAGTCACTGTACGTTTGTGACACACAGATAATATCCTGGCACACAGCTAATATAACAATACTATTAGACATTAAATAGTGACTGAGTGAAGTTATTTCTATGTGTTTATTGCATTATTAGTCACTGTACGTCTGTGACTCACAGATAATATCCGGCACACAGCTGATATAACAATACTATTAGACAATGAATAGTGTGTGAGTGAAGTTATCTCTATGTGTTTATTGCATTATTAGTCACTGTACGTCTATGACACACATATAATATCCCGGCACACAGCTGATATAACAATACTATTAGACATTAAATAGTGAGTCAGTGAAGTTATTTCTATGTGTTTATTGCATTATTAGTCACTGTATGCCTGTGACACACAAATAATATCCCTGCACACAGCTAATATAACAATACTATTAGACATTAAAAAGTGAGTGAAGTTATTTATATGTGTTTAGTGCATTATTAGTCACTGGACGTCTGTGACACACAGATAATATCCCGGCACACAGCTGATATAACAATACTATTAGACATTAAATAGTGAGTGAGTGAAGTTATTTCTATGTGTTTATTGCATTATTAGTCACTGTACGTTTGTGACACACAGCTGATATAACAATACTATAAGATATTAAATAGTGAGTGAGTGAAGTTGTTTCTATGTGTTTATTGCATTATTAGTTACTGTACGTTTGTGACACACAGATAATATCCCGGCACACAGCTGATATAACAATACTATTAGACATTAAATAGTGAGTGAGTGAAGTTATTTTGATGTGTTTATTGCATTATTAGTCACTGTACGTTTGTGACACACAGATAATATCCTGGCACACAGCTGATATAACAATACTATTAGACAATGAATAGTGAGTGAGTGAAGTTATCTCTATGTGGTTATTGCATTATTAGTCACTGTATGTTTCTGACACACAGATAATATCCCAGCACACAGCTGATATAACAATACTATTAGACATTAAATAGTGAGTGAGTGAGTGAAGTTATTTCTATGTGTTTATTGCATTATTAGTCACTGTACGTCTGTGACACAGATAATATCCTGGCACACAGCTGATATAACAATACTATTAGACATTAAATAGTGAGTCAGTGACGTTACCTCTATGTGTTTATTGCATTATTAGTCACTATACGTTTGTGACACACAGATAATATCCCAACACACAGCTGATATAACAATACTATTAGACATTAAATAGTGAGTGAGTGAAGTTATTTCGATGTGTTTATTGCATTATTAGTCACTGTACGTTTGTGACACACAGATAATATCCCGGCACACAGCTGATATAACAATACTATTAGACAATGAATAGTGAGTGAGTGAAGTTATCTCTATGTGTTTATTGCATTATTAGTCACTGTACGTTTCTGACACACAGATAATATCCCAGCACACAGCTGATATAACAGTACTATTAGACATTAAATAGTGAGTAAGTGAAGTTACCTCTATGTATTTATTGCATTATTAGTGTCAAGGTATTTAAAATATTATGAAATAATATATACAAGTATATTTGTCTTTATTTAATAAGTCTGTGGATGTGCACATCAAATAATTCATTAAGAGATCTCCCACACACAATATGCTAAATTATGCAATTGTATAAACACAAGGAACTGAAAATTAACACAGGTAAAATTCTGAATACACATCTCCAGGATGTCTCCAAAGGCTTGACACTACAACATTTGGTTAATTAAAAATGTAGCCACAGTTTCAGAAACCATATGTGTGATTGCTTGGGAATGTGAGATAAAATCTATTTACCCCTCCCAATGTACCTAAGAATCTATCTCAGGTGACAAATCTTGTGAGAGTTTCAGCATTTGCACTTAGGTGCAGGGGACCCCATGTGGTGAGTAAGAGACAAAAAGTCTGGAAACTGAGTACTGAAAGGGCAGTGAAGATGTTAGGATAACAGCACATGGTTTCAAAACAACTGTATTTAGACTTTAAATAAAAATAAATACAATTTTTGCAAAGGGAACAATACTAGTTTCATATGTGTTTGGAACAATTCAAATAACCCAGATATGTATATATATATGGGACTGAGACATTTTATATTAAATGAATGATTGCTATGTTGAGTAATGACTACATCAAATACATATGAATGCTTGGATCATTTCTAATAATTATTTCTATTTTTATTGCAGACAACCATTGGTCATGGGCATCAATCTATGCACTTAGAAAGAGGTGCACTAAATACCTCAGCCTCTGTGTTTTTAAGAATATGAATAGATATTTGTGAACCTAAAAAAATAATAATAAATGACACTGTAATATCATATGAATGTGCAATAAATGTTTATAAAGTTTTAAATACATCTCTTAAAATATAGTGAGATGAAGATATGGAAGTTACTTTGATGTGATATGACTATGGAATATAAACTTTACGTTAGGCTAAATGAAATATAAATAATTTTAATATAATGTTAGATATATTTGATGTTTCATATCAAAATGATCAGAGAGGTGACGTGATCCTGCCCCATATAAAATGAATATTGTGAGAGATTAATACAAGAAATTATCGCAGTTATTACATATTTTAAAGAAATAATAATTTCACTGTCTAAAAATGCTGTATATATTGCTGTGTCTGTCCATCACGCTGCCCCCGGTGTTATGCTGCGAGAACTACAGCCAGAAGGCTTTTTGGCTGTTAAAAATGAAATTTCCAAGGGCCAATCCGATTAGACTTCCCAGGTGACCAATGGGAAGGTCAGCTCCCGTAGTGCCACCCACATGATTTCATAAATGATGGAAAACATATATTAGTAAGCAAGAGAGAGATAGAGAAAAAGGCTGTTTTAACTTTGGATGATATCTGCTGCTGGGCATTTTGAAACCATTCTGAACAAGCTGACTATCTCTTTCTCATTGATTGCAAAAGTTACTTATCTGTCTTCTGAGATGAAACAAGAAATTTCTGGTAACTGAATTATCGATCTCGATCATTTTGTTAAAGTATAAGAAAAGGGCTGCTAATTACATATGATATTTTAAAGTCACTGCAGTTTAAATTACAGTAGATAGATTAAGAGAACAGTTTGTATTTTAATTAATGTCTCATAGTCCTATATGGTGTTAAGTTGTTTTTGTAGGCTAAGTGATTTATTTATGAAAGTTCTGGTGTTTTAAATCAATATTGTATTAGGATAAATTGCAGTTAAATAGCATAATATATATATTATCCTATTGTTTATAAGCACTGTTTAAAATTGTATCGCTTGGATGTTAAAAGATAAAGATTTTAGTCTCGTTGTGTTAACTAAATAGAAGGCTATTTATAAATAAGGTTGGTTTTAAAGGTAAGCGTGTATGAACTTTGCATAGCATATTTAAGTAGTTTTCAAGCGCATATAATATTTTTTTTTATATTCCTTTTACTACAAATATATTTCAAAGTGTTCATGGATATTAACTAAATAAAAGAATTCAGATATTTATATTAATTGTATGGTTTCTAGTAGATGCATGTTGATTAAGGGTTTCTATTGTATTAGGATAATTATTAAATATATTGTGTTATAACCCTGCCATAAGCTGATATATTATTTGGAGAACACTGCTAAGATTCTTATAAATATAGTGACATTAGTCACTGTACGTCTGTGACACACAGATAATATCCCGGCACACAGCTGATATAACAATACTATTAGACATTAAATAGTGAGTCAGTGACGTTACCTCTATGTGTTTATTGCATTATTAGTCACTGTACGTTTGTGACACACAGATAATATCTCAGCACACAGCTGATATAACAATAATATTAGACAATAAATAGTGAGTCAGTGAAGTTATTTCTATGTGTTTATTGCATTATTAGTCACTGTACGTTTGTGACACACAGATAATATCCGGCACACAGCTGATATAACAATACTATTAGACATTAAATAGTGAGTGAGTGAAGTTATTTCTATGTGTTTATTGCATTATTAGTTAGTGTACGTCTGTGACACACAGATAATATCCCGGCACACAGCTTATATAACAATACTATTAGACATTAAATAGTGAGTGAGTGAGTGAAGTTATTTCTATGTGTTTATTGCATTATTAGTCACTGTACCTCTGTGACACACAGATAATATCCCGGCACACAGCTGATATAACAATACTATTAGACATTAAATAGTGAGTGAGTGAAGTTATTTCTATGCGTTTATTGCATTATTAGTCACTGTACATTTGTGACACACAGATAATATCCCGGCACACAGCTGATATAACAATACTATTAGACATTAAATAGTGAGTGAGTGAGTGAAGTTACCTCTATGTGTTTATTGCATTATTATTCACTGTACGTCTGTGACACACAGATAATATCCCAGCACACAGCTGATATAACAATACTATTAGACAATACATAGTGAGTGAGTAAAGTTATTTCTATGTGCTTATTGCATTATTAGTCACTGTACATTTGTGACACACAGATAATATCCCGGCACACAGCTGATATAACAATACTATTATACATTAAATAGTGAGTGAGTGAAGTTATCTCTATGTGTTTATTGCATTATTAGTCACTGTACGTCTGTGACACACAGATAATATCCCGGCACACAGCTGATATAACAATACTATTAGACATTAAATAGTGAGTCAGTGACGTTACCTCTATGTGTTTATTGCATTATTAGTCACTGTACGTTTGTGACACACAGATAATATCTCAGCACACAGCTGATATAACAATAATATTAGACAATAAATAGTGAGTCAGTGAAGTTATTTCTATGTGTTTATTGCATTATTAGTCACTGTACGTTTGTGACACACAGATAATATCCGGCACACAGCTGATATAACAATACTATTAGACATTAAATAGTGAGTGAGTGAAGTTATTTCTATGTGTTTATTGCATTATTAGTTAGTGTACGTCTGTGACACACAGATAATATCCCGGGACACAGCTTATATAACAATACTATTAGACATTAAATAGTGAGTGAGTGAAGTTATTTCTATGTGTTTATTGCATTATTAGTCACTGTACCTCTGTGACACACAGATAATATCCTGGCACACAGCTGATATAACAATACTATTAGACATTAAATAGTGAGTGAGTGAAGTTATTTCTATGCGTTTATTGCATTATTAGTCACTGTACATTTGTGACACACAGATAATATCCCGGCACACAGCTGATATAACAATACTATTAGACATTAAATAGTGAGTGAGTGAGTGAAGTTACCTCTATGTGTTTATTGCATTATTATTCACTGTACGTCTGTGACACACAGATAATATCCCAGCACACAGCTGATATAACAATACTATTAGACAATACATAGTGAGTGAAGTTATTTCTATGTGCTTATTGCATTATTAGTCACTGTACATTTGTGACACACAGATAATATCCCGGCACACAGCTGATATAACAATACTATTATACATTAAATAGTGAGTGAGTGAAGTTATCTCTATGTGTTTATTGCATTATTAGTCACTGTACATTTGTGACACACAGATAATATCCCGGCACACAGCTGATATAACAATACTATTAGACATTAAATAGTGAGTGAGTGAAGTTACCTCTATATGTTTATTGCATTATTAGTCACTCTACGTCTGTGACACACAGATAATATCCTGGCACACAGCTGATATAACAATACTATTAGACATTAAATAGTGAGTGAGTGAAGTTACCTCTATATGTTTATTGCATTATTAGTCACTCTACGTTTGTGACACACAGATAATATCCCGGCACACAGCTGATATAACAATACTATTAGACAATGAAAGTATACGGTAAAGTTGTTTTCCTAGGAATAATTAGTCAGTTTATATTACAGTCCCCAGCTGTTTACTGTCCCTTTAGTCAGATCTAGCTTTGTGCTATCTTGTTGTGTATCCTTGTTTAATGAAGATAACATTGTGACAAATCTAACAAGATATTGATTACCTAGAATATAATTTGTATTAATTATTTATGTTATTAATTAAAGGGATATAAAAAATATATTAGATCAGTTTATTATTGTATCATTGATTGTATATAACTATGATTTAACTCCTGCAAAGAGATTAAACACATAGTTGAAGTCAGCTTTACAGCAGCAATGTACTACTGGGAGCTAGCTGAGCATATCCGGTGAGCCAATGACAAGTCATGTGTGTAGCCACCAATCAGCAGTCAGCTCCCAGTAGTAACTTTATGCTGCTGGGAATATGTACATATTCTTTTTAGCAAAGGATACCAAGAGAACAAAGTAAATTTGATAACAGAAGTGAAGTTTAAAATGTCTTAAAATGACACATTCTATCTGAATTATCAACATTTAATGTCCTATCCCTTTAAGTAATCTGGGTTGGTGTAGGTCGGGGGTTAATTTGATATGGTTTTATGTACTGTTAAAGGGACAGTAAATATTAAACTTAAATAGATTGGATAGAACATGACATTTCAGACAACTTTCTAATTTACTTATATTATCAATTGCGCTTAGTTCTTTTGGTATCCTTTGTTAAAGAGTACTCCTAAGTTTACTCAGGAGTGTGCACGTGTCTTTAGGCAGCAGAGATTGCAACAACATTTATAGCAATGTTATACATAGTTACAAGCACTGCTGCACAGAGTGCTAAATGCACATCCATAATCGAATATCAGCCTCTGAGGTTTAGTCTTTGACAAAGGATACCAAAAGAACAAAGCAAATTAGATAATAGAAATAAATTAGAAAGTTGGGTAAAATTGCTGCTCTATATAAATTATCAGCGTTTAACTTTCACTGTCAGATTTGGTTTCTGTTTTTGATGATGTTTTCCTAATTATTCTGTGATATTGTGTTTTTAATTATACAAAAAACACAAAATACTGATCTGGATTACAATTACTTTTATTTGCATGAAAAACCATTGTATATCATTATATAGTAAACAGCAGCATTGCATGATATATGCACATAATGGTATAAATATACCTAACACTTGTGCTCTTGGTACAAAGGGATTTATCAGACATATAATGTTCCCTTTATATATACAGTATGTGCTATTATCAGTTCTTGTGGCTTCTAACTAACATGAAAACATCTAACAAACATAATATCAAGTTACAGAACATGACACACATATTACATACCCAGTATACATGTAGGTTATAGTAGCCATTTAAAATTAAACTGATTATGATCACATGACACACATATTACATACCCAGTATACATGTAGGTTATAGTAGCCATTTAAATTAAACTGATTATGATCACATGACACACATATTACATACCCAGTATACATGTAGGTTATAGTAGCCATTTAAATTAAACTGATTATGATCACATGACACACATATTACATACCCAGTATACATGTAGGTTATAGTTAGGAATAAAAAAGAGGGCGCCACATAGGGTAATATTGTTGGATCAAAGTTCAAAATGGTATTTATTATCGTCGCTTACCGGAGAACGATGCACCGTATTGTAACCGGTGCTGATACACAGGCTAACACTTTCAGTGGTTAGCACACTGGGTGGCCTCCGGCAGGTTGTACACAGCTGGTACTCAGCGTTCACTTGATTGATGTGCGTCTGTGCGGCTGCTGCTAACGAGTCAGACACTGTGATGGATCAGACAATTTCGAACCTTTGTCAGGGAGGAAGCACTGCAGTGGATCGCATACTTTGACACCTTAACCAGGAAGGCTCAAAAGAGAACAAAGGACAACTTCCGTATATAAAATAAATGAATTTTATTCCATACAAACTGCTACGCGTTTCTAGACCTACACCGGTCTTTTCATCAGGCATACAAACAATGGATACAAATTTCATAAAATAACGATCTTATATACAATTAAAAACGGAAGTTGTCATAGTTTTCAGCAATCACCAATGAGCTGAAAATGGATACTCTGTATCCCATTTGTGCTAATTAGGCTGAGTCACCTGTACATATCATTAACCCTTGCATTATAAATCCTAAAAATCCCATAAGTATAAATGTAACAATTTCTACATCAGTTTGAAGCATCCTATAACAATCTGCTATAATTATCGCTGATGTGTTGAAATAAACCTACATGAACATTTTGCAATATAATGTGTGATTCGCATATCTAAATGAAAAATAAATTAAAAAGTAAAACTATTTCTAATAAGTTGGGACAATTCAAAGAGTCTAATCTCAATTTGCTGCAATTAACCTGGAAGTGTTAAAGTCAGCATCAATAAACATTTACAAAGAAGTGTGTGTGATTCGCATATCTAAATGCAAAAATAGATAGTATGTGGTTTTATTTTGACCAGGTTATCAAACCAAAATTAAATTAAAATTTAAAATTGTCAAAACACCACTGACTGAATGACTAATGTTTATTCGCTTCAGGAGTGTTTTGTTTTGGTCTTATTCTGAAACAGTAATAATAATGGCATAACATAAAAAGAACTGAAGTCTGTGTGAGTGTATGTAAAAAGTGTGATGTGTGTTGTATCTAAATTAGATATGTTGTTTTTAACCAGCAAATACAGTGATGTATGTGTGTGTATGTGTGAATATACTGTATACCCTGCTAAAATTGATTTTGTGAATGGTGTATAGAAAAAAGGTGATTGTCAATATTGTAATATATAGATCGTGTACTGTTAATTCAACCTTCGGTTTTGTATGCTACACTCAATCTTATAGTGTAATGAAATTGATAAAATTAATAACTAGAAAGTAGTGTGACCCCCAACTGTGGATGATAATACACAGAGGTTTTTTGAATGCAACTGCCATAGAAAAAACAACCATGTTCATAAAATGGTGTTTCATAAACAAACTCGTATTTTTATTTTATTTTAATATATGTATATAATAAAACACATCTTTAGTGAATGGTTATATCATGGACCATTCCTTCTTTTGTTTGTTTTTTTTATATTTTTTTTTTTTTTTTTTTTTTTTTTTTTTTTTTTATATATATATTATTTGGTTGATTTTGATTCTATGGTGTCTAAACTTTTGTGATCAAAGTCAGCGAATGAAAAACTCTTGTGTTTCACTCTTTTATTAGGGGAATTAAATTTACATTGGTATTTACAAAATTATAAAATTATAAAATTGTGATGTTTCTAATGTGGCTGTAAAGCCATAATTGAGCACCCAGTGATAGTGCCCAATAGGATTGTTATTAATAGAATGATAATATTATTAATGTTTCACTTGTGTTGTTTTTTGAAATGTGTTATTGATGTTTATAAAAAAGAATATAAGAGTTAGTTTATGAATCTGTGAAATCAATTTCACGTTATCGATACTGAGTATATGGACTGATTGTAGATGTTAATATCATATTGATGTATTCAAGAGGACCTGTATATAAACGATGTTATGATTGATTCAGTGTACTGTGTACGTATTCAAGCAAACAAATTCCTAAGTTCAGTTATTAGTTGAATGCTGCTAAATCTAAGTTTGCATTTAAGCCCTCAGGAAAAAGTGTTTTCAACTTAAAGATCCAAAAAGTCTCTCGTTGTCTGAGTTTGTTTGTTCTATTGTAATCGACAGACCTGGGGATAAAGTCTATGGGTGTATATTTGAATGTATATGGATTGCCTTGATGTTTGTTTAGGCAGTGATTTGGCACACTATGTTTTACTTTTGTTTTCTTACAGTTTTTACAATTACGTAGGTGTTCACCCCACCTTGTTTTGACTTTTCTACAGGTGCGGCCTACATATTGTAGGCCACATATACACTCTAATAGGTAAACTACAAAGGAAGAATTGCAGTTGTAAAAGCCCTGAATCGGATAAGTGTCACCAGTGGTGTGGGACCTGAAAGATTTACTGCCATGTTTGATGTATTGACATGAGTTACAACTGGTTTTTCCACATTTGTATGTTCCTTGTAGCCCAAATATGCCATTTTTGGTTTGTGTGTTGTTATTGGATCTGTGTTGTACATGTTTGACTATTTTACTTGGTGCTAGTTTACTTCTCAAGGTGGGTGCCCTCCTGTAAACTATCTTGGGTCTATCTTGTACAATGTTTTTTAATATCGGATCCCTTTGTATGACGTGCCAGTGTTTGAGTATTATCTGATTAATTTTTTGAAAACTGTTGTTGTATTGTGTAATGAACATAGTCTCATCTTGATTAGTTGAACTCTTAATTGTTCTTTTGTTTTTGTTGTTAACGGATAATATTTCATTTCTGTTTAATCCTTTCGTTCTTGTTAGTGCGTTATCTAAAATGTGGACTGGATAATTCCTTTCTATAAATCTATTATAAATAATCTGACTTTGCTCAAGAAAGATGTTATAATCCGAACAATTTCTCCTAATGCGTCTGAACTGACTATAAGGTACGTTGTTAATCCAACTTCTGTGATGGTTGCTGTGGTATTCTAAATAGCTGTTACTATCAACATCTTTAAAAAATGTTTTTGATGTGATAGACCAATTAGGACCCCAACTGAGTATCAAATCTAAATATTCTATTGAATCTGGTTGGATGTTAGCTGTGAACGTGATCCCCATGTTATTGTCGTTAAGTTGTGTTATAAAAGTTTCTGCTGTTTCTAAACTGCCACTCCAAATAAGAATGAGATCGTCTATGTAACGGCCATAGAATACCAGGCTCTCCCCAAGGTTCGCTTGATGTATATAGATCTCCTCAAAAAAACCCATGAAGAGATTCGCGAAACTTGGGGCGAACCTGGTACCCATGGCCGTTCCCTTTGTCTGTAAATAATATCGATCCAGATATAAAAAATAATTATGTTGTAAAATGTATTTAATACATTCTAAAATGTATATTCTTTGGTCTTCAGGTAAAAAGGGATCCTGTTCTAGAAAATGAGATACTGCCAGTAATCCTAAATCATGAGTGATATTTGAATAAAGTGAACTGACATCACATGTAATCCAAAATTTTTTATCATTAGTGAGAGTAAGATTGCATAATAATTGTAAAAGATGAGTGCTATCTCTGATGTACGAAGGAAGTGTGGTGACAAATTTTTGTAAAAATTTGTCAATATAAAAAGATAAATTATAAGTCAAATTGCCAATCCCTGCTATGATAGGACGTCCAGGGGGGTTATTTTTATCCTTATGGATTTTTGGAAGATGATAGTAATGTGCTATGCTGGGGTGCTCGGTTTTCAAAAATTCTCTTTCTTCTTTATTTAAAATACCCTGTAGTGCGCCTTTATCTATTAGTTTCTGATACGTTAGTTTAAAATTGGGAGTCGGATCTCTAGGTAAAATTCTATAATAATTCGAATCACCCAGGATTCTTTCTGCTTCTTTAATGTAATCCTTGTAATCTTGAATGATAATGCCCCCCCCCTTGTCCGCATCACGAATGATGATGTTAGGATTGTTTTGTAAACTATGTAAAGCTTTTTTGTGTCTGTGAAAGGAGTAATTGGTTTTTTTAGCTGTTGTTTTTAGTAATTTCTCACAATCTTCTAGAACCATATTTTGATATAATTCTATGTATTTGTTATTGCTAATATTGGGATTGAAATTTGATTTGTTTTTGACATTGGTATGTATATATCCTTCAAATAGGTGATCAGTAATGTCTTCAATATTTGTTACAACACATGGTGTTGATTTATCAGACGGCATGTTGTCAGTCAATATTATTTGTGAATTGTGGTTCTGAAATCGGTCTCTAACTAATTTTTTGTTGGCAAAATGCTTCTGTAAAGATAACTTTCGTGTGAAATTGTTAATATCGACAAATAGGTTGAAAATATTTGGAGCATTGGGTGGACAAAAGGACAAGCCTTTCTTGAGTACTCTTTTTTCTTCTACAGTTAATGTATGTGATGATAAGTTAAAGAGGCCCTGGTCTAATCTGGATAATTCCGCTTTCTTGGCGGTAAGGCCTCTGCCCCTCCTGCCTCGTTTTCTGTTAAATGGGGTCTTTTTGTTGGTCTGGTTGGAAAATTTTCCATTTTTTTGTTGTGACCTATTCCTAAAAAAGGTGGTGGTGGATTGCTGCTGGTACTAGGACTATCATCATCTCTTATAGTTAAGAGCGGACTGAATCTGTTATGTTGTTCGTATTGTTCATATGGTGTAGTTGGGGTATGTGGGTTCTCATTGTTTACCCAAAACTGATTCGATAATGGATTAATTGATGGTCGTCTAGACTGATGTGTTGTGTCATTCTGACTATTGTAGTCATGCCTGCTAGAATTTTCCGATTGGAATCTATAATTACCATTTGGATTTCTATTATTTCCTTGATAAGAACCTTTGTGATGATATGTTTGAGCTGTCTGGTAAGACATGTTGTATGAATCCCTGTTATTGTTGTGCCTAAATTTGAACTCTCTGTTATTATGAGGCACATGCTCTCTATTCAAAGATTGGTGATAATGTTGTGAATTGAATGAGTGTGATTGGTATGGACCCTTGGGGGTAGGATAATGGTTGTGTTGTGTTCTGTTGTTGAATGGAACCCAGTTGGATCTATGTTTGTCTTCATTATGTGTTATTTGCTCCATGTCAGATTGGATTGTTTTGTGGTGTGGTCGAATGTAATGTGTGTGATGATGTGAATCTGATCGGTTTTGAAAGGAATGGGAAGGTCTATAATGATTGTTATTACTTCTATTGTGTTGTATTGATCTAGGTTCTTGATGGTCGTATATTGAAGAAGATTTCTCTTTGCGGTTAAAAGTGTATACACTATCATTAATGTAGTCTTCATGGTCCCTTTGTAATTTTTTATTTTTAGTTAAAACAATGTTTTCCTGAAACCTGTCTGTACGTTCATTAATTTCTTTCAAAATCTTATTATAATCTGAATTCTGCTGATAGACTCTAAGGTCTGTTTGTATTTTTTCTATATTGGTACTGCTCTGGCTATAGAGTTGGCGTCTATGTTCTATTAGGATTTTTATTAGACTAAAGGAGCACTCATTGAGTGCTTCATACCATTTTTTTAAAAGTAGCGGATCGTCTTTGAATGAACAATGTTTTAATATCCTAAGACCTCTGGGGATGTATTTAACCTCTGTGTATTTCTCCAAAGCCGTGAGGTCCCACCAATGTCGGTGTTCTTTGTTTATTTCCTCCTCTAATAAATAGAAGAGGTCTCTCATGGGTTTAATTTCATTGCTTTCCAATATAATGTCTGAGATGTTATTTTCTTTTGAGAGATTGAAACTAAGTCTTTTAGAACTACGTTCCTCCTTAGATTGCATAATATATATATATAGTGGAACTGTGTAGAATTGATGAAAAAGTATCCTGGGATTATTGAGGTGTTCTAACACCAATGAGTATATGTGGAAATTGGAGTCTGACCTGATGGGTCAGTGTTGTAATTGATGTTCTATATATGTGAGTCTTGTTAATATAAAATACGGAATATGTGAATGATAGATATAAGTCTGTAAATGATAAGTGTGTGATGTTGTGCTGCTAACTCTCAGTGTATTGGTGCAATAAAAGAGGAGTTGTGTGTTGTGAGTGTTGATCTCTCTGATGCAAATAATCTGCTGAAAAAATGTGAGACTTGGATCTGAAATTGTCTAGCAAATACCTGCCGGGGGTCGCATAACTAGTGATGCAAAATTAATACTAACCATAAAGATGAACCAAACGTGATATTAACGACCAAGGAATGTGCAAACCTATTCGACCTTTGGTGGTGTGTAACCCTATTGATCTTGTGCTGCTAGCTCCCAGTGTATTGGTGCAATATATGAAGTGGAATGTGTAGGTTATGTTAATAATCTCTAATTGAACAAATAAAAACCTGAATTACATGTGACTCAAAATAAAGTTTGTCTAGCAAAACTGTAGTGCAAAATTCATACTAACATATAAACATCAGCATGACGTAATATTATTAAGCAAACTGTGACCGTTGAATAAAGCAATTGTAAATGCAAACTTATAAACAAACGTACGTGCAAACAATTAATAAACTATTATAACAAATATAATTGTAACATAAGATAAAAATGAAACAAACTGTGGTCTAAAGCAAAAAATCCTTCTGTGATCTAAAGAAAAAACTTATACAACTCATAAAATCAATAGTTCAATTATTGTTGTAATAGTGAACAGCTGCTGAACCCCGAAAAAGTACCAGAAGAAAAACTAAACAGTCTTGAGAAGGGAACCCCAAAGGGAACCGTGTGCGGGGTGCGCTATGAAAAGTTATTATGTGGTATTGGTGTAAAAACAAACCATAAAGTTCATGTGAGTTGGTAGTGCTGAGTCTTGCACTCAAAGATACTGGCGGCAAATGCTCCTCTGGTCTTCTGCTCCTTTAGTCTAATAAAAATCCTAATAGAACATAGACGCCAACTCTATAGCCAGAGCAGTACCAATATAGAAAAAATACAAACAGACCTTAGAGTCTATCAGCAGAATTCAGATTATAATAAGATTTTGAAAGAAATTAATGAACGTACAGACAGGTTTCAGGAAAACATTGTTTTAACTAAAAATAAAAAATTACAAAGGGACCATGAAGACTACATTAATGATAGTGTATACACTTTTAACCGCAAAGAGAAATCTTCTTCAATATACGACCATCAAGAACCTAGATCAATACAACACAATAGAAGTAATAACAATCATTATAGACCTTCCCATTCCTTTCAAAACCGATCAGATTCACATCATCACACACATTACATTCGACCACACCACAAAACAATCCAATCTGACATGGAGCAAATAACACATAATGAAGACAAACATAGATCCAACTGGGTTCCATTCAACAACAGAACACAACACAACCATTATCCTACCCCCAAGGGTCCATACCAATCACACTCATTCAATTCACAACATTATCACCAATCTTTGAATAGAGAGCATGTGCCTCATAATAACAGAGAGTTCAAATTTAGGCACAACAATAACAGGGATTCATACAACATGTCTTACCAGACAGCTCAAACATATCATCACAAAGGTTCTTATCAAGGAAATAATAGAAATCCAAATGGTAATTATAGATTCCAATCGGAAAATTCTAGCAGGCATGACTACAATAGTCAGAATGACACAACACATCAGTCTAGACGACCATCAATTAATCCATTATCGAATCAGTTTTGGGTAAACAATGAGAACCCACATACCCCAACTACACCATATGAACAATACGAACAACATAACAGATTCAGTCCGCTCTTAACTATAAGAGATGATGATAGTCCTAGTACCAGCAGCAATCCACCACCACCTTTTTTAGGAATAGGTCACAACAAAAAAATGGAAAATTTTCCAACCAGACCAACAAAAAGACCCCATTTAACAGAAAACGAGGCAGGAGGGGCAGAGGCCTTACCGCCAAGAAAGCGGAATTATCCAGATTAGACCAGGGCCTCTTTAACTTATCATCACATACATTAACTGTAGAAGAAAAAAGAGTACTCAAGAAAGGCTTGTCCTTTTGTCCACCCAATGCTCCAAATATTTTCAACCTATTTGTCGATATTAACAATTTCACACGAAAGTTATCTTTACAGAAGCATTTTGCCAACAAAAAATTAGTTAGAGACCGATTTCAGAACCACAATTCACAAATAATATTGACTGACAACATGCCGTCTGATAAATCAACACCATGTGTTGTAACAAATATTGAAGACATTACTGATCACCTATTTGAAGGATATATACATACCAATGTCAAAAACAAATCAAATTTCAATCCCAATATTAGCAATAACAAATACATAGAATTATATCAAAATATGGTTCTAGAAGATTGTGAGAAATTACTAAAAACAACAGCTAAAAAAACCAATTACTCCTTTCACAGACACAAAAAAGCTTTACATAGTTTACAAAACAATCCTAACATCATCATTCGTGATGCGGACAAGGGGGGGGGCATTATCATTCAAGATTACAAGGATTACATTAAAGAAGCAGAAAGAATCCTGGGTGATTCGAATTATTATAGAATTTTACCTAGAGATCCGACTCCCAATTTTAAACTAACGTATCAGAAACTAATAGATAAAGGCGCACTACAGGGTATTTTAAATAAAGAAGAAAGAGAATTTTTGAAAACCGAGCACCCCAGCATAGCACATTACTATCATCTTCCAAAAATCCATAAGGATAAAAATAACCCCCCTGGACGTCCTATCATAGCAGGGATTGGCAATTTGACTTATAATTTATCTTTTTATATTGACAAATTTTTACAAAAATTTGTCACCACACTTCCTTCGTACATCAGAGATAGCACTCATCTTTTACAATTATTATGCAATCTTACTCTCACTAATGATAAAAAAATTTGGATTACATGTGATGTCAGTTCACTTTATTCAAATATCACTCATGATTTAGGATTACTGGCAGTATCTCATTTTCTAGAACAGGATCCCTTTTTACCTGAAGACCAAAGAATATACATTTTAGAATGTATTAAATACATTTTACAACATAATTATTTTTTATATCTGGATCGATATTATTTACAGACAAAGGGAACGGCCATGGGTACCAGGTTCGCCCCAAGTTTCGCGAATCTCTTCATGGGTTTTTTTGAGGAGATCTATATACATCAAGCGAACCTTGGGGAGAGCCTGGTATTCTATGGCCGTTACATAGACGATCTCATTCTTATTTGGAGTGGCAGTTTAGAAACAGCAGAAACTTTTATAACACAACTTAACGACAATAACATGGGGATCACGTTCACAGCTAACATCCAACCAGATTCAATAGAATATTTAGATTTGATACTCAGTTGGGGTCCTAATTGGTCTATCACATCAAAAACATTTTTTAAAGATGTTGATAGTAACAGCTATTTAGAATACCACAGCAACCATCACAGAAGTTGGATTAACAACGTACCTTATAGTCAGTTCAGACGCATTAGGAGAAATTGTTCGGATTATAACATCTTTCTTGAGCAAAGTCAGATTATTTATAATAGATTTATAGAAAGGAATTATCCAGTCCACATTTTAGATAACGCACTAACAAGAACGAAAGGATTAAACAGAAATGAAATATTATCCGTTAACAACAAAAACAAAAGAACAATTAAGAGTTCAACTAATCAAGATGAGACTATGTTCATTACACAATACAACAACAGTTTTCAAAAAATTAATCAGATAATACTCAAACACTGGCACGTCATACAAAGGGATCCGATATTAAAAAACATTGTACAAGATAGACCCAAGATAGTTTACAGGAGGGCACCCACCTTGAGAAGTAAACTAGCACCAAGTAAAATAGTCAAACATGTACAACACAGATCCAATAACAACACACAAACCAAAAATGGCATATTTGGGCTACAAGGAACATACAAATGTGGAAAAACCAGTTGTAACTCATGTCAATACATCAAACATGGCAGTAAATCTTTCAGGTCCCACACCACTGGTGACACTTATCCGATTCAGGGCTTTTACAACTGCAATTCTTCCTTTGTAGTTTACCTATTAGAGTGTATATGTGGCCTACAATATGTAGGCCGCACCTGTAGAAAAGTCAAAACAAGGTGGGGTGAACACCTACGTAATTGTAAAAACTGTAAGAAAACAAAAGTAAAACATAGTGTGCCAAATCACTGCCTAAACAAACATCAAGGCAATCCATATACATTCAAATATACACCCATAGACTTTATCCCCAGGTCTGTCGATTACAATAGAACAAACAAACTCAGACAACGAGAGACTTTTTGGATCTTTAAGTTGAAAACACTTTTTCCTGAGGGCTTAAATGCAAACTTAGATTTAGCAGCATTCAACTAATAACTGAACTTAGGAATTTGTTTGCTTGAATACGTACACAGTACACTGAATCAATCATAACATCGTTTATATACAGGTCCTCTTGAATACATCAATATGATATTAACATCTACAATCAGTCCATATACTCAGTATCGATAACGTGAAATTGATTTCACAGATTCATAAACTAACTCTTATATTCTTTTTTATAAACATCAATAACACATTTCAAAAAACAACACAAGTGAAACATTAATAATATTATCATTCTATTAATAACAATCCTATTGGGCACTATCACTGGGTGCTCAATTATGGCTTTACAGCCACATTAGAAACATCACAATTTTATAATTTTATAATTTTGTAAATACCAATGTAAATTTAATTCCCCTAATAAAAGAGTGAAACACAAGAGTTTTTCATTCGCTGACTTTGATCACAAAAGTTTAGACACCATAGAATCAAAATCAACCAAATAATATATATATAAAAAAAAAAAAAAAAAAAAAAAAAAAAAAAAAAAATATAAAAAAAACAAACAAAAGAAGGAATGGTCCATGATATAACCATTCACTAAAGATGTGTTTTATTATATACATATATTAAAATAAAATAAAAATACGAGTTTGTTTATGAAACACCATTTTATGAACATGGTTGTTTTTTCTATGGCAGTTGCATTCAAAAAACCTCTGTGTATTATCATCCACAGTTGGGGGTCACACTACTTTCTAGTTATTAATTTTATCAATTTCATTACACTATAAGATTGAGTGTAGCATACAAAACCGAAGGTTGAATTAACAGTACACGATCTATATATTACAATATTGACAATCACCTTTTTTCTATACACCATTCACAAAATCAATTTTAGCAGGGTATACAGTATATTCACACATACACACACATACATCACTGTATTTGCTGGTTAAAAACAACATATCTAATTTAGATACAACACACATCACACTTTTTACATACACTCACACAGACTTCAGTTCTTTTTATGTTATGCCATTATTATTACTGTTTCAGAATAAGACCAAAACAAAACACTCCTGAAGCGAATAAACATTAGTCATTCAGTCAGTGGTGTTTTGACAATTTTAAATTTTAATTTAATTTTGGTTTGATAACCTGGTCAAAATAAAACCACATACTATCTATTTTTGCATTTAGATATGCGAATCACACACACTTCTTTGTAAATGTTTATTGATGCTGACTTTAACACTTCCAGGTTAATTGCAGCAAATTGAGATTAGACTCTTTGAATTGTCCCAACTTATTAGAAATAGTTTTACTTTTTAATTTATTTTTCATTTAGATATGCGAATCACACATTATATTGCAAAATGTTCATGTAGGTTTATTTCAACACATCAGCGATAATTATAGCAGATTGTTATAGGATGCTTCAAACTGATGTAGAAATTGTTACATTTATACTTATGGGATTTTTAGGATTTATAATGCAAGGGTTAATGATATGTACAGGTGACTCAGCCTAATTAGCACAAATGGGATACAGAGTATCCATTTTCAGCTCATTGGTGATTGCTGAAAACTATGACAACTTCCGTTTTTAATTGTATATAAGATCGTTATTTTATGAAATTTGTATCCATTGTTTGTATGCCTGATGAAAAGACCGGTGTAGGTCTAGAAACGCGTAGCAGTTTGTATGGAATAAAATTCATTTATTTTATATACGGAAGTTGTCCTTTGTTCTCTTTTGAGCCTTCCTGGTTAAGGTGTCAAAGTATGCGATCCACTGCAGTGCTTCCTCCCTGACAAAGGTTCGAAATTGTCTGATCCATCACAGTGTCTGACTCGTTAGCAGCAGCCGCACAGACGCACATCAATCAAGTGAACGCTGAGTACCAGCTGTGTACAACCTGCCGGAGGCCACCCAGTGTGCTAACCACTGAAAGTGTTAGCCTGTGTATCAGCACCGGTTACAATACGGTGCATCGTTCTCCGGTAAGCGACGATAATAAATACCATTTTGAACTTTGATCCAACAATATTACCCTATGTGGCGCCCTCTTTTTTATTCCTAATCACAGATATCTCCTTTCCGAAGACCAGAGGAGCATTTGCCGCCAGTATCTTTGAGTGCAAGACTCAGCACTACCAACTCACATGAACTTTATGGTTTGTTTTTACACCAATACCACATAATAACTTTTCATAGCGCACCCCGCACACGGTTCCCTTTGGGGTTCCCTTCTCAACAATGTAGGTTATAGTAGCCATTTAAATTAAACTGATTATGATCACGTATGTACCAGTTAATAATATTGTGTCTCATTAAATAAAATCAGTTTCCCATCAGTAGTTCCTCTGGTATATAAAATGTACAATGCTAAGCATCTATTGCTATAAGAAAAGGTTTATCCACATGATGTGTACATTAAATATATCTCCCAGATGTCAATCATTTGAGATTGATGTTCTTGTTTATATAATTCTCTAACACTCTATTCATATAAAGACTCCTTTATTCTGTAAATGTAATTATTTCCTCCCCTATGTAAAACAAACGTACAACTCCTAACACTGGCATATTAATAAACAACACTGGGGGTGCTTTGGTGGTGAATGGTTATGTAAACTGGTCAGTATGAGGACAGATTTGTATATTCCTGTGTGCTGTTTGGATTCTATCACATTGATGTGAGAGAAGCTGAGGTGCACATATATAGAGGAACAAAGGACAACAGGAGAGCACTTCCAATCTGGGGCTTTTAGAACTGGGATTTAAAAAGTATTATTTACAATAGGATCCTTTTTGATGCTTCTATTTAGAGAGTTTGTCCTCTTTAGGATAATTGTAAAAAGGGTTGTAAACTGTGTATATAAAGTTTGTTTGTGTGTAAATGTTTGGTGTTTTGTGATAACTGATTTTAATAAAAACCTTTTTTCCACTTTCTAAACATGTGAAAGGTTTCTTCCCTTGTGAATCCTTTCATGTTTTCTCAGATCATTCTTTTGTGTAAAACTTTTTCCACACTCTGTACATGTGAAAGGCTTTTCCCCTGTGTGACTCCTTTCATGAGTTTTCAGATGACTTGTTTGTGTAAAACATTTCCCACACTCTGCACATGTGAAAGGCTTTTCCCCTGTGTGACTCCTTTCATGAGTTTTCAGATGACTCTTTTTTGTAAAACATTTTCCACACTCTGCACATGTGAAAGGCTTTTCTCCTGTGTGACTCCTTTCATGAGTTTTTAGATCATTTATTTCTGCAAAACTTTTTCCACACTCTGTACACGTGAAAGGCTTTTCTCCTGTGTGAAATCTTACATGAGTTTTCAGATAACTCTTACGTGTAAAACTTTTTCCACACTCTGTACATGTGAAAGGCTTTTCTCCTGTGTGAATCATTTCATGAATTTTCAGATTACTCATATATGTAAAACTTTTTCCACACTCTGTACATGTGAACGGCTTTTCTCCTGTGTGACTCCTTTCATGATTATTCAGATAACTCATATATGCAAAACATTTCCCACACTCTGTACATGTGAAAGGCTTTTCTCCTGTGTGACTCCTTTCATGACTTTTCAGATTACCCATATATGTAAAACATTTTCCACACTCTGTACATGTGAAAGGCTTTTCTCCTGTGTGACTCCTTTCATGACTTTTCAGATTACCCATATATGTAAAACATTTTCCACACTCTGTACATGTGAAAGGCTTTTCTCCTGTGTGAATCCTTTCATGACTTTTCAGATGACTCATTTGTGTAAAACTTTTTCCACACTCTGTACACGTGAAAGGTTTCTCCCCTGTGTGGGTCTTTTCATGAGATATGAGATTTCCCTTGGATGTGAAACATATACCACACTCATTACATGTGAAAGGTTTCTCCCCTGTGTGGGTCTTTTTGTGACGCGTAAGGCTTCCTTTAGATGTGAAACATCTCCCACATTCTGTACACATGTGAGGGTTCACAACTGTGTGAACTGTGTGGTGTTCAAGGAGATGCAAATTACATGTGAAGCTTTTCTCACATTCTGTACATTTGAAAGGTTTCTTATTTGTATGAATCATTTGGCTAGACTTAAGACTTTCCCCTTCTTTTAAATGTATTGAAAACTCAGTAAATGTGTGTGGTTTATCCTCTGGGATAATCATTTCACTAGGTAAGTCATAAATGTTGTCCTCTTGTTTGATGACTAAATTACTCTCTGTATATAATGATAGCTGCCCAGTTCCAGCCAATTCTCCATCTCCTTTAAATATCTGTTTTGATATCCCCAATGTTTGTGAATAGTCATTAGTGTCTAAGACTTTTGGAGTTTGTCGTATCATTCTGATGCTTCCTGTAGTGAAGGATGGGTATGAACTATTCAAGTGATTGTCTACATAAAAAGAAAAGTAATAAAAAAATAAAGAAAGTTTATTCTTTAAAATGGAATCCATCGTCTTACACAAATCATATTATTTATTTACACTCCATAAAATGGCTTCTGTTTTGTGTTTATTTTTAAATTGATTAACCTGTAAATCACAAATTTAAACAAAGAAAGACAAATAATGTAAATATTTCTACATCATAATAAACTAAACGACTGATTACTGATTAAAACAAAATATAGCGCCCCATTAAATAAGGTGCAGGTGGATAATGTTCTCAGCCAGGGAAAAAAAAACATAATTTATGTAAGAATTTACCTGATAAATTCATTTCTTTCATATTGGCAAGAGTCCATGAGCTAGTGACGTATGGGATATACATTCCTACCAGGAGGGGCAAAGTTTCCCAAACCTCAAAATACCTATAAATACACCCCCCACCACACCCACAATTCAGTTTAACGAATAGCCAAGAAGTGGGGTGATAAGAAGGAGCGAAAGCATCAACAAGGAATTGGAATAATTGTGCTTTATACAAAAAAATCATAACCACCACAAAAATGGTGGGCCTCATGGACTCTTGCCAAAATGAAAGAAATGAATTTATCAGGTAAATTCTTACATAAATTATGTTTTCTTTCATGTAATTGGCAAGAGTCCATGAATTAGTGACATATGGGATAGCAAATAACCAAGATGTGGAACTCCACGCAAGAGTCACTAGAGAGGGAGGGATAAAAACAAAGACAGCCAATTCCGCTGAAAAAAGAATCCACAACCCAAGTCACAAGTTTTAATCTTTATAATGAAAAAAACTGAAATTATACGCAGAAGAATCAAACTGAAACAGCTGCCTGAAGAACTTTTCTACCAAAAACTGCTTCTGAAGAAGAGAAAACATCAAAATGGTAGAATTTAGTAAAAATATGCAAAGAAGACCAAGTTGCTGCTTTGCAAATCTGATCAACAGAAGCTTCATTCTAAAAAGCCCAGGAAGTAGAAACTGACCTAGTAGAATAGAACTGGATGTCCAGTTACAATATTGGCAACTGGACATCCAAACAAGATCCGCATACCAAAACCTGTGTGGCCATACTGGAGCCACCAGCAGTACAAATGAACGTTCCATTATGATTTTGGAAATGACTCTTGGAAGAAGAACTAGAGACGGAAAGATATAGCAGGTTGATAATTCCAAGGAAGTGACAACGCATCCACTGCTTCCGCCTGAGGATCCCTGGACCTGGACAGATACCTGAAGTTTCCTGTTTAGATGAGAAGCCATCACATCTATTTCTGGAAGCCCCCACATCTGAACAATCTGAAGAAACACATCTGGGTGAAGAGACCATTCTCCTGGATGTAAAGTCTGGCGACTGAGATAATCCGCTTCCCAATTGTCTATACCTGGGATATGGACCGCAGAGATTAGACAGGAGCTGGATTCCGCCAATGCAAGTATCCGAGATACTTCTTTCATAGCTTGAGGACTGTGAGTCCCACCTTCATGATTGACATACGCCATGGTTCTCTCTTCAGAAGAGGCCAAAACTGAAGAGCTCTGAGATTCACACGGAGTTCTAAAATATTGATTGGTAATCTCGCCTCTTGAGATTCCCAAACCCCCTGCGCTGTCAGAGATCCCCAGACAGCTCCCCAACCTGAAAGACTTGCATCTGTTGTAATCACAGTCCAGGTTGGATGAACAAAAGAGGCCCCCTGAACCAAACGATGGTGATCTAACCACCAAGTCAGAGATCGTCGAATATTGGGATTTAAGGATATTAATTGTGATATGTTTGTATAATCCCTGCACCATTGGCTCAGCATACAAAGCTGAAGAGGTCTCATGTGAAAACGAGAAAAGGGGATCGCGTCCGATGCTGCAGTCATGAGACCTAAAACCTCCATGCACAGAGCTACTGAAGGGAATGACTGAGACTGAAGGTGCTGACAAGCTGAAACCAATTTCAGACGTCTCTTGTCTGTTAGAGACAAAGTCATGGATACTGAATCTATTTGGAATCCTAAAAAGGTTACCCTTGTCTGAGGAATCAAGGAACTTTTTGGTAAATTGATCATCCAACCATGTCTTTGAAGAAACAACACTAGTTGATTTGTGTGAGATTCTGCAGAATGTAAAGACTGAGCAAGTACCACGATATCATCCAAATAAGGAAACACCGCACTACCCCGCTCTCTGATTACAGAGAGTAGGGCACCGAGAACCTTTGAAAAGATCCTTGGAGCTGTTGCTAGGCCAAAAGGAAGAGCAACAAATTGGTAATGCTTGTCTATAAAAGAGAATCTCAGGAACTGATAGTGATCTGGATGAATCGGAATATGAAGATATGCACCCTGTAAGTCTATTGTGGACATATAATGCCCTTGCTGAACAAAAGGCAGAATAGTGCTTATAGTCACTATTTTGAATGTTGGTATTCTTATATAACGATTCAAAATTTTTAGATCCAGAACTGGTCTGAAAGAATTCTCTTTCTTTGCAACAATGAACAGATTTGAATAAAACCCCAGACCCCGTTCCAGATATGGAACTGGCACAATTACCCCGGTTAACTCCAGGTCTGAAACACACTTCAGGAAAGCTTGAGCCTTTACTGGGTTTACTGGAATGCGTGAGAGAAAGAAACTCCTCACAGGCGGTCTTACCTTGAAACCTATTCTGTACCCTTGAGAAATAAAAGTTCTGGATCCAATGATTTTGGATTGAATTGATCCAAACATCTTTGAAAAATCGTAGTCTGCCTCCTACCAGCTGCGCTGGAATGAGGGCCGCACCTTCATGCGGACTTGGGGGCTGATTTTGACTTTCTAAAAGGCTTGGATTTATTCCAGACTGGAGAAGGCTTCCAAATGGAAACCATTCCTTTAGGGGAATGGTCAGGTTTCTGTTCCTTATTCTGATGAAAGGAACGAAAACAGCAGCCCTAAATTTACCCTTAGATTTTTTATCCTGAGGCAAAAAAGCTCCCTTCCCCCCAGTGACAGTTGAAATAATAGAATCCAACTGAGAACCAAATAATTTATTACCTTGGATAGAAAGAGAAAGCAACGTTGACTTAGAAGTCATATCATATTTTTAAGAGGTATTTTGCACTTTGTTCTTTATGTGTCATTTGTTAAAGAATTGAAAAAGAATGATGCAAAAATAGGGAATCCCCACTAGAGGGTGTAATGTAAATGAAAAGGTTAAATATATCAGCTGTTTGCTAATTGTTCCCTGATTACACTTGTGTATGTAAATAAGGATGTGATGTAGTGCTACTCTATATCCACATGATTAAGGGGTAATACCCTGAAATGTTGTGGGCTTTGGTGCCATAATAAACTTGGTGAAAATCTATGCTGCTGCCTTCCTTGTTTGAATCTATTTGGGGGTTTGCAGGAACCCTGGCAGCGTGCAGCAGGTGTATATGTGTGCTGGACTCTCTCTGACTGTGGTTCTCTTTTGGTATGTGCCTGTAGTCTGTGAAATGTTATGTATTTTCTTTGCCGATATCTTGTCTTTAGCTATGTTATGCTCAAATCTTGTAAATACTTGAGATCATTTCTGATTGTATAAGTTCACTTATGGTATAACTCCAGCCTCCTCCAAATTTTATTGTCTGTTTTTTAAGTGAACATCTATAAGTGAGGCACTAAGAATTATACAAGAATTAAGTGAACATCTATAAGTGAGGCACAAAGAATTATACAATAATTAAGTTAACATCTATAAGTGAGGCACAAATAATTATACAAGAAGTAAGTGAACATCTATAAGTGAGGCACAAATAATTATACAAGAATTAAGTGAACATCTATAAGTGAGGCACAAAGAATTATATAAGAATTAAGTGAACATCTATATGTGAGGCACTAAGAATTATACAAGAATTAAGTGAACATCTATAAGTGAGGCACAAAGAATTATACAAGAATTAAGTGAACATCTATAAGTGAGGCACAAAGAATTATACAAGAATTAACTGAACATCTATATGTGAGGCACTAAGAATTATACAAGAATAAAGTGAACATTTATAAGTGAGGTTCAAAGAATAATACAAGAATTAAGTGAACATCTATAAGTGAGGCACAAAGAATTATACAAGAATTAAGTGAACATCTATAAGTGAGGCACAAAGAATTATACAAGAATTAAGTGAACAGCTATAAGTGAGGCACTAAGAATTAAACAAGAATTAAGTGAACATCTATAAGTGAGGCACTAAGAATTATACAAGAATTAAGTGAACATCTATAAGGGAGGCACTAAGAATTATACAAGAATTAGGTGAACATCTATAAGTGAGGCACTTAGAATTATACAAGAATTAAGTGAACATCTATAAGTGAGGCACAAAGAATTATACAAGAATTAAGTGAACATCTATAAGTGAGGCACAAAGAATTATACAAGAATTAAGTGAACATCTATAAGTGAGGCACAAAGAATTATACAAGAATTAAGTGAACATCAATAAGTGAGGCACTAAGTATTATACAAGAATTAAGTGAACATCTATTAGTGAGGCACAAAGAATTATACAAGAATTAAGTGAATATCTATAAGTGAGGCACTAAGTATTGGATAAAATAATTATACAATACTTGAACAAGGATTAGGCAAGTTCTGTTTAATACTGAGTTTTATCCACTATTTGCCTATTTTGTAAAGCTGTTCTATATCTTCATATTTCTTTTTGCTACCTTTTGTCTCTATAACAAACTACTTTATGCAATTACTCCTCCCCCTCACCACCTGCTCTGTTCATTAGCCCATCTCTCTTAAAGGGACATTCCAGTCAAAATCTTAATGCACATAGATTAATTACATCTTTACATAGAAACATATTTGCAATATAAATGTATTAGCAAAAATGCTTCTAGTAAACGTTATCACTGCTTTGGTGTTAACATGTTTCTCTGCACGTACACGTGAAGCATAGCTAGATATTGTCACTGCACTCACATTTTAAATAAGGCAGCTGCTCAGATCACCACTGGGGTTTGTATCATGTCAGCAATTAACAAATTGAGTCATTACAACATGGCACAAGCACCTTAGGCTCTGAGCAAGTGTTGTGATTAAAACGCTGGTGCACGGTGCATACCTAAATACACTTTTGAAACAGCGATAGCTTTTATTAGAAGCATTTTTGATAATGCATGTATATTACAAAATTGCTTCTGTTCAATATCGAAATGCACCCATGTGGTTTCTAATTTTGTATGGAATATCCCTTTAACCTCACCTTACTTTTGTATTCACAAACTTTACACATTCCTAAATACTCTCCCCCTTGCACCTCATCCCAAAAACATTACTGCAAATCACATCTCATGTCACTCTCCCTTTTGCTTATTCTAGCTGCTGGTAACTTCTCCCCTAATCCTGGCTCCCACAACTTCCTAGCCTTGCACACAGGGCCAGACTGGGAATGAAAATCAGCCCTGGAAAATTTTTAGACCAGCCCTAAATTTTGCCGCGGCGCGCCCATAGACACCGGACACTAATAATCCTAAAAGGGATTTAAGATTTTTTTTTTTACTGCCTGCTCTAAGTTAAAATCATTCATGCATCATAAAGAAGATTATCTCACAGAATATGATGTATAATATATATATATACTTCATATTCTGTGAGATAATCTTCTTTATGATGCAAGAATGTTTAATTTAGAGCAGGCAGTAAAAAAAAAAAAAAATTAAATCCATTTCAGGATTATTAGTGTCCACAGTCTGAGTCTGTCCGTGATCTCACCTGATCTGTCTCAATATAAATAATGCATACAAACACAACATAGATTTCCCCCACACTAAGCTTTGAAGCATAATGACAGATAAAGTTATAGTGAGTGCATATAGTAAACACCAGTAAGAGTGTACACCATACTGTGAGTGAGAAAACACTCACCTAGTCACACACACTGTAAGTATACACTCAGATTGTATACTGTTCAAGATCAAGAACACAGACAGCACTACACAGACATGCTCTTTGACAAGTTGCTGTCCACATCTGGCAACTACAGGCCAGTTAGTTTAACTTCAGTAGTAGGAAAATTAATGGAAAGCCTCTTAAAAGAAAGAATTATGACTTACATAAAGACAAACAATTTAGAGGACCAAAATCAGCATGGTTTTACTTCAGGGAGATCATGTCAGACTAATCTAATTGACTTCTTTGATTATGTAACAAAAGTATTAGACAAGGGTGGAGCAGTTGATGTAGCATATCTAGATTTCAGCAAAGCATTTGACACCGTCCCACACTATAAACTAATTCACAAACTGTATCTCCTTGGTCTAGATTCAAAAATTGTGAACTGGGTGGAATGCTGGCTTAAGGACAGAAAACAAAGTGTCTTAGTAAATGGAGTTCATTCAGCAGAGGGGGCTGTTACTAGTGGTGTTCCTCAGGGGTCAATTCTGGGGCCTGTTTTGTTTAACATATTTATCTGCGATATTAGCAAAGGGCTACAGGGGAAAGTATGTCTCTTTGCAGATGATACAAAAATTTGTAACAGAGTGGATGTTCCGGGGGGGGTAGACAAAATGAGAAGTGATATACAACAATTGGAGGATTGGACAAACGACTGGGATCTAAAGTTTAACACAGCAAAGTGTAAAATAATGCATTTAGGGAAGAAAAATCCAAATGTTAATTGCAGACTCAATGACACTTTACTGACTGTTACAGATGAGGAACAGGACTTGGGAATTATTATTTCAGATGATTTAAAACTTAGTAAACAATGTAGTAATGCAGCGAGTAAGGCTAGCAAAATGCTTGGATGCATTGGTAGAGGTATTTGCAGCAGAAATAGTAAGGTTCTTATGCCACTTTATAGATCATTAGTTAGGCCTCATCTTGAGTATTGTGTGCAGTTCTGGAGGCCATATCTTCAGAAGGATATTAACAAACTTGAATCTGTGCAAAGGAGGGCTACCAAAATGGTACATGGTCTAAAAAATAAAACTTACCAGGATAGGCTCAATGACCTAAATATGTATAGCTTAGAGGAGAGAAGGGAAAGAGGTGATATGATAGCAACTTTCAAGTACATTAAAGGGTTTAGTAAAACTGAGGCTGTGGGTATTTTACATAAAATGGAAAATTCAAGAACAAGGGGTCATGAGCTCAAGCTAAAGGTAAGTAGATTCAGGAGTAATTTGAGGAAGCACTTCTTTACAGAAAGAGTGATTGATTTATGGAATAAACTTTCTCAAGAGGTAGTAGCAACAAACACTGTGGGGGACTTTAAAAATGCATGGGACAAGCATAAGGCTATCTTACGAACTAGATAAGTTTATACAGTTAGGTAAGGTCGGGCAGACTTGCTCGGCCTATGGCTCTTATCTGCTGTCAATATCTATGTTTCTATGTTTAATAGGATAACATTAGTTTTTAGCAAAATCTAAAAATAGCCACATTTGTTTTGATAGTAATACACCTTTACACACACAGATCCATTTTCTAAATTATCATCCACAAGTCACTCGATCGGTCACTAGTTCATATATCAGTTACTTACTAATTTCTGAGGTGCACACTTTTAAAAATAGTCAGGCACTAGAGATCCCTCCTGCCAATCACTGCAGATCCCTCCCAGCCTTTGCAAGCTCACACACTGTTCACATTCATGCAGCTCAGTTACCGGGAGGAGAACTGAACTTTGCAGGTAAGGTGTGTCCAGTGACCGCCCACGTCCGTTGTCTTCCGTTCCTCTCACACGTGGCCTGCAACTCAACTAGACTCTCTGATGCTGAGCAGGCTCCTTCCACTATGTCACGTGGACAGTCTGTCAGTCAACTCAGTGTGACGTTCCTAGGCTAGACTCAGTCTGATTGGGTTGCAGTAGTTTGCGTTGCGGGCACGGCCGGAGGGGGTTATTTTAGACAGTCTCACAGTCTAGTAGCGTAGCATTCCTCTTCCTCACTGCCTCTAGTCTTAGCCAGTTAGCCTAAGTGTATACTATTACCGCAATATATATAAATATCGGAGTCGTATCATGCATCAAAATATTTGCTAAATGCTAATAAATTGCTGCTCTGAGATACTGCAGCAGCTGAGGCAGCCCAACTGAGCTGCCGGCCGGCGGCCCACCGGGATTTTTCCTGCTATCCCGGCTGCCCAATCCGGCCCTGCTTGCACACCCATCTGTGCCTTTCAATAGACTTCAAAAACAAAATTCCGGTAACCTTAATCTCATTCCTCATGCATCAAGGGCGTATTACTGCCTAGGCCAACAAGGCACGGGCCTAGGACGGCAGTTTGAGGGGGGCGGCACAGTTGCGTACTTTCTATAGTTGTTTTTTATCATATACATTTTTTTCCCTAAACAAAACTTTATAGAGCTTTATTTCTTTGCCTCCAGTTTTCTTCAGTTATATTTGCCTATTGCTTTCCTTCTTGATACCTACTTGTAGGCAGCGGTAAACGCAAGGTTACACCCGGAAGAGAACACAGTGCAGTGGAGGCAGTAGCGGTAGTGTAAAGCTGAGCTGAAGCGACCTGATATCCACTTAACTGGACAGTATATGGGAGACTAACATACTGCTTGCAGCCTTGCAGTCACAAAGCAGCTTAATCCCAGAGCAGAGAAGATGGCTATTATGTTCCCTATCAGTGACTGTAAAAGCCGTCTTGTCTGCTCTGGGAATAAAAGCTGCCCGGTGCACCAGAGAACACTGTTTCTCAGAGATCACTGTAATGAAGACCTAGTGTGATCGGCAGGTGGTCACAGTCTGGTTAGCTAGTACAGCTGACTGTGAATGTTGCAGCACAGAGGTAATTAAAAGTTCATAAATCCTCTGACTTGGTGCTGGAAATAGTTTAACACTGCGTGGTGTGCTGTTGCACGAAGCGTGTGCGTGAAGTTGGAGCCAGAGTTTACCGTGCATTCAGCTGAACTGTAACTTTCTTAAAAAGATTCCTTTGGGGGCCATAACAGATAGCAGCTAGCAATTAATTCAGTTGTTAGCTAGATTTATGGAAGGGAAGCCGTGTCCATTCATAGTGTTTTTTTGCCCTTCCTTCTGCTCTCCCCCCCTCCACCTCCACCTCAGTGCTGCATGTTATTTCTGCAGAGGAATCTGCTTGTTAAAACTAGCAAGCACAGAGGGGTAGCCTGTGTTTAATCTCTTACAATATGTCACAGACAGGGAGTCACTAGAAAATAAATCACACAGTAAAAAGTATTGCTGGGAGAAGGGGGCTTAGAGTTCCTATTTAAGAACATATATTAACCCCTTCTTCTTCTGACCCTAATAATATCACACTTAGGTATGCTCTTCAACAAAGGACACCAAAGGATATCAAAAGAATGAAGTACATAATAATAAAAATAAAATAGAAAGTTTTTTTGTTTGTTTTTTTGTGTGCAATTTCTATCTAAATGATGGAACTGTAATTATGACTTTCATGTTCCTTTCAAAAACTAATTTGATTTGCTGACATGGGGCCAGTAACAGTTGATGCTAATTCTCAAAATATAAATAACTAGAAAAGTCTATTAAAATAGCATGCTCTACCTCAATCATGAAAGTTTAATTTTACATGTGTCCCTTTGACTATGTGTTTAACCAGTTACTTTACAGTGGCATTATTTCTAAAAACATTTAACTGCAATAATTACATATATTTTTTAAATGACTCATTATCTCCTTTTAATTAATATAAACTTGTATAAAAGCAGCACATATTAAAAACACAATGCAACAGCTTTCAATTGCTTTGTGAATTACAAGTTAACAGCAGCCTTTAAATAAATGGAGACACAGAGAAAAATAAAAATAGATACTGCATCCTCTGACTGAACGGACATAACATATATGGAGTTTGTACCTAATTAAATCAAATAACCATGGAAAAGGAGGCTTAGCAATATTCAATGTCAAAAACTTTAATTTAAATAATTTGGACACTGCACACTTAACGTCAAACTCTGGGTTTTAAATTATTGTTTTAAATTTGAATTGACCCCTTGACTTCCTGTCAGTATTGGGTTATGCTCACTTACTGTCCCCCTGTTAATGAGCTGTATCTGAACACAATTTGTGAATCACAAGAGATATAGAATACTACTTTACTCTTCTGCTTGGGTTATGCTCACTTACTGTCCCCCCCTGTTAATGAGCTGCATCTGAACACAATTTGTGAATCACAAGAGATATAGAATACTACTTTACTCTTCTGCTTGGGTTATGCTCACTTACTGTCCCCCCCTGTTAAAGAGCTGTATCTGAACACAATTTATGAATCACAAGAGATGTAGAATACTACTTTACTCTTCTGCTTGGGTTATGCTCACTTACTGCCCCCCCCCCCCTGTTAATGAGCTGCATCTGAACACAATTTGTGAATCACAAGAGATATAGAATACTACTTTACTCTTCTGCTTGGGTTATGCTCACTTACTGTCCCCCCCTGTTAATGAGCTGCATCTGAACACAATTTGTGAATCACAAGATATATAGAATACTACTTTACTCTTCTGCTTGGGTTATGCTCACTTACTGTCCCCCCCTGTTAATGAGCTGTATCTGAACACAATTTATGAATCACAAGAGATGTAGAATACTACTTTACTCTTCTGCTTGGGTTATGCTCACTTACTGTCCCCCCCTGTTAATGAGCTGCATCTGAACACAATTTGTGAATCACAAGAGATATAGAATACTACTTTACTCTTCTGCTTGGGTTATGCTCACTTACTGTCCCCCCCTGTTAATGAGCTGTATCTGAACACAATTTATGAATCACAAGAGATGTAGAATACTACTTTACTCTTCTGCTTGGTGTCATCTGTTCTTAGGTTACCTCAGCTTCCAGTTGTGTCACATGACCCTGCTCACTGCATCCTCCTGATTAATCTATATATCCTTCACTTGCTAGGAGGCATCAAGAGGGGTGCCTCCTATTGGTCCCAATTTTTGCTGCTAATATATTGACAGAACACAGGTGGCGCTGCTGCACAGCTTTTCCTTTGACCCATGTACTGCTATGGAGAGAAGCGTTCCTGTAGCTGCCTCTCCATAGCATTACATGGGGGGGATTTTTTTTTTTTTTTTTACTTTTTTTTTTGTTTTAATTAAAATTTAATTAAGCTTTGGCCACATATGGCAGGGTAGGCACTGCCTCCTCTGCCTCCTATGAGTGCACATCCCTTATATATACATACAATAATTTTACAAATAAAATTAAACAGTTACTTTGTAAATGCTATAAAAAGTAAAATTACACAATGACCAATGGGGGGGAGCAGCAGAATTTTTAGTGCTTAGAGCAGCACAAAACCTAAATACGCCACTGTCTTGCATCTAAAGCCACTACCCCTTCACTTGTGCACCCTGGAACTCTCGCTCTGTTTGCAACAAGCTCACTTCTATCCATGACTTCTTTATCTCTCTCAATCTTCTGTCTCTCACAGAAACCTATCTCTCTCCTTCAGACACAGCTTCCTCAGCTGCACTGTACCATGGGGGTCTCCACTTCAGCCATACGCCTAGGTCTGATATACACATACAGTGTCACATATATACTGTATACTCTTTGGCGGGTTTATATTTCTAACACTTGAGAACGCATGCTGTTATAACTTTTGTGTGCAATATATTTTGTTTAATTTTTTATTTGACAGTGTTAATATGAGTGTAAGTGAACTTTATAATATATTTTTTAATATAAGTGTAAGTGAACTTTATAATATATTTTTAATATGAGTGTAAGTGAACTTTATAATATATTTTTGAAGAGCTATCTGGAGATACCCAAATTAGAATCAAAATGTGTCAGGAAGGTTATAGCTAGACCATGCCCAAGTACATAGAAAGGTGTAGTGTGTATTAACCCTTAACGAGCACAGAGAGCTGCACAGTGTGTATTAACCCTTCACTAGCACAGTGTGTATTAACCCTTCACTAGCACAGAGAGCAGCACAGTGTGTATTAACCCTTCACTAGGACAGCGAGCAGCACAGTGTGTATTAACCCTTCACTAGCACAGAGAGCAGCACAGTGTGTATTAACCCTTCACTAGCACAGAGAGCTGCACAGTTTGTATTAACCCTTAACTAGCACAGAGAGCTGCGCAGTGTGTATTAACCTTTCACTAGCACAGAGAGCAGCACAGTGTGTATTAACCCTTCACTATAGCACAAAGAACAGAAAAGGGTGTATTAACCATTCACTAGCACAGAGAGCATCACAGGGTATATTAACCCTTCACTAGTGCAGAGAACAGAACAGGGTGTATTAACCCTTCACTAGCACAAAGAGCAGGACAGTGTGTATTAACCCTTCACTAGCACAGAGAGCAGCACAGTGTGTATTAACCCTTCACTAGCACAGAGAGCAGCACAGTGTGTATTAACCATTCACTAGCACAAAGAGCAGCACAGTGTGTAATAACCCTTCACTTGCACAAAGAGCAGTACAGTGTGTATTAACCTCTTCACTAGCACTGAGAGCAGCACAGTATGTATTAACCCTTCACTAGCACAAAGAGCAGCACAGTGTGTATTAACCCTTCACAGTGCAGATGTGTAGTGTGTATTAACCCTTCACTAGCACAGAGAGCTGCACAGTGTGTATTAACCCTTAACTAGCACAGATGCAGCACAGTGCATATTAACCCTTAGCTAGCAAATAAAGCTGCACAGTGTGTGTTAACCCTTAACTAGCACAGAGATCAGCACAGTGTGTATTAACCCTTCACTAGCACAGAGAGCAGTACTGTGCATATTAACCTCTTCACTTGCACAGAGCAGCACAGTCTGTATTAACCTCTTCACTAGCACAGAGAGCAGCACAGTATGTATTAACCCTTCACTAGCACAGAGAGCAGCACAGTGTGTATTAACCCTTCACTAGCACAGAGAACAGAACAGGTTGTATTAACCCTTCACTAGCACAAAGAGCAGGAAAGTGTTTATTAACTCTTCACTGGCACAGAGAGCAGCACAGTGTGTATTAACCCTTCACTAGCACAGTGTGTATTAACCCTTCACTAGCACAGAGAGCTGCATAGTGTGTATTAACCCTTCACTAGCACAGAGAGCTGCATAGTGTGTATTAACCCTTCACTAGCAAAGAGAGAAGAACATTGTGCATTGACCATTCATTAGCACAGAGAGCAGCACAGGGTAAATTAACCCTTCACTAGCGCAGAGAACAGAACAGGGTGTATTAACCGTTCACTAGCACAGAGAGCTGCATAGTCTGTATTAACCCTTCACTAGCACAGAGAGCTGCATAGTGTGTATTAACCCTTCCCTAGCACAGAGAGCTGCATAGTGTGTATTAACCCTTCACTAGCAAAGAGAGAAGAACATTGTGCATTGACCATACATTAGCACAGAGAGCAGCACAGGGTAAATTAACCCTTCACTAGCACAGAGAGCAGCACAGTGTGTATTAACCCATCACTAGCACAAAGAGCAGCACAGTGTGTATTAACCTTTCACTAGCACAGAGAGCAGCACAGTGTGTATTAACCCTTCACTAGCACAGAGAGCAGCACAGTGTGTATTAACCCATTTACTAGCACAGAGAGCAGCACAGTGTGTATTAACCCTTCACTAGCACAGAGAGCAGCACAGTGTGTATTAACCCTTCACTAGCACAGAGAGCAGCACAGTGTGTATTAACCCTTCACTAGCACAGAGAGCAGCACAGTGTGTATTAACCCTTCACTAGTACAAAAAGCAGCACAGTGTGTATTAACCCTTCACTAGCACAGAGAGCTGCACAGTGTGTATTAACCGTTCACTAGCACAAGGAGCAGGACAGTGTGTATTAACCCTTCACTAGCACAGAGAGCAGCACAGTGTGTATTAACCTCTTCACTAGCACTAAGAGCAGCACAGTGTGTATTAACCTTTCACTAGCACAGAGAGAAGCACAGTGTGTATTAACCCTTCACTGGCACATAGAGCTGCACAGTGTGTATTAACCTTTCACTAGCACAGAGAGCAGCACAGTGTGTATTAACCCCTCACTAGCACAGAGAGCAGCACAGTGTGTATTAACCCCTCACTAGCACAGAGAGCAGCACAGTGTGTATTAACCCTTCACTAGCACAGAGAGCAGCACAGTGTGTATTAACCCTTCACTAGCAAAGAGAGCAGCACAGTGTGTATTAACCCTTCACTAGCACAGAGAGCAGCACAGTGTGTATTAACCCTTCACTAGTACAAAAAACAGGACAGTGTGTATTAACCGTTCACAAGTACAGAGATCAGCACAGTTTGTATTAACCCTTCACTAGCACAGAGAGCAGCACAGTGTGTATTAACCCTTCATAAGTACAGAGATCAGCAGTTTGTATTAACCCTTCACTCGCACTAAGAGCAGCACAGTATGTATTAACCCTTCACTAGCACAGAGAGCAGCACAGTGTGTATTAACCCTTCACTAGCACAGAGAGCAGCACAGTGTGTATTAACCCTTCATAAGTACAGAGATCAGCACAGTTTGTATTAACCCTTCACTGGCATAGAGAGCAGCACAGTGTGTATTAAACCTTCACTAGCACAGAGCAGCACAGTGTGTATTAACCCTTCACTAGCACAGAGAGCAACACAGTGTGTATTAACCCTTCACTAGCACAGAGAGCAGCACAGTATGTATTAACCCTTCACTGGCACAGAGAGCAGCACAGTGTGTATTAACCCTTCACTAGCACAGAGAGCAGCACAGTGTGTATTAACCCTTCACTAGCACAGAGAGCAGCACAGTGTGTATTAACCTTTCACTAGCACAGAGAGCAGCACAGTGTGTATTAACCCTTCACTAGCAGAGAGAGCAGCACAGTGTGTATTAACCCTTCACTAGCACAGAGAGCAGCACAGTGTGTATTAACCCTTCACTAGCACAGAGAGCAGCACAGTGTGTATTAACCCCTTCACTAGCACAGAGAGCAGTACAGTGTGTATTAACCCTTCACTGGCACAGAGAGCAGCACAGTGTGTATTAACCCTTCACTAGCACAGTGAGCTGCACAGTGTGTATTAACCCTTCACTAGCACAGAGAGCAGCACAGTGTGTATTAACCCTTCACTGGCACAGAGAGCTGCACAGTGTGTATTAACCCTTCACTAGCACAGAGAGCAGCACAGTGTGTATTAACCCTTCACTAGCACAGAGAGCTGCACAGACTGTATTAACCCCTTTACAAGGACAGAGAGCCACAGAGAGTGTATAACCCTTTAACTAGCACTAACATTTAAACAGCAGTTATCTCATTGCATGGCACAAGCAGGTAAATAACAAGCACTAAAAGGACAACATTTATAAAAACTGATAATTTTTCAGCAGTTCAGAATAAACACAAATTTATAATCACACAATACACACAGCCTGACTCACTCACCCAGCTGCAGCTGTACAGGAAGTAAATAAGGGGAAGAGAGATAGAAAACTACAGTTCCCAGAAACACCCTGAGAAGTCACATGTCAATCAGCAGCCAATCAGGCAAACAGAAAATGTGTCTCTATTTCAAAGACGGGTTGGATGTTTATTAAAATGTAATGCTGCAAATTCATAAGAATGACAGAAACTGAGCACATTGTCCCTGTTATATTCTTCATTAGCAGATAACAGTTACACAATATATATTATTAACACTAGCACATAACTACTACACAATATATATTATTAACACTAGCACATAACAGTTACACAATATATATTATTAACACTAGCATATAACAACTACACAATATATATTATTAACACTAGCACATAACAGCTACACAATATATATTATTAACACCAGCACATAACAGCTACACAATATATATTATTAACACTAGCACATAACAGTCACACAATATATATTATTAACACTAGCACATAACAGCTACACAATATATAGTATTAACACTAGCACATAACAGTTACACAATATATATATTATTAACACTAGCACATAACAGCTACACAATATATATTATTAACACCAGCACATAACAGCTACACAATATATATTATTAACACCAGCACATAACAGCTACACAATATATATTATTAACACCAGCACATAACAGCTACACAATATATATTATTAACACTAGCACATAACAGTCACACAATATATATTATTAACACTAGCACATAACAGTTACACAATATATATATTATTAACACTAGCACATAACAGCTACACAATATATATTATTAACACCAGCACATAACAGCTACACTATATATTATTAACACTAGCACATAACAGTCACACAATATATATTATTAACACTAGCACATACCAGCTACACAATATATAGTATTAACACTAGCACATAACAGTTACACAATATATATATTATTAACACTAGCACATAACAGCTACACAATATATATTATTAACACCAGCACATAACAGCTACACAATATATATTATTAACACTAGCACATAACAGCTACACAATATATATTATTAACACCAGCACATAACAGCTACACAATATATATTATTAACACTAGCACATAACAGTCACACAATATATATTATTAACACTAGCACATAACAGTTACACAATATATATATATTATTAACACTAGCACATAACAGCTACACAATATATATTATTAACACCAGCACATAACAGCTACACAATATATATTATTAACACTAGCACATAACAGTTACACAACATATATTATTAACACTAGCACATAACAGTTACACAATATAAATTATTAACACTAGCACATAACAGCTACACAATATATATTATTAACACTAGCACATAACACCTACACAATATATATTATTAACACTAGCACATAACAGTTACACAACATATATTATTAACACTAGCACATAACAGTTACACAACATATATTATTAACACTAGCACATAACAGCTACACAATATATATTATTAACACTAGCACATAACAGTTACACAACATATATTATTAACACTAGCACATAACAGCTACACAATATATATTATTAACACTAGCACATAACAGTTACACAACATATATTATTAACACTAGCACATAACAGCTACACAATATATATTATTAACACTAGCACATAACTACTACACAATATATATTATTAACACTAGCACATAACAGTTACACAATATATATTATTAATACTAGCACATAACAGTTACACAATATATATTATTAACACTAGCACATAACAGTTACACAATATAAATTATTAACACTAGCACATAACAGCTACACAATATATATTATTAACACTAGCACATAACACCTACACAATATATATTATTAACACTAGCACATAACAGTTACACAACATATATTATTAACACTAGCACATAACAGTTACACAACATATATTATTAACACTAGCACATAACAGCTACACAATATATATTATTAACACTAGCACATAACAGTTACACAACATATATTATTAACACTAGCACATAACAGCTACACAATATATATTATTAACACTAGCACATAACAGTTACACAACATATATTATTAACACTAGCACATAACAGTTACACAATATATATTATTAACACTAGCACATAACAGTTACACAATATATATTATTAACACTAGCACATAACAGTTACACAACATATATTATTAACACTAGCACATAACAGCTACACAATATATATTATTAACACTAGCACATAACTACTACACAATATATATTATTAACACTAGCACATAACAGCTACACAATATATATTATTAACACTAGCACATAACAGTTACACAATATATATTATTAACACTAGCATATAACAACTACACAATATATATTATTAACACTAGCACATAACAACTACACAATATATATTATTAACACTAGCACATAACAGTTACACAATATATATTATTAACACTAGCACATAACAGCTACACAATATATATTATTAACACTAGCACATAACAGTTACACAATATATATTATTAACACTAGCACATAACAGTTACACAATATATTATTATTAACACTAGCACATAACAGCTACACAATATATATTAACACTAGCACATAACAGCTACACAATATACATTATTAACACTAGCACATAACAGTTACACAATATATATTATTAACACTAGCACATAACAGTTACACAATATATATTATTAACACTAGCACATAACAGCTACACAATATACATTATTAACACTAGCACATAACAGTTACACAATATATATTATTAACACTAGCACATAACAGCTACACAATATATATTATTAACACTAGCACATAACAGCTATACAGTATTTATTATTAACACTAGCACATAACAGCTACACACTATATATTATTAACACTAGCACATAACAGTTACACAATATATATTATTAACACTAGCACATAACAGCTACACAATATACATTATTAACACTAGCACATAACAGTTACACAATATATATTATTAACACTAGCACATAACAGCTACACAATATATATTATTAACACTAGCACATAACAGCTACACAGTATTTATTATTAACACTAGCACATAACAGCTACACACTATATATTATTAACACTAGCACATAACAGTTACACAATATATATTATTAACACTAGCACATAACAGCTACACAATATATATTATTAACACTAGTACATAATAGTTACACAATATATATTATTAACACTAGCACATAACAGTTACACAATATATATTATTAACACTAGCACATAACAGTTATACAATATATATTATTAACACTAGCACATAGCAGTTACACAATATATATTATTAACACTAGCACATAACAGTTACACAATATATATTATTAACACTAGCACATAACAGCTACACAATATATATTATTACCACTAGCACATAACAGTTACACATTATATATTATTAACACTAGTACATAACAGTTACACAATATATTATTAACACTAGCAAATAACAGTTACACATTATATAGTATTAACACTAGCACATAACAGTTACACAATATCTATTATTAACACTAGCACATAACAGTAACACAATATATATTATTAACACTAGCACATAACAGTTACACATTATATATTATTAGCACTAGCACATAACAGCTACACAATATATATTATTAACACTGGCACATAACAGTTACACAATATATATTATTAACACTAGCACATAACAGCTACACAATATATATTAACACTGGCACATAACAGTTACACAATATATATTATTAACACTAGCACATAACAGCTACACAATATATATTATTAACACTAGCACATAACAGCTACACAATATATATTATTAACACTAGCACATAACAGTTACACAATATATATTATTAACACTGGCACATAACCGCTACACAATATATATTATTAACACTAGCACATAACAGTTACACAATATATATTATTAACACTAGCTCATAACAGCTACACAATATATATTATTAACACTAGCACATAACAGCTACACACTATATATATTATTAACACTAGCACATAACAGCTACACAATATATATTATTAACACTAGCACATAACAGTTACACAATATATATTATTAACACTAGCTCATAACAGCTACACAATATATATTATTAACACTAGCACATAACAGCTACACAATATATATTATTAACACTAGCACATAACAGCTACACAATATATATTATTAACACTAGCACATAACAGCTACATAATATACATTATTAACACTAGCACATAACAGCTACACAATATATATTATTAACACTACCACATAACAGTTATACAATATATATTATTAACACTAGCACATAACAGCTACACAATATATATTATTAACACTAGCAAATAACAACTACACAATATATATTATTAACACTAGCACATAACAGCTACACAATATATATTATTAACACTAGCACATAACAGCTACACAATATATATATTATTAACACTAGCTCATAACAGCTACACAATATATATTATTAACACTAGCACATAACAGCTACACAATATATATTATTAACACTAGCACATAACAGTTACACAATATATATTATTAACACTAGCACATAACAGTTACACAATATATATTATTAACACTAGCACATAACAGTCACACAATATATATTATTAACACTAGCACATAACAGTCACACAATATATATTATTAACACTAGCACATAACAGTTACACAATATATATTATTAACACTAGCACATAACAGTTACACAATATATATTATTAACACTAGCACATAACAGTTACACAATATATATTATTAACACTAGCACATAACAGCTACACAATATATATTATTAACACTAGCACATAACAGCTACACAATATATATTATTAACACTAGCTCATAACAGCTACACAATATATATTATTAACACTAGCACATAACAGCTACACAATATATATTATTAACACTAGCACATAACAGTTCCACAATATATATTATTAACACTAGCACATAACAGCTACACAATATATATTATTAACACTAGCACATAACAGTTACACAATATATATTATTAACACTGGCACATAACAGCTACACAATATATATTATTAACACTAGCACATAACAGTTACACAATATATATTATTAACACTAGCTCATAACAGCTACACAATATATATTATTAACACTAGCACATAACAGCTACACACTATATATATTATTAACACTAGCACATAACAGCTACACAATATATATTATTAACACTAGCACATAACAGTTACACAATATATATTATTAACACTAGCTCATAACAGCTACACAATATATATTATTAACACTAGCACATAACAGCTACACAATATATATTATTAACACTAGCACATAACAGTTACACAATATATATTATTAACACTAGCACATAACAGTTACACAATATATATTATTAACACTAGCACATAACAGTTACACAATATATATTATTAACACTAGCACATAACAGCTACAGAATATATATTATTAACACTAGCACATAACAGTTACACAATATATATTATTAACACTAGCACATAACAGTTACATAATATATAATATTAACACTAGCACATAACAGCTACACAATATATATTATTAACACTAACACATAACAGCTACACAATATATATTATTAACACTAGCACATAACAGCTACAAAATATATATTACTAACACTAGCACATAACAGCTACACAATATATATTATTAACACTAGCACATAACAGATACACAATATATATTATTAACACTAGCACATAACAGTTACACATTATATATTATTAACACTAGCACATAACAGCTACACAATATATATTTTTAACACAAGCACATAACAGCTACACAATATATATTATTAACACTAGCACACAACAGCTACACAATATATATTATTAACACAAGCACATAACAGTTACACAATATATATTACTAACACTAGCACATAACAGTTACACAATATATATATATTATTAACACTAGCACATAACAGCTTAACAATATATATTATTAACACTAGCACATAACTGTTACACAATATATATTATTAACACTAGCACATAACTGTTAAACAATATATATTATTAACACTAGTACATAACAGCTACACAATATATATTATTAACACTAGCACATAACAGTTACACAATATATATTTTATTAACACTAGCACATAACAGTTACACAATATATATTATTAACACTAGCACATAACTGTTACACAATATATATTATTAACACTAGCACATAACAGCTAAACAATATATATTGGTGACTTCCGGTGGGCGGGCGCACCAGCAGGACGCACAGCAAGAGAGCTCCGTGCAGCCAGCGAGGAAAAAGGTTTTGAATCACCTTTAAAATGCCCCAGAACTCGTATCCTTGATAGCATTGGTTGCTGATGACTGTCAGAACTAAATAGAGAAAGGAACATTCCTCTAGCGGGAATGTGAAAATACGCTGGACGGCGGAACAAGGCAGTAAACTGAGTCGCACAGTGGAGTCGCAGCATCATTGGGCAAACAGCCCGGTTTGTGAGTAAAGGAGGTAGCAAAGCATAGGAGTGAGGGAGAAGGGGCAGTAAAAGTCTTAACAAGTGAATCACTATTTAGGCGCGAAACTAAGCGCCATCCTTAACCCGGCCCTCACCTACAAACTGCATCTTTTTAAACACGCTGGGAGTTAAAAAATCCTAGTGAAGGGGCTATTAAATAATTATTGAGCAGACTTTCCTCAAGTCTAGGACCTAAAAACTATGGCTATTAAAGTACGGATTAGGCCCTAAGATACAGAGTCATATAACCGGAAGACTGCAGGAGTAAATAGAGAACAGAGGGATTAATACGGCATTAACACCGTAAGAGTCCAGCAATACAAGTGGTGATACAGAGACACCAATCCTCTTATTCTTTCCAGAGTAACAAGACTGAACCCTTAAAAATTACTCTTAGTGGGGTACTAACAACTATGGCACACTAAACAAGGGCCGTGAAGTCCCCCCCCTCATGAAGACCCTCCATACACAAGTGTAATATTGGTTCCTGATACATATTTGAAAACCACTGTATTTGCCTAATCCACAGGCTAATTACTTAACCAAGAGCCACGTGCATGCAAAAGTATTTCCTCCCATACCATAAAAAAACTGACAGGATGTCGGGGAGACAAAAACAACCAGATAGGCGTAATAAAAATCAAGCAGAGAATCAAGAAGCAGATCAACAGCGATCAGAAACTTCAGATAGCTCTGTACAAGACCCACACCCAATTGTATCACAGCTTTCTGCTCTCTTTCTGCCCAAGATTGAGCAACTCCAGACTGGTTTGGATACTCTGTCCACAGACGTCAAAGCATTCTCAGCCCGCTTAACTAATGTGGAGCAAAAAGTAGAGGAAGGAGAAGAACGTTACAGAGAGACCTCCTCGTCAATTACCAACCTCCAAAAACAAAATAAGAGCTTACAAACTAAACTGGAAGATCTGGAGAACCGGTCAAGGAGGAACAATATCCGTATAGTGGGGGTTCCAGAATCTGTCCCATCAAGAGACCTGATAGAATTTGCAGAAACTGTACTTCCGGGACTACTCAAGCTCTCTCCCACTAATGTACCATGGATAGTTGAACGAGCTCATAGAATTGGAGCGCCACTGCAAGAGAATGTCCAAGACCGACCTCCAAGGCAGATTATGGTACGGTATCTAAATTTCAAGGACAAAATGCTACTGCTGCGAGCCTACAGACAGATATGCATCTTATTTGCTGGGAGAAGAATATATATCTTTCAGGATTACTCGGCGGTAGTTGCAAAAAAAGGAGAGAATTCTCGCCATACTGCAGGGAATTGATAGCTCAAGGAGAGTCGGTGGCACTCCTATACCCAGCCAAGCTGAGATTACAAACGACACAGGGCCCGAAGTTATTCGAAACCCCAAAACCTCTACAGGTATTTCTGGAGCACACTAGGAAACCTCCAGATAACATGCAAGGAGCTCAACGAGGAGAAGACAATGCAACCTGAAATAGGAAAGTACTTTTGAACACTATAGAGATTCACACTTTAGGCTCACTAGCCAATGTTGACCAAATGGAGGGTCGCTTAGAACTCTAAGTGGTTTAAACCACGGTTTGCATGCTCTTACTGGTGAATAAGTGGGGGGGGGTGGGCTGTTGGGGGTTTTTTTTTTCTCTTTAAAAAGTTCAACTGTTGAAATTGCTGTTGAGTAGAGTGAGACTGTTTTTCGGTTTTCTTGATTTAAGTTTTATTAATCAGTGTTTTTTTCAAAGTGGTAACATACTGTATATTCAACTGTTGATTTTTTTCAGAGACTAGAAGGGGGAAACTGAACTGTTTTCAGAATTGTTGGTAAGATCGTACTATCTCCCTCAACCAGCTATTAGTAAGTAACAACAGAAAAACAAACATACACAATACATAAAACTCTTTCGAAAGATAGTGGAGTGCTCACACTGTGTCATACACCATGAAAATAGTGTCGTGGAATGTGGGGGGGAATATCCTCCCCCATAAAGAGGAAAGCTATACTCAGATACCTTAAAAACCAACACGCTGATATAGCGATCTTATTAGAAACCCACTTATCTAACACAGAACACCAGAAGTTGAAACAGGGGTGGGTGGGAGAAGTAATCCATACTACTTATGAGGAGAAGCGAGCCAGGGGGGTTGCTATCCTTTTTAGAAAAAAACCTAGCTTACACTATTGACAAATACCAAATTGATACAGAAGGGAGATATGTTCTTACTAAACTGAAACTAGAGAACAAAACTCTAACTATTGGGGGGTCTATGGCCCGCACACTAATAAGAGGAAGTTTTGGAGAGATCTAAGTAGCAAGATACTACAGTTTGCAGACACCCAGATAATCATGGGTGGAGATTACAACATAGTGCCGCAATCACCGGTTGACAGATTTAGAGACCCCACCTCAGATATCATACAGAACACGACTCAGTGTAACACTAAAAGAGAATCTCTTACTCTAGCTAAGTTTAAACATTCCCTAGCATTGACTGACATCTGGAGGGACAAACACCCTGAAGAGAAGAATTACACATGCTCAACCCCAGCTAAACATACACTCTCGAGGATAGATTTATTCCTAACCACCAACTCCCTAGGTCCAAGCATAACTGACGCAAATATTGATATCCCAACAATCTCGGACCACGCACCTATCAGTCTAAAAATTTCTCTTGCACCCCAAAGAGAGGGACCGCGTCGTTGGTTTTTCCCAACATATCTATATGGGGATGTAAACTTTAAAAGTTTATTAGCAGGTGAATGGAGGGCATATGAGACTTTAAATGAAGCACACAAGGGCAACACTCTCCTGTTCTGGGAGACGAGTAAAGCAGGGATGAGGGGTATTATTACCTTGTACTCAGCAGGCAAATTAAAACAAAAAAAAATGTCATTTGCACCCACTAATCATCCAAAAGATTTTGAGCTGTTTATAGATCTTGAAAAATTCTCAAGAAAACTAACCCTCAAATTATTTCATGTGAAAAATTTAAACAAGTCTGTTGGTGTAGAAAATGAATCACTAAATGTTTGTGATGAATCTTTGATCGCAGACACACCATCAATGTCTGCAGAAGATGCAGAGATTGATATAGAGAACACACAAAATCTTATCCAGATATTAGAAGACTTAGAAGTTGAATCGAAGGACCTAAAAGTTAACCATACAGGTCTAAGGCCAAATTCCACGTTTTATCCAGTTCAAGCACAGGGTAATTTTATACCAGTGTTTAATAAACTCGTATTAAATGATCTAGAACAGATTTGCACGAACAAAAAATCGCATGTAAACCATAATATGAGTTTACAGGAAAAGAAAGCAGTGAATGATTTAAAAAATGACCATTCTCTGGTTATACGTGGAGCTGACAAAGGAGGTGGAATAGTTTTGCAGGACAAAGCTGACTATTTGAGAGAAGCCTACAGACTTCTAGGGGACACAGACACATATGTGAAATTGAATAGAAATCCAACAAAGGTCTTTAAAGAACAATATGATGACCTGATTTGTAAAGCAAGAGATTTGGGGGTTTTGGAAAAATCAGAATTTGAATTTCTAAAGGTGGTAGAACCAAAAATTGCAATATTTTACCACCTCCCCAAAATCCACAAGAGTCTAATTGATCCCCCCGGACGACCAATAGTGTCCGGAATAGGGTCACTTACGTCAAAATTGTCTGAATATGTGGATGTTATTTTAAAACCCATTGTCCCCTGTCTTCAGTCTTATGTGAGAGACTCAACTGATATTATAACACAGCTCTCACAATGTACCTGGAAAGATGAATATATGTGGGTAACTTTAGATGTTTCATCTCTATACACCTGCATTCCGCATGATCTAGGTCTAGCAGCTATTGAATATCATTTCAGACAGACTGGTTATATAGATCTAACACAAAGATCATTTATCTTGAATGCGATTGATTTCATCTTAAAGAGTAATTTCTTTTTGTTTGAAGGAGATTTTTTCCTTCAAAAAACAGGTACAGCGATGGGGACGAAATTCGCCCCTAATTTCGCGAATTTGTATATGGGGTGGTGGGAGGATTCGTATATTTATACGAATAATCCCTTCAAAGATAAGATTGTCAAGTGGTTTCGCTTCATTGATGATGTCCTCATAATTTGGAATGGCACATCAGAAGAAGTAGCAGGGCTAGTCAGACACGTAAATCAGAATTTTTTAAATTTAAGATTCACTGAATCACATAATGGTGATAATATCACTTTCCTGGACCTAACATTGTCCCATAGAGGAGATGAAATCATCACCAGCCTTTTCAGAAAACAGACTGACACTAATGCATATTTACATGCTACGAGTGGACATCACCCCAAATGGATCCGAAATATACCGTTTGGACAATTTCAACGGGTTCAGAGAAATTGTACAGATCTAACAACTTTTGAGAAAGAATCAGAAATACTTAAGAAGAGATTTATAAGCAAAGGATATGACCCTATAGTAATATCAGATGCATATACTAGAGCCAAGAAAATAGAAAGAAATACCCTCCTAGTAACAAAAAAAGACAGAAATCCTGAAAAGACTAGGGAAATGAAAGATCAACCCCTGTTCATAACCAAGTATAATAGAGCCTCCAGACAAATTGAAAAATCTTTTAGAAAACATTGGCCAGTTTTATTACAAGATCCTATTTTAAAAGAAGTTTTAACTGAGAGACCACATATCATTTTTAAAAGAAATGACAATTTGAAAAATATTCTAGCTCCCAGTAAACTAAGAGAAGAAGTTAAGTGTAAGAACTGGTTACAGAAACGGGCTTCCGTTTTTTTCAAATGTGGAAGAAAAAACTGCCTAAGTTGCTTACACTGGGACAAGGTAAATACGGAATTTAAATCTTTAAGGGATGATAAAACTTATTCAATCAAAGAATCTTTAAATTGTAAAACCACACATGTAGTGTATCATTTATCTTGCTCATGTGGGAAAGTATATATTGGAAGAACAAAAAGAATTTAAAAACCCGTTTTAGGGAACATGTTGTTAACATTGAAAAAGGTGTTCTGTCCCATGGGGTTATAGCACATTTTTCTGAAACCCACAATAAAGATCCAAGTAGTTTACAGGTTAAGGCTATTGAGAGAGTTAAACTTGATATAAGAGGAGGTAACAGATTGATAGCCCTGAGAAGAAGAGAAACCTATTGGATCAGGACTCTGGGAACATTAGAGCCCAGTGGGATGAACCGAGAAATAGATCTAGCGGCCTTTTTAGTAGATGATTGAATATTAATTTTATCATCATTTATTTAAAACCATTACCTGGTGGCGATATATTAGTTGTCCCTTTTGGAATAAGATGTCATCTTATTGTGCCCCCCTCCCTTTCATATCGATTTGTCATAAATATTCATTCCTAATTTTAGACCATTTACACTTACATATGTATTCACATTAGTTTGTAGTAAGGTGTAATTTAGTTAATGGATATATACATTGAATCTTTTATATAATACATTATATTTTATTTCACATTTCATATCAACTAATTCATATATGGAGTATACGCAATATGGTATAGTTTTTTACATATAAATTATAGATTACAAATTATGAAGTGTAGACTATATGTTACTAAGTATTTTCACATATAGATCTCAGATAAGGTATTTCAATACTACAAATACTGGGTTGACCCTTTAATTAAATTAAATTAAATTAATAGGACAGTAATCATGTTTTAATTCTAATCTTAATTTTAGAATGAACCAAACTTAAATTATTATTATTATTATTATTTTTTGCAATATCTATGAAATATATGTGTGACTCAATTATGATTACCATTTCATGTATATCATAAGGGTTTTTAAAGGTGATTTGTATTATCATATGTTTTATTTATTTATAAATATAAATTCATGAAGTGTAATGAAATGTGATTTTTAAAACAATGAATTATGCACTCCTTTGGAATTTTAAATGTATTTGTAATGACTGGTGTTATTGTCACTGGTGCGATTGTGTTTAACATGTATGTTATTTTATCTGTCTAGACATGCATTTGTTTACCTTTTTATCATATATCTTTTTTAAAAAACGGGTGACATAATGATTTAATTAAATTATTCTTATGTGCTAAATATATGAAATATATGCACCTGTTGCCCTTAACAAATATGGTGTCAGATATACCTACAGGCAGTTCCGGAAAATAGGGTGCCCTTAGGTACTGCTATTTAAGATGCATTGGTGGTTACAGTGGGCAGCCTCTGACGAAGTAGGGAGATTCCCTACGAAACGCGTAAGGCCATGCCCACCGCATCACGTCACCACGTCCGCCGTTTCAGCTATCGCAACCGCAAGCAAGCCGGCTTTTCTCTTGCGCCTCAGCTGATCAGAAGACTGAGCGTGGTGGTAATTGTATTTATACAAACTTTGAACAGAACATTTAACTGTTGGTGTGTTCTTTGAACACTTTTAATCCCTTCTGGGGACAATTTTGGGACCATAGGAGTCTCTGCTACTGGATATTATTAGTGAGGAACTAACATCTATAACCTCCAGACCGAGTGAGCTGTATCAAATACATTGCTACAGATTTGCCTTGAGAGACTCAGAGAGTTGTTCTCCCAGTGCCTCAACATACCTCACATGTTTGAGGTCTGAATGTGTGAGTTTGAAATTGTATATTTTAATAAATTTGTGCCTGTTTAAAAACATATTACACTTAGAGGGGAGGCGCCCTGCCTCTGTTCTTTTCTTTAAAAAAAAATAAGAACAGAAAATTTATTGAGCAGACTATTAAGTGCGTGAAAAAAGTACTTGCGCAACCCTAGTTCCAACACAAAACAGAGTTATGTAGAGGCGGCCGCAAGAGACACAGCACTACATCAAGACGCGATAAAGGGAATGACAGCAGCGCAGGCTAAATTTTACCGTTATGGAGACAAGACTGGGAAGTTTTTAGCTAGACTTACCAAACTCCACAGACCCAATAGATATATAAATGCCATTAAAGATGGAAACATCATACATACATCCACGTCAGACATACAAACAGCCTTTACAAAGTATTATCAGTCGCTGTACAAGGGAAACACAATAGACAACTCCCAACAGGATCAGTTTTGGGAATCCATACACACCCCAAGTATATCAGAAGAACTTTTAGTTATCCTAAACGCAAAATTTACAGAGACTGAGACATTAAAGGCGATAGCCGCACTTAAACTTGACAAGACACCAGGCCCTGATGGGCTTCCTGGAGAGTACTACAGGTTGTTGGGGGGAGGCGTGACACCGACACTCACCTCCCTGTATAACAAAATCATGAGTGGAGAGGTGTCCCTAAATGATCGATTCACAGAAGCTAATATTAGTGTAATCCCCAAGGCAAATAAAGATCCACTTCTTCCTCAGTCCTACAGGCCTATTTCCCTAATGAACCAGGATTACAAACTACTAACAAAAATATTGGCAGACAGACTGGCGGTAGCTTTACCCACCCTAATACATCAAGACCAAACAGGTTTTGTAAAGGGAAGATCCTCGGTCTTAAATCTTAGGAAGCTCCAATTCATACTAACCCATTTTTTGAATAAAACAAAAAGGGGGGAGGGCGGAACTCCTGAGGCATGTGCTTTACTAGTAGACACGGAGAAGGCCTTTGACATGGTCCTATGGGCTCATCTCTTCCATACTCTTGGCAAATTTGGTATCACAGGCCTTTTCTCACACACAATCAAGACCCTATATGCCAACCCTAGAGCCTCCATATTAATTAATGGGATCTCGTCACCCTCCTTCCAACTGGGTAGGGGAACTAGACAGGGGTGTCCGCTGTCCCCCCTACTCTTTGACCTGTCGATCAAACCCTTAGCCATCAAAATACGAACGGAAACAGAAGGGCTGTGGGTCAGGGAGGTTCAGTGTCACCTGTCCCTTTTTGCAGACGATATGATGCTCTACATACAGAACCCCAAAAAAAAATCTTCCACAGGTTATGCAAATTATATATCAATTCGGCCTAATTTCGGGTTATAAAGTAAATACGGATAAATCCGAGTTGCTCTGGCTACAAGGGAAATCAACACACACAACCCTATCATTTAACTTTAAACACATTACTGACTCATTCACATATTTGGGGATCAAACTCTCAACAAATCCGAGAGAATGGTACCATCTTAATTACCACCCCATAATCAAAGACATAGAAGACGCGTTGCATAGATGGAGTAAGTTACCTATCTCGATGTCGGGAAGGATAGCCCTAATCAAAATGATTTTGTTCCCAAAACTCCTATATTTATTTCAGATGATACCAGAGAACATACACAAGATTGACCTCAATTTACTCAACAAAGCCTGTCTCTCGTTTGTGTGGGCAGGGAAAAAACACAGAATTAAAGCTTCTAGGATGATGGCAGAGGTTAGCTCGGGAGGTTTTGCAATCCCAAATTTAGAGGCATACTGTGGGGCGGCACAAATTAAATACGTACTGGACTGGTTGACGGGGAAGCAACATTTTACATTGCCGACACTAGAGGGACAATTGGTAACTCGATGGTCACTCCAAGCACTTCCACACATGTCACCTACACAAATTAATAAACTTCTCAACGACTACCCTATGTTACATCAACCTCTTCGAGCTTGGTGGAAACTATGTAGGAAACTCCAGTTTAACCATCATTACACAAAATATCTCCCACTGAAGGGTAACCCAGAATTCCCTGTGGGTATAGATACTGGGGCCTTTACAACATGGAAAACCAGAGGTTTGAATTCAGTATCTCAGATCGTTAATAGTTTGGATAGCACAGTCAAGTCGTTTAGGGATTTACAAACTCAGTATGACCTGCCGCATAAACATCACTTTGCGTATTTGCAGGCAAGATATTATGTTAATGAAATACTTAGACACGAGGAACTTGTCAACCAAAACCTGGGGATAAACAGAATACTTTACAGAAAGGAACAAGGGGAGACATCTATTTCTCCTATTTATAAACTTTACATTCAACATACCAATGAAGCAGCTACTAAACACATTAGTGACAATTGGACGTCCACCCTACACATAGAAATCACGACAGATATGGTAAAGCAAAGTATAGGGCAAATAAGGAGGGCAACCCTCTCGACGGCTAGCCGAGAATCCCACATCAGACTATTACAGAATGCATACATATTTACATATCTCCTAAAATTTATAAAAAGTGGAGGCCAGACTCAGAGGGATATTGTCAGAAATGTAGAGCACCAGACGCAGACTTACTGCACATGTTATGGAGTTGCCCAAAAATAAGCAGATTCTGGGGAATGGTATCCTATTGGATAAAAACCACTTTTCATGTAACTTTAGAACTCTCCCCCGAATTAATAGTGTTCCTGGGGACCTCAACATCAACCCCGGACAATAGTGAGAAATGGATTAGTAACATAATTCTTCAAGCCAGGAAACTTATATTCAGGGGATGGCTGGGTGACAGGGCCCCAACGATCTTGCAGCTTAAAGCAAGTATGCAAAAACAACTGACTGGTGAGGCAGTAGACGTTTTAGGAGATATACAGGGTAGAACAAGATTATTCATGAGAAAATGGGAACCATACCTACGTACGTTAAATGTCTCCATACAGAAACAATTATTACTTCCCCTCAAAAACACTGAGTTCTTACTGGGAGAAAGACTCAGGGGTAAATGGAACTTCCTATACACGGAGAGGGGCAAGAGACACGTTGAGACTACCTAACCTATACTTTGAGACCTGATATGTTGTTGCTGCTGGCGAGGGAGAGAGGAGGTAAACTGTCTGTGAAGGGAAGAGAACAATGGGGGGGGGGGGGGGGGATTTAAGAATGGAAATAATGAAAATGAAGGTACTGCCAGGGGAAACTTGAATTTGTAACAGACTCATAGTAATGTAACCACAGTTAATTAGTTGCAAAGAATTTGTTCATGGCAACCTTTGATTGAGAAATAAAGTTTTCAAAAATAAAAAAACAATATATATTATTAACACTAGCACATAACAGCTACACAATATATATTATTAACACTAGCACATAACAGTTACACAATATATATTATTAACACTAGCACATAACAGTTACACAATATATATTATTAACACTAGCACATAACAGCTACACAATATATATTATTAACACTAGCACATAACAGTTACACAATATATATTATTAACACTAGCACATAACAGCTACACAATATATATTATTAACACTAGCACATAACAGCTACACAATATATATTATTAACACTAGCACATAACAGCTACACAATATATATTATTAACATTAGCACATAACAGCTACACAATATATATTATTAACATTAGCACATAACAGCTACACAATATATATTATTAACACTAGCACATAACAGCTACACAATATATATTATTAACACTAGCACATAACAGCTGTACAATATATATTATTAACACTAGCACATAACAGCTACACAATATATATTATTAACACTAGCACATAACAGCTACACAATATATATTATTAACACTAGCACATAACAGCTACACAATATATATTATTAACACTAGCACATAACTACACAATATATATTATTAACACTAGCACATAACAGCTACACAATATTTATTATTAACACTAGCACATAACTACACAATATATATTATTAACCCTAGCACATAACAGCTACACAATATATATTATTAACACTAGCACATAACAGCTACACAATATATATTATTAACACTAGCACATAACAGCTACACAATATCTATTATTAACACTAGCACATAACAGCTACATAATATATATTATTAACACTAGCGCATAACAGCTGCACAATATATATTATTAACACTAGCACATAACAGCTACACAATATATATTATTAACACTAGCACATAACAGCTATACAATATATATTATTGACACTAGCAAATAACAGCTACACAATATATATTATTAACACTAGCACATAACAGCTATACAATATATATTATTAACACTAGCACATAACTGTTACACAATATATATTATTAACACTAGCACATAACAGTTACACAATATATATTATTAACACTAGCACATAGCTGTTACACAATATATATTATTAACACTAGCACATAACAGCTACACAATATATATTATTAACACTAGCACATAACAGCTACACACTATATATTATTAACTTTAGCACATAACAGTTACACAATATATATTATTAACACGAGCACATAACAGTTACACAATATATATTATTAACACTAGCACATAACTGTTACACAATATATATTATTAACACTAGCACATAACAGCTACACACTATATATTATTAACACTAGCACATAACAGTTACACAATATATAGTATTAACACTAACACATAACAGCTACACAATATATATTATTAAGACTAGCACATAACAGCTACACAATATATATTATTAACACTAGCACATAACAGCTACATAATATACAGGGAGTGCAGAATTATTAGGCAAATGAGTATTTTGATCACATCATGCTCTTTATGCATGTTGTCTTACTCCAAGCTGTATAGGCTCGAAAGCCTACTACCAATTAAGCATATTAGGTGATGTGCATCTCTCTAATGAGAAGGGGTGTGGTCTAATGACATCAACACCCTATATCAGGTGTGCATAATTATTAGGCAACTTCCTTTCCTTTGGCAAAATGGGTCAAAAGAAGGACTTGACAGGCTCAGAGAAGTCAAAAATAGTGAGATATCTTGCAGAGGGATGCAGCACTCTTAAAATTGCAAAGCTTCTGAAGCGTGATCATCGAATAATTAAGCGTTTCATTCAAAATAGTCAACAGGGTCTCAAGAAGCGTGTGGAAAAACCAAAGCGCAAAATAACTGCCCATGAACTGAGAAAAGTCAAGCGTGCAGCTGCCAAGATGCCACTTGCCACCAGTTTGGCCATATTTCAGAGCTGCATTATCACTGGAGTGCCCAAAAGCACAAGGTGTGCAATACTCAGAGACATGGCCAAGGTAAGAAAGGCTGAAAGACGACCACCACTGAACAAGACACACAAGCTGAAACGTCAAAACTGGGCCAATAAATATCTCAAGACTGATTTTCTAAGGTTTTATGGACTGATGAAATGAGAGTGAGTCTTGATGGGCCAGATGGATGGGCCCGTAGCTGGATTGGTAAAGGGCAGAGAGCTCCAGTCCGACTCAGACGCCAGCAAGGTGGAGGTGGAGTACTGGTTTGGGCTGGTATCATCAAAGATGAGCTTGTGGGGCCTTTTCGGGTTGAGGATGGAGTCAAGCTCAACTCCCAGTCCTACTGCCAGTTTCTGGAAGACACCTTCTTCAAGCAGTGGTACAGGAAGAAGTCTGCATCCTTCAAGAAAAACATGATTTTCATGCAGGACAATGCTCCATCACACGCGTCCAAGTACTCCACAGCGTGGCTGGCAAGAAAGGGTATAAAAGAAGAAAATCTAATGACATGGCCTCCTTGTTCACCTGATCTGAACCCCATTGAGAACCTGTGGTCCATCATCAAATGTAAGATTTACAAGGAGGGAAAACAGTACACCTCTATGAACAGTGTCTGGGGGGCTGTGGTTGCTGCTGCATGCAATGTTGATGGTGAACAGATCAAAACACTGACAGAATCCATGGATGGCAGGCTTTTGAGTGTCCTTGCAAAGAAAGGTGGCTATATTGGTCACTGATTTGTTTTTGTTTTGTTTTTGAATGTCAGAAATGTATATTTTTGAATGTTGAGATGTTATATTGGTTTCACTGGTAAAAATAAATAATTGAAATGGGTATATATTTGTTTTTTGTTAAGTTGCCTAATAATTACGCACAGTAATAGTCACCTGCACACACAGATATCCCCCTAAAATAGCTAAAACTAAAAACAAACTAAAAACTACTTCCAAAAATATTCAGCTTTGATATTAATGAGTTTTTTGGGTTCATTGAGAACATGGTTGTTGTTCAATAATAAAATTAATCCTCAAAAATACAACTTGCCTAATAATTCTGCACTCCCTGTATATTATTAACACTAGCACATAACAGCTACACAGTATATTTTATTAACACTAGCACATACAAGCTACATGATATATATTATTAACACTAGCACATAACAGTTACACAATATATATTATTAACACTAGCACATAACAGCTACACAATATATATTATTAACACTAGCACATAACAGCTACACAATATATATTATTAACACTAGCACATAACAGTTACACAATATATATTATTAACACTTGCACATAACAGTTACACAATATATATTATTAACACTAGCACATAACAGCTACACAATATATATTATTAACACTAGCACATACAAGCTACATGATATATATTATTAACACTAGCACATAACAGCTACACAATATATATTATTAACACTAGCACATAACAGTTACACAATATATATTATTAACACTAGCACATAACAGCTACACAATATATATTATTAACACTAGCACATAACAGTTACACAATATATATTATTAACACTAGCACATAACAGTTACACAATATATATTATTAACACTAGCACATAACAGCTACACAATATATATTATTAACACTAGCACATACCAGCTACATGATATATATTATTAACACTAGCACATAACAGCTACACAATATATATTATTAAACCTAGCACATAACAGCTACACAATATATATTATTAACACTAGCACATAACAGTTGCACGATATATATTATTAACACTAGCACATAACAGTTACACATTATATATTATTAAAACTAGCACATAACAGCTACACAATATATATTATTAACACCAGCACATAATAGCTACACAATATATATTATTAACACTAGCACATAATAGCTACACAATATATATTATTAACACCAGCACATAATAGCTACACAATATATATTATTAACACTAGCACATAACAGCTACACAATATATATTATTAACATTAGCACATAACAGCTACACAATATATATTATTAACACTAGCACATAACAGCTACACAATATATGTTACTAACACTAGTACATAACAGCTACACAATATATATTATTAACACTAGCACATAACAGCTACACAATATATATTATTAACACTAGCACATAACAGCTACACAATATATAATATTAACACTAACACATAACAGCTACATAATATATATATATTAATAAAACAAGCACTTAACAGCTATACAATATATATTATTAACACTAGCACATAACAGCTACACAATATATATTGTTAACACTAGCACAAAAGAGCTATACAATATATATTATTAACACTAGCACATAACAGCTACACAATATCTATTATTAACACTAGCACATAACAGTTACACAATATATTTTATTAACACTAGCACATAACAGTTACACATTATATATTATTAACACTAGCACATAACAGCTACACAATATATATTATTAACACTAGCACATAACAGCTACACAATATATGTTACTAACACTAGTACATAACAGTTACACAATATATATTATTAACACTAGCACATAACAGTTACACAATATATATTATTAACACTAGCACATAACAGCTACACAATATATATTATTAACACTAGCACATAACAGCTACACAATATATATTATTAACACTAGCACATAACAGTTACACAATATATATTATTAACACTAGCACATAACAGTTACACAATATATATTATTAACACTAGCACATAACAGCTACACAATATATATTATTAACACTAGCACATACAAGCTACATGATATATATTATTAACACTAGCACATAACAGCTACACAATATATATTATTAACACTAGCACATAACAGTTACACAATATATATTATTAACACTAGCACATAACAGCTACACAATATATATTATTAACACTAGCACATACAAGCTACATGATATATATTATTAACACTAGCACATAACAGCTACACAATATATATTATTAACACTAGCACATAACAGTTACACAATATCAGTGACGTGCAGTGACGTCAGCGGCTAGTGAGGCACTGACAATGATACGCACAAGAATCACACACACATATATATGTATATATGTGTGTGTAAATATATATATATATATATATATATATATATATATATATATATATATATATATATATATATATATATACACATACATATACATACATATACATACATATACATACACACACACATATAAATATCACTAAATTACTGGCACCAACAAATATTTTGCACCTGAAAAGAGTTAGTTATGTTCACCTACAGCACAGGGCTCATCAATTGTGACCCTCCAGAGGTTTTGGAACTAGATTTCCCAGCTGAAATGGTGGCTGAGCATTATGGGAAATAGCACATAACACAAGTACTGGACTCACACACACAGACCCACACACACTGAAATAGACCCACACACAAACAGATGCACACACAGAGACAGACCCCCAAACACACAGACAGAAACACACACTCAGACAGACCCCCCCCACACACAAAGACACACACAGGGACAGACCCACAAACACAGACCCCTACCAAACAGACACACACATACCCACACAAACACACAGGTATACACACAGGGACAGACCCACACACACACACACCCCAAACACACACACAGAAAAATCCACACACATAAACACAGACCCACTCACACAGACCCCCAAACACACAGACATACAGTCACACAAACACAGACACACACACATCCACACACAGACAGACAGACAAACCCACACACACAGATCCATACACACACAGACCCCCCCAAACCCACACAGACAGTAACACACACACACTGTACATATCAAGTGTTGTGTTCTGGCTCATGCAGGGATAAAGGAGGGGAGTTTTTAAAAAATAAAATAAAAACAGGAATAATTCAATATATAGTAAAAGATAAAGCACTACTAGTACCACTGAGCACTCTTCACTAAGTTCACTTGACTCAATGACAAACAGACTTGTATACTAAGCTTACAAATGCACACACAGTGTTTATAAAGAGCCATGTGCTTATTTATATTTAATATTTATATTTATTTTAAAAAGCATAGAGTTTAATGCAATTTGTAAATACTAAATATGCAAATCCAGTACTCATAACTCATGGAAATAGATAAATATTTGGGGTTAGAGATAAGAGATGTGGTTATTTTTAGGGTTTGGGATAAAGGCTAAGAAAAGTTTTGCAATCCATAATCAGCAGCAATGTTGCAAGCTACATTTCTGTGCTGATTTTCACTGTAATATATTTACATTTTCCCCCTATTTCCAATAAGAACCAGAGCTACAAATCAGCAAATTCATTATATTCCCCCAGAAAGGACAGGAATGACCCAGGCACAATGGGAAGAAAATTCTTCTTTAACTTTAAATGCCAACTGCATGCATTAGTGATGTGCTGTGTGTGTTGCAATGCAAACTGACATGTGGAAATGTAAAATGAGATTTATTCTACACAATAGCTAGCTGTGTAGGGAAGGCTTACAAAGGAAGGCAGAGTGCTCTTAATTTACAAGGTGCCAGAGCTACTGCATTCCATTGTAAGCAGTGTTCATTAAAATCCACAGGCATCAAAGAGGTTAACTAGTAATTGATAACACAGAAAATAGTGCACTCCCTAAATACATACATGCACCTTTTCAAGTAGAGATCCACAATCCATGAGAAAACACAGGTTAGAGATAGAGTATTCTTACATAGCAAACTAAGAAGAAGGGCACATTCCTTACATAGCAGCACTAAGCAGCAGGAGGACGACGGGCTCTTCCCTGAGAACGAAGGGGTTGTAAATGCAGGGCTGGGCTACTGAGGGAAGGATTTGATTTATAGTTCTCTTATCAGGCAGCGTTCCCACTTGTCATATAACAGCTGCCGTTGTAGGCTGCATTTACCCTCAGTTCTAAATCACTTAATATATTGTGCTAAGGCAGCAGGCTCTGTGTGTTAGTTAGAGCCGTTACAGGAAAGTGCTGAGCTCAGTATATGGAATTGCCTGAGGTCCCTAGCCCCCTACTGACCTCACAACAGTGTGTGTCCACCGGCTGCAATATACTTTATTTCATGATCATCTCTCCTCCTGGGCACTCTGTGTTGTTAAGCAAGTTCTCACTGCAGCAGTATGGCTATGTGATGAGATCGTGACATGATGTTATTTTTTTCCTGATCTAAGGGACTGAAGATTCAGAATCATTAGCATTTCCCATTAGAAAATGCTAATGATTCTGAATCTTCAGTCCCTTAGATCAGGAAAAAAATAACATCATGTCACGATCTCATCACATAGCCATACTGTATTACAGCTGCAGTGAGAGAACTTGCTTAACAACACAGAGTGCCCAGGAGGAGAGATGATCCTGAAATAAAGTATATTGCAGCCGGTGGACACACATTCTTCTGAGTGACTGCTCTAGTCTGCTGGCCTGGCTGAGAGGGTATGCGAGTGACTGTGAGTGTGTATAGCATGGGGGGGGGGGAGGGGATTGGGGAATAGACCTTGATGACCCAAATAAACTGTTATTACTTACCGGTCTGTTTACTCTGACACCGGTCTCTCAGACAGTCCACTCTCTTGCTGCAGCTCCCCCTGTTCACTATTTCCCGCCAACAGCCGTCCCAGTCACTGCTTCAAACAAGCCCGGCCGGCACGCCTCCCTAGCAGCACTGATGCTGATTGGCTGTGGTCACCTCCATCTCATAGCGGCGGTTAAGAGAACCGCCTCTATTGGAGAGAGGCATGGGCCCGGTGAGACACCACTGGGTGGCGCTAGCTCATAGTGAGCACTAAACAGTAGCTAGCATCCATGTTGCGCAATTAATGGAGGGCAGCGGAGCAGCTCACTGCCTCTTAATTGCGCAACATGGATGGGAATGGATGGTATTGCATCTGTGGAGCCGGCAAGGGGGGGGGTATTGTAGCTGGGGGGGGCGTGGTCACAAAATGTAGAAAAAAAATTACACAAACTTTTTTTATTTTTTTTAATCATAAATAAAAACTTCTTTTTCTGATTGGACAGGGTAGGCACTGCCTCCCTTGCCTCCTATTACTGCACGTCACTGCACAATATATATTATTAACACTAGCACATAACAGTTACACATTATATATTATTAACACTAGCACATAACAGTTGCACAATATATTTTATTAACACTAGCACATAACAGTTACACATTATATATTATTAACACTAGCACATAACAGCTACACAATATATGTTACTAACACTAGTACATAACAGCTACACAATATATATTATTTACACTAGCACATAACAGCTACACAATATATATTATTAACACTAGCACATAACAGTTACACAATATATTTTATTAACACTAGCACATAACAGTTACACATTATATATTATTAAAACTAGCACATAACAGCTACACAATATATATTATTAACACTAGCACATAACAGCTACACAATATATGTTACTAACACTAGTACATAACAGCTACACAATATATATTATTAACACTAGCACATAACAGCTACACAATATATATTATTAACACTAGCACATAACAGCTACACAATATATATTACTAACACTAGTACATAACAGCTACACAATATATATTATTAACACTAGCACATAACAGTTACACATTATATATTATTAACACTAACACATAACAGCTACACAATATATATTATTAACACTGGCACATAACAGCTACACAATATATATTATTAACACTAGCACATAACAGCTACACAATATATAATATTAACACTAACACATAACAGCTACACTATATATATATATATATATATATATATATATATATATATATATATATATATATATATATATATATATATATATATTAATAAAACAAGCACTTAACAGCTACACAATATATATTATTAACACTAGCACATAACAGCTACACAATATATATTATTAACACTAGCACAAAAGAGCTATACAATATATATTATTAACACTAGCACATAACAGCTACGCAATATCTATTATTAACACTAGCACATAACAGCTATACAATATACAGTATATTATTAACACTAGCACATAACAGTTACACAGTATATTTTATTAACACTAGCACATAACAGTTACACATTATATATTATTAACGCTAGCACATAACAGCTACACAATATATATTATTAACACTAGCACATAACAGCTACACAATATATGTTACTAACACTAGTACATAACAGTTACACAATATATATTATTAACACTAGCACATAACAGTTACACAATATATATTATTAACACTAGCACATAACAGCTACACAATATATATTATTAACACTAGCACATAATAGCTACACAATATATGTTACTAACACTGGTACATAACAGCTACACAATATATATTATTAACACTAGCACATAACAGTTACACAATATATTTTATTAACACTAGCACATAACAGTTACACATTATATATTATTAACAGTAGCACATAACAGCTACACAATATATATTATTAACACTAGCACATAACAGCTACACAATTTATGTTACTAACACTAGTACATAACAGCTACACAATATATATTATTAACACTAGCACATAACAGCTACACAATATGTATTATTAACACTGGCACATAACAGCTACACAATATATATTATTAACACTGGCACATAACAGCTACACAATATATATTTTTAACACTAGCACATAACAGCTATACAATATATATTATTAACACCAGCACAGGAGTGGGACTTCCGGTAGGAGGAGACTCGAGCACAGCATGGTTGTGAGCTCCCCGAACCAGGCTTGACACATCCACGCTGACACGCCATTTTTCCTTGGCCGAAGAGTACCTGCTTTGGTCGGGATATCCTAGACGCCTATCATTGACAGACACGACGGGCGTGTGAAAGTCACCTACACAGCTAGTGGTCAGAGTGCCACGACCGCAGATGGAAACCACATTGGGGTTAGAATTCTGTAAGCTACTGGAGTGAGTAACAGCAGCTGCTTGCAGCTTGGGATCGTGTGGTCCCGGGCCTGAAATTTAACTTTTTGTGTGTGCAGGGCACTCTGATGTGCACTCCCAGAGGACTCTGTTGATGGGCCTTTTTCGAAGTATCATTGGCCATCCAGTAAATTGGTTGTCCTAAACTTGGAAGTTCCACAAACTCTGAGGCCACGTCTTATCTTCTTGCCTTTGCATTTGGATTTGTGTTACTGTGTGTGCCCTTTATGCATAAGAATATAAGCTGGTGTTGGGACGTGTTGCTTTCTTAAAGAAAGAAAAAGGAAAGGAAGGAGAAAGAGGAAAAAATGGAAGAAGGAAAGAGAAAGGGAGAAAGAAAAGGGGAGGGAAGGGAAAGAGAAAAAAAGGGGGAGATTTGCAAGAGGACACGAGGGGACTGCGACACTTTAGCAAGAGTCTCTCATAGAGTCCAAGCCTTCATCCCTATCAAGCTTTGCCTCACCCACTTGAGGTTTTTCCTTTTTGTGTGTGCAGGGCATTTTGTTGTGCACTGTTAGAGGGCTCTGCTGCTGGGCTTTTTTATAGGTACCATGAGCCTTCTGGTATATAACCCCTGAACTCTCGAGTAACCTACAGTTGGAACTTAACAAGTTGCCGTTAGGCGTTTCATTTTATACTGCTCTACAGGTTGCTTATAGGGGCTGCCCTCTAAGGCTGTTACTTTGGGTTGGAATTGGCAAGACCTCTACACAATTGCCTTCAGTAACCTAACGACTGCCAATATTTGAAATCAGCTGATTGACATATACTGTTCATATATATTTGTGTATACTATACTGAGTTGATAATTATGTGATAACTTGTTTTCCTCTCTTTCTTCTCTTCTGTTCCTTTTGGAACCTGTTAACTTGTCGAGTAAATTCTATGTTGGATTTCTTAAAGTATTTTGAGCTCTCTAACAAATAATAGACTAAGTATGTAGCACTATACTTACCTTTTTACTATACTGAGTAAGGTATTGCTAAGTAACTCAATCACAGTTATTAGTCTACATTAAAGCTAGACACCTAACTTTAATTGAACCTGTTTCATATTTGTTAGGTTAAATACAGTAATTTTCCTGTGTATATGACTGAATTTATACTACTAGATGCTGTAGTAGTTCCACATCGCATTAGCCTACATATGAGTGTCTCTTATTCAAATAATTTATTGGCTAAATTAGTACTCAGATCTAAATTTCGCCAGAGTTTTCTTTTTATGCTTGCTGTATTGGGTTTCCGACCTACGTATCTGTCTTTTTATTCTTTTCCTTTATTTTATTTTTTCTCACATTCCCAACTTTTCTCCTCTTTTTTTTTTTTTTTTTTTACTCTGGTATTGAGAGTCCACAGAATCGCTGCGTTAGGCTCCAAAAAAGGAGCGTAGAGCATTTTTAACGCATCTGCAACTCTCGATACCAGAGTTGCTTACGGACGCGGCCAGCATCAAAAACGTGCTCGTGCACGATTCCCCCATAGGAAACAATGGGGCTGTTTGAGCTGAAAAAAAACCTAACACCTGCAAAAAAGCCGCGTTCAGCTCCTAACGCAGCCCCATTGTTTGCTATGGGGAAACACTTCCTACGTCTGCACCTAACACCCTAACATGTACCCCGAGTCTAAACACTCCTAACCTTACACTTATTAACCCCTATTCTGCCGCCCCCGCTATCGCTGACCCCTGCATATTATTTTTAACCCCTAATCTGCCGCTCCGTAAACCGCCGCTACTTACATTATCCCTATGTACCCCTAATCTGCTGCCCCTAACACCGCCGACCCCTATATTATATTAATGAACCCCTAATCTGCCCCCCACAACGTCGCCTCCACCTGCCTACACTTATTAACCCCTAATCTGCCGACCGGACCGCGCCGCTATTATAATAAAGTTATTAACCCCTAATCCGCCTCACTCCCGCCTCAATAACCCTATAATAAATAGTATTAACCCCTAATCTGCCCTCCCTAACATCGCCGACACCTAACTTCAATTATTAACCCCTAATCTGCCGACCGAATCTCGCCGCTACTGTAATAAATGGATTAACCCCTAAAGCTAAGTCTAACCCTAACACTAACACCCCCCTAAATTAAATATAATTTAAATCTAACGAAATTAATTAACTATTATTAAATAAATTAATCCTATTTAAAGCTAAATACTTACCTGTAAAATAAACCCTAATATAGCTACAATATAAATTATAATTATATTGTAGCTATTTTAGGATTAATATTTATTTTACAGGTAACTTTGTATTTATTTTAACCAGGTACAATAGCTATTAAATAGTTAAGAACTATTTAATAGCTAAAATAGTTAAAATAATTACAAAATCACCTGTAAAATAAATCCTAACCTAAGTTACAATTAAACCTAACACTACACTATCAATAAATTAATTAAATAAAATACCTACAATTATCTACAATTAAACCTAACACTACACTATCAATAAATTAATTAAATACAATATCTACAAACAAATACAATGAAATAAACTAACTAAAGTACAAAAAATAAAAAAGAGCTAAGTTATAAAAAAATAAAAAAATATTTACAAACATTAGAAAAATATTACAACAATTTTAAACTAATTACACCTACTCTAAGCCCCCTAATAAAATAACAAAGCCCCACAAAATAAAAAAATGCCCTACCCTATTCTAAATTAAAAAAGTTCAAAGCTCTTTTACCTTACCAGCCCTGAACAGGGCCCTTTGCGGGGCATGCCCCAAAGAATTCAGCTCTTTTGCCTGTAAAAAAAACACATACAATACCCCCCCCAACATTACAACCCACCACCCACATACCCCTAATCTAACCCAAACCCCCCTTAAATAAACCTAACACTAAGCCCCTGAAGATCTTCCTACCTTATCTTCACCATACCAGGTTCACCGATCCGTCCTCGGAAGTCTTGATCCAAGCCTCGGAAGTCTTGATCCAAGCCCAAGCGGGGAGCTGAAGAGTGACGTCCATCCTCGGGCTGAAGTCTGGATCCAAGCGGCGGCTGAAGAAATCCATCATCGGGCTGAAGTCGGAAGTCCATCATCGGGATGAAGTCTTCTATCAAGCCACATCTTCAATCTTCTTTCTTCTGGAGCGGAGCGGAGCCATCTTCTTTCCAACCGACGCGGATCCAACCTCTTCAACCGACGCCTACTCGCCGCATGAAGGTTCCTTTACAGGACGTCATCCAAGATGGCGTCCCTTGAATTCCGATTGGCTGATAGGATTCTATCAGCCAATCGGAATTAAGGTAGGAAAATTCTGATTGGCTGATGGAATCAGCCAATCAGAATCAAGTTCAATCCGATTGGCTGATCCAATCAGCCAATCAGATTGAGCTCGCATTCCATTGGCTGATCGTAACAGCCAATAGAATGCGAGCTCAATCTGATTGGCTGATTGGATCAGCCAATCGGATTGAACTTGATTCTGATTGGCTGATTCCATCAGCCAATCAGAATATTCCTACCTTAATTCCAATAGGCTGATAGAATCCTATCAGCCAATCGGAATTCAAGGGACGCCATCTTGGATGACGTCCCTTAAAGGAACCTTCATTCGGCGAGTAGGCGTCGGTTGAAGAGGTTGGAAAGAAGATGGCTCCGCTCCGCTCCAGAAGAAAGAAGATTGAAGATGCGGCTTGATAGAAGACTTCATCCCGATGATGGACTTCCGACTTCAGCCCGATGATGGATTTCTTCAGCCGCCGCTTGGATCCAGACTTTAGCCCCAGGATGGACGTCACTCTTCAGCCCCCCGCTTGGGCTTGGATCAACACTTCCGAGGCTTGGATCAAGACTTCCGAGGCTTGGATCAAGACTTCCGAGGACGGATCGGTGAACCTGGTATGGTGAAGATAAGGTAGGAAGATCTTCAGGGGCTTAGTGTTAGGTTTATTTAAGGGGGGTTTGGGTTAGATTAGGGGTATGTGGGTGGTGGGTTGTAATGTTGGGGGGGGGTATTGTATGTGTTTTTTTTACAGGCAAAAGAGCTGAATTCTTTGGGGCATGCCCCGCAAAGGGCCCTGTTCAGGGCTGGTAAGGTAAAAGAGCTTTGAACTTTTTATATTTAGAATAGGGTAGGGCATTTTTTTATTTTGGGGGGCTTTGTTATTTTATTAGGGGGCTTAGAGTAGGTGTAATTAGTTTAAAATTGTTGTAATATTTTTCTAATGTTTGTAAATATTTTTTTATTTTTTGTAACAGTTCTTTTTTATTTTTTGTACTTTAGTTAGTTTATTTCATTGTATTTATTTGTAGATAATGTATTTAATTAATTTATTGATAGTGTAGTGTTAGGTTTAATTGTAGATAATTGTAGGTATTTTATTTAATTAATGTATTGATAGTGTAGTGTTAGGTTTAATTGTAACTTAGGTTAGGATTTATTTTACAAGTGATTTTGTCATTATTTAACTATTTTAGCTATTAAATAGTTCTTAACTATTTAATAGCTATTGTACCTGTTTAAAATAAATACAAAGTTGCCTGTAAAATAAATATTAATCCTAAAATAGCTACAATGTAATTATTATTTATATTGTAGCTATATTAGGGTTTATTTTACACATTTAGCTTTAAATAGGATTAATTTATTTAATAAGAGTTAATTTATTTTGTTAGATTTAAATTATATTTAACTTAGGGGGGTGTTAGTGTTAGGGTTAGACTTAGCTTTAGGGGTTAAAAAATTTATTAGAATAGCGGTGAGCTCCGGTCGGCAGATTAGGGTTTAATGTTTGAAGTTAGGTGTCGGCGATGTTAGGGAGGGCAGATTAGGGGTTAATACTATTTATTATAGGGTTATTGAGGCGGGAGTGAGGCGGATTAGGGGTTAATAACTTTATTATAGCAGCGGTGCGGTCCGCTCGGCAGATTAGGGGTTAATAAGTGTAGGAAGGTGGCGGCGACGTTGTGGGGGGCAGATTAGGGGTTAATTAATATAATATAGGGGTCGGCAGTGTTAGGGGCAGCAGATTAGGTGTACATAAGGATAACGTAGGTGGCGACGCTTTGCAGTCGGCATATTAGGGGTTAATTATTGTAGGTAGCTGGCGGCGACGTTTTGGGGGGCAGATTAGAGGTTAATAAATATAATATAGGGGTCGGCGGTGTTAGGGGCAGCAGATTAGGGGTACATAAGTATAACGTAGGTGGCGGTCGGCAGATTAGGGGTTAAAAAATTTTTAATCAAGTGGAGGCGATGTGGGGGGACCTCGGTTTAGGGGTACATAGGTAGTTTATGGGTGTTAGTGTAGTGTGGAGCACAGTAGTTAAGAGCTTTATGAACCGGCGTTAGCCCAAAAAGCTCTTAACTACTGACTTTTTTCTGAAGCTGGAGTTTGGTCGTTAGATTTCTAACGCTCACTTCAGCCACGACTCTAAATACCGGCGTTAGAAAGATCCCATTGAAAAGATAGGATAAGCAATTGACGTAAGGGGATCTGCGGTATGGAAAAGTCGCGGCTGGAAAGTGAGCGTTAGACCCTTTCCTGACTGACTCCAAATACCAGAGGGCATTAAAAACCAGTGTTAGGAGCCTCTAACGCTGGTTTTCACGGCTACCGCCCAACTCTATATCTAGGCGTAGGATTGTGAATACCGCCGCTTGCGTGATAGATCTAACGACAAAAACAGTTGATCTAACCTGATCTAACATATATCTATCAAAATCAATCAAATTTGGTCCAGATTTCAGTTGAGGGGGGCTAACCCGGGGATCACCCCTCCCCCGCACACAAACTAGGATTGTGAATACCGCCGCTTGCGTGATAGATCTAACGAAAAAAACAGTTGATCTAACCTGATCTAACGTATATCTATCAAAATCAATCAAATTTGATCCAGATTTCAGTTGAGGGGGGCTAACCTGGGGATCACCCCTCCCCCACACAGAAAATAGGATTCTTAATACCGCCGCTTGCATGATAGATCTAACGAAAAAAACAGTTGATCTAACCTGATCTAACGTATATCTATAAAAATCAATCAAATTTGGTCCAGATTTCAGTTGAGGGGGGCTAACCCGGGGATCACCCCTCCCCCGCACACAAAATAGGATTGTGAATACCGCCGCTTGCGTGATAGATCTAACAAAAAAAACTGTTGATCTAACCTGATCTAACGTATATCTATCAAAATCAATCAAATTTGGTCCAGATTTCAGTTGAGGGGGGGCTAACCCGGGGATCACCCCTCCCCCGCACACAAAATAGGATTGTTAATAACGCCACTTGTGTTATAGATCTAACGAAAAAAACTGTTGATCTAACCTGATCTAATGTATATCTATCAAAATCAATACAATTTGGTCCAGATTTCAGTTGAGGGGGGGCTAACCCGGGGGTCACCCTCCCCTGCACACAAAATAGGATTGTTAATAACGCCGCTTGCGTGATAGATCTAACAAAAAAACAGTTGATCTAACCTGATCTAACGTATATCTATTAAAATCAATCAAATTTGGTCGAGATTTCAGTTGAGGGGGGGCTAACCCGGGGATCACCCTCCCCCCGCACACAAACTAGGATTGTGAATACTGCTGCTTGCGTGATAGATCTAACGAAAAAAACAGTTGATCTAACCTGATCTAATGTATATCTAGGAAAATCAATCAAATTTGGTCCAGATTTCAGTTGAGGGGGGGCTAACCCGGGGATCACCCCTCCCCCGCACACAAACTAGGATTGTGAATACCGCCACTTGCGTGATAGATCTAACGAAAAAAACTGTTGATCTAATCTGATCTAACGTATATCTATCAAAATCAATAAAATTTGGTCCAGATTTCAGTTGAGGGGGGGCTAACCCGGGGATCACCCCTCCCCCGCACACAAAATAGGATTGTTAATACCGCCGCTTGCGTGATAGATCTAACAAAAAAAACAGTTGATCTAACCTGATCTAACGTATATCTATCAAAATCAATCAAATTTGGTCCAGATTTCAGTTGAGGGGGGCTAACCCGGGGATCACCCCTCCCCCGCACACAAACTAGGATTGTGAATACCACAGCTTGCATGATAGATCTAACAAAAAAAACTGTTGATCTAATCTGATCTAACGTATATCTATCAAAATCAATAAAATTTGGTCCAAAAATGCAATATCTCAGTAATTAGACTAGATCTAACAAAACCTTTGGCTGATCAAACCTGATCTAACATGGAGCTATCATAATCAATAACATTTTGTCCAAATTTTTGTTGAGGGGGGGCTGGCTACGGGTTAGCCCCCCCTGAAAAAGATTGTTAATATTTCATATTTTAGAGTAGATCTAACGAAAAAAACAGTTGATCTAACCTGATCTAACAAAGATCTAACAAATGGAATGATAATTTGTTAAAATTTTGAATATGGGGAAGCTAACCCGGGTGAGGTGAAAACATTTCTATCCCCAAACTACACCTTATATTATTTTATTTTATTTATACCTTATATTATTTCTTGTCAATTCAACTTTGACTTGCATACTCTTTTCTATCTGTCAATTGTATTTTGACTCTACAAATCTTTAGATTTGCATACAAGTCTCAAAATAGAGAAGCGTAGTGTTAATGAAGTGAAATACCATAATGAAGTAGATACTTTGTAATTATCCTGTGAAAATATCCTAAGTGCACTTATGTTTGGTGCTAGCACCCTCATTATAGATGCTTGTAATCAGTAACAGATGGATAATATATCTGCTCAGATGCAAGCTGTTAAAAAAAAAAGGTATAAAAACCCGCCAAAAAGACTCGTTTAGCAGTACAGCTTGAAAAAGGCTAATGTATACCACTGAAACGCGTAGCTCCTACTGCTTTGAACTAACTCAGCCTCTGTGCTGAAACTACCTTACCTGTCATTTGGAGGATCTATAAGTCTGATATCCATCTGAACATTGCTGCTGATCACTGTTTCTGACCCTGACACAAAATAGAACGCGAGACCATAGAGCCTGAAAAACCTTGAAACCACCCGGACCAGACACCCGGACCTCACAGAGACTAAAGTAACCCAGGCTCCAGAATTGGCTTGTGACAATCGACAGAGGCAGACAGTAAGTGAAAAACTCCACCACACTCTGAGACCGCTTTCTACCGCGTTGTCTTCAGTAGAATTCATGCATCACACTACGCTGTCCTCGCACTCCAAGACCGTAGAGCCCTGAAATATTGACTTCTATACACAGTATTGGGTTGCGACTGTGACAAGTTGCTATTAAACTAAAAAGCACAAGGATCACCTGCAATAGGCTCAAAGACCGGTTAGCTCTGTTTAAAACGGGCATACAGTGAGAGGATCAAACAACTATTCAAACCTTGTTTTCACCCGTTATCCCCGGGCCTATTTTTTCAGTTGAAACATTTACTGATGAATTCTATGAACTCTATACACTAAAATAGGATTTTTTTGTAATCAGTCGGCCGACTGCATTTTATTGTATTAATATTATTTTTATTGTATTAGTTTTACTTTGCTCTTATAATGAGGTATTAACGGAATATATCAATTTTATATCAATTTTATGTCAATAACTTTTTCATATTGGAATATACTAATTGCTTATCATATCTTTTAGATTGTTTTTTAACCTATTAGTATATCCAATATACTCATTTATATTATAATTTATCTTACTAGTACATCTAATAAACGTATTTATTTATATTACACCTACAGAGAATTTTGATGTTTCAACTAATACCGCATAAGACTAATTTACGGTTTAGCCAATAATTCCCAAATAGGGACTGTACCCCAACATTACATTAAGTAAGGTCTGGAGTATTAGCATTGAATTAATTAATTAATTTATTATATTTTTTCTATTTCTCCTCACTCCTAAATATATACAAATCACCTCAACAGGTTTAGGCATTTATTTGCGCTAAAACTCCAAAAAAACCTTTCTTTTCATTCCATACATTTGTATATGATATTCATAGAGGGAATATCATAGGAGTTTAAGCATACCTAACACTTGGCAGTGCAAGAAAGTTTTTTAATTTCCTATTCTCACTATAGCCTTTATAGCACTATAGCCAGGTGATGCTTCTGCACCGCGTGACACGGCACATGCAATGTCCTTCCCAAACCTCCCAACATTTGATAGAGCCAAAGAGGGACGCTGCCCCCACACACATTTGTACACTATATATATATATATATATATATATATATATATACATAGTACGTTCACTTTGCTAAAAATAAAAATATACGTTTCTCAAATGACATACAGGAAAGCTACTTAATTTTGATTAGTTTAATACTTTTACTTTAATAAAACACCTATTATAAGTTTGTGTGTGTCAGCACTTATGTTCTCCAAAAGTCAATATCCAATAGTATCACAAAAATACCATTTAGTATATGTGTATAGCCTCAGGATCTCCCTCCTCCGCTCATCTTACCTTTAATGCAGGATGTAAACAACGCCAAATCTTGAATGGCCTCTGTACAGAAAAACAACCTTACACTTGCTTTCCCAAAGCATTCGCGACCAGTCTGGTAATTTCAACCAAAAAATTACTGCTCCGGTCGACTGTACACTCTCCCGCGGCTCATTCACTGATGGCGTGTGACGTAATCATACGTCTCCAACTTCCGGTTCCTGGACCTTACTCTCGGTCACCGTTATGGGCACTGCATACAATTCGGTAAGGAGGATGAAAAGGGTGGGTGCAGGGAAGGATTCCCGAAAGGTTACTGTGCAACCTCTGTTTCAAGAAATCCAAACAAAGCACAGAATGAGGTGCACTCGTAATCCCGGTAATCAATGTAGAAAATCTTTATTGTAGAGTAAAAGCTTCCTTCCAAAGGAAGGTAACAAAAGGTAAAGTACAAGTGGCTATGTGAGTGGTGTGTGCTCCACTCCAGGGACTGACTGCTGACGCGTTTCGGCTCAAAAGGTCGTAATCGTAGCTACAGTCTCAGGTTACCATCAGCCATTTATGCTTGTTAATGCATAATGATTGGTTAAAAGAAAAAAAAACTTTACCTGTAGTGGAGCTCACACACACCCACTATTGCCATAGTTACAACCGTATGAAACACAACCATACAAATAGCAATAACTCACATTGTCAAACTTTGAAATTTATATACAAATTGTCAGCTGATATTTGTTGAAAAGAGCATGCAGAACATTAATCTAAAATATGAGGCAATTTAAAATAGATAGATCCTTAACAAAGGGGCGCATAATATGCTGTTGAAATGTACTAATCAAAAATGTCTGCGTTCCCCATTCACCTTTAAACTTATATACAAGAGTGAATATGTAGAATGATAAACCTATGTACTTAAACAATCTACTGTGGTAAATTTTAAATACATAATAAACCTGTTAGATCTAGTACTGATACTGTTTGGGCATTCTGCTCTGACTTGTGTAAGCACCAAAATACACAGTATGAAATAATATAATGTATGTGCTGAATACAGCAAAGAATATTTACTTCCAATATTTAGAGTGAAAATTCACTCTTAATTAGAGGTAGCTATACATTAATAACATTTAATAAGAGTCAATCTTACTCATAATTCAATAAATGAATTTGTCAATATACAATATATCTGATGACCAAATGAAAGACATATACTTAGTGCATAAAGGACCAAAATTGTAAGTATTGATTATGTTGGATACACAGACCCAGGACCTCTACTCCCAGAAATTAATCAAATCATATTCAGTTTAGTCCATCAGGAACTCTAGTCTTGAGCCTGTGTATCCAATAGACCTCTCTCTTAGCCAATGACCTGTCTCTATTTCCACCTCTTTCTTTGCATTTGACCAATTCTATAATGGTCCATCTTAGAGAGTTGGCACTTTTATTGTGTGACAACTTAAAATGTTGTACCAAAGGTGTTGTCAGTTTTCCAGCTTTTATGTTGGAGACATGCTCCCTGATTCTATCTCGAGTCTCCCTTGTTGTGAGACCAATGTATTGAACTCCACACTCAATACAAGTAAGTAGATAGATAAAATAATAATAATAATAATAATAAAACACCAACTGATATGGTTTCTGACTGCTAAAAAAATAAAAGTGTCTATAACAAAATGCCGCAATTTGTGCAACATTTATATTTATTTCATTGTTACCTCAATGTATTTATTTTTTGTGTCTCTTATTTCACCGTTTGTGCAAAATGTCTTATAACGTTGTTATAAATATAGAATAAAAAGGGTCTTGTATATTTTACATGTATGCAAAATGTATCTATGACCATTATACAGTGTCAGACTTCACAGATATCATAATCCTTAATAAGAGCAGAGGCATGTTCTGAACTAAAGTAATTAGAATAAAAGCCCCAGTTTGTGAAGCCCCTCAGCAGCATTTAGTTACTATCCACTCACATCCCCTCGGCTGTCAGATAACAGGCACCAAATCATGGTTCTAACTGCGGTGTCACAGCTGTGTCAGGGAGGAAACGGCATGCTGTACTCCCTACAGATAGCAGCAGATAAAGGAAACAACCGAGCAAATTGCAAAACATACAATTTATGAAACCCAGGGCTATACACAAAGGGGTTAAATAAATAAAAATTTGGAGCAAATTAAGAGCCACAGTGAAGCGGTAATAGTGGGCGGGTCTAAGTAACCGGTGGCCCACCGAGCATTTGCCCGGTATGCCCTATGGTCAGTCCGGGCCTGGAAATGTGTATTAATATCACAGTTTTGGTTATGCAAAACTGGGGAATGGGTAATAAAGGGATTATCTATCTTTTTAAACAATATAAATTCTGTAGCAGACTGTCCCTTTAACTCAAACCAGAGATTAGGATTATTGGAAATTCTAATTCCTAAATATTTTGGAAACTATTTTAACAGGAGTTTTTTTTTCTTACAGAGTTATGGGCCAGAGTATTTCTGATTTAGATTTGTTCAATTTAGGTAGATTTCAAAATGTATTTTAATTTGCCGGTCCCCTAAATCATGTGACAGCCATCAGCCATGTGACGGACTCATACACCAATCATGTGACAGACTCATATAGACCGTGAACTCTTGCACATGCTCAGTAGTAGCTGGTGCCTCATAAAGTGTCTATATAAAGACTGAGTACAATATAATAATAGAAGTAAATTGGAAAGTCACTTAAAATCACACGGTCTATAGGAATCAGTCTCATTGTGACTTTAGTGTCTCTTTAACATAACAGAGATGTAAATATTAATCATATACACATTTACACAACTCATTTTACCAATGTGATTCTAAAATGTTTTATGTTGTTTTGTGTTGTTAAAACATTTTTCTGTAGTTCTCTAATAGATAGATCAGTGGAGTCTGAGGGGCCTATTTATTAAATGCCTGTCTGACATGATCTGATCAGGGGATCGTGTCCAACAGACGTCGCTGAATGCGGAGAGCAATACGCTCTCCGCATTCAGCATTGCACCAGCAGCTCTTGTAGCAGGGGGTGTCGTATTCTATCGGGTTGATTTGTGGTGAGTTCTGTACGCCTCCGCAGAGCAGGCGGACAGGTTATGGAGCAGCGGTCTTTAGACTGCTGCTTCATAACTGGTGTTTCTGGTGAGTCTGAAGGCTCGCCAGAAACACAGTCCTTCAAGCTCCATACGGAGCTTGATAAATGGGCCCCCATATGTTACTAGAAAAAAATGTAAACTGTGTTTGCTGCATTTGTTTTCAATGAACAACCTCTACCCAGTTTGCAGTTTGTAAACTGATCTTTTCTGCTGAGGACAATTAGGGACAGATATGTGATGCTGCTATGTGCACTTTCAATTTTCAGGACTGAAAAATACAAAAGTTTTAGGCTTAAATTACAGGAAAATAGGGCAAAATAAATAATGAAGGTAAATATAATAAATAAAGCAAATGACAGAGAACAACCCTATGGATTACAGCTACTTTATTAGAAAGAAGGCAGCATTATCAGGAATATTCTTATGCATTTCGCTCATCAAGCGCTTTGTCAGACGTCTCTGATAAAGTAACAATAAGAGGTCATGATAATGCTGCATCTTTCTAATAAAGTCGCCTTAATCCATAGGACTGTTCCCTGCTGTTTGTTTATTACAGTTTATATGTAGTGAATAGAGGAATCACTGTAACAGTGGGGACCCTTTGTAACACTGAAGTGTTGGCGTGCAGCTGCCGGAGGTAACCTAAAGCTACACAGGAAACTCGCCATGACCGGAAGTGACTAGTAGCGCAAGTGAGTGGGACGCTCTTTCTGCATACGGATCTATAATTCAACCAGAGACAAAAGGGAATAGTGAGTGAAGTTACCTCTATGTGTTTATTGCATTATTAGTCACTGTACGTCTGTGACACACAGATAATATCCCGGCACACAGCTGATATAACAATACTATTAGACATTAAATAGTGAGTGAGTGAAGTTATTTCTATGTGTTTATTGCATTATTAGTCACTATACATTTGTGACAAACAGATAATATCCCGGCACACCGTTGATATAACAATACTATTAGACAATGAATAGTGAGTGAAGTTATTTCTATGTGTTTATTGTATTATTAGTAACTGTACATCTGTGACACACAGATAATATCCCGGCACACAGCTGATATAACAATACTATTAGACATTAAATAGTGAGTGAGTGAAGTTATTTCTATGTGTTTATTGCATAATTAGTCACTGTATGTCTGTGACACACAGATAATATCCAGGCACACAGCTGATATAACAATACTATTAGACATTATATAGTGAGTGAGTGAAGTTATTTCTATGTGTTTATTGCATTATTAGTCACTGTACGTTTGTGACACACAGATAATATCCCGGCACACAGTTGATATAACAATACTATTTGACATTAAATAGTGAGTCAGTGAAGTTATTTCTATGTGTTTATTGCATTATTAGTCACTGTACGTCTGTGACACACAGATAATATCCTGGCACACAGCTGATATAACAATACTATTAGACATTAAATAGTGAGTGAGTGAAGTTATTTCTATGTGTTTATTGCATTATTAGTCACTGTACGCTTGTGACACACAGATAATATCCCGGCACACAGCTGATATAACAATACTATTAGACATTAAATAGTGAGTGAGTGAAGTTATTTCTATGTGTTTATTGCATTATTAGTCACTGTATGTTTGTGACACACAGATAATATCCCGGCACACAGCTGATATAACAATACTATTAGACATTAAATAGTGAGTGAGTGAAGTTATTTCTATGTGTTTATTGCATTATTAGTCACTATACATTTGTGACAAACAGATAATATCCCGGCACACCGTTGATATAACAATACTATTAGACAATGAATAGTGAGTGAAGTTATTTCTATGTGTTTATTGTATTATTAGTAACTGTACATCTGTGACACACAGATAATATCCCGGCACACAGCTGATATAACAATACTATTAGACATTAAATAGTGAGTGAGTGAAGTTATTTCTATGTGTTTATTGCATAATTAGTCACTGTATGTCTGTGACACACAGATAATATCCAGGCACACAGCTGATATAACAATACTATTAGACATTATATAGTGAGTGAGTGAAGTTATTTCTATGTGTTTATTGCATTATTAGTCACTGTACGTTTGTGACACACAGATAATATCCCGGCACACAGTTGATATAACAATACTATTTGACATTAAATAGTGAGTCAGTGAAGTTATTTCTATGTGTTTATTGCATTATTAGTCACTGTACGTCTGTGACACACAGATAATATCCCGGCACACAGCTGATATAACAATACTATTAGACATTAAATAGTGAGTGAGTGAAGTTATTTCTATGTGTTTATTGCATTATTAGTCACTGTACGCTTGTGACACACAGATAATATCCCGGCACACAGCTGATATAACAATACTATTAGACATTAAATAGTGAGTGAGTGAAGTTATTTCTATGTGTTTATTGCATTATTAGTCACTGTATGTTTGTGACACACAGATAATATCCCGGCACACAGCTGATATAACAATACTATTAGACATTAAATAGTGAGTCAGTGAAGTTATTTCTATGTGTTTATTGCATTATTAGTCACTGTACGTCTGTGACACACAGATAATATCCCGGCACACAGCTGATATAACAATACTATTAGACATTAAATAGTGAGTGAGTTAAGTTATTTCTATGTGTTTATTGCATTATTAGTCACTGTACGTCTGTGACACACATAATATCCCGGCACACAGCTGATATAACAATACTATTAGATATTAAATAGTGAGTGAAGTTATCTCTATGTGTTTATTGCATTATTAGTCACTGTACGTCTGTGACACACATAATATCCCGGCACACAGCTGATATAACAATACTATTAGACATTAAAAAGTGAGTGAAGTTATCTCTATGTGTTTATTGCATTATTAGTCACTGCACGTCTGTGACACACATAATATCCCGGCACACAGCTGATATAACAATACTATTAGACATTAAATAGTGAGTGAAGTTATCTCTATGTGTTTATTGCATTATTAGTCACTGTACGTCTGTGACACACATAATATCCCGGCACACAGCTGATATAACAATACTATTAGACATTAAATAGTGAGTGAAGTTATCTCTATGTGTTTATTGCATTATTAGTCACTGTACGTCTGTGACACACATAATATCCCGGCACACAGCTGATATAACAATACTATTAGACATTAAATAGTGAGTGAAGATATTTCTATGTGTTTATTGCATTATTAGTCACTGTACGTCTGTGACACACATAATATCCCGGCACACAGCTGATATAACAATACTATTAGACATTAAATAGTGAGTGAAGTTATTTCTATGTTTTTTTTGCATTATTAGTCACTCTACGTCTGTGACACACAGATAATATCCGGGCACACAGCTGATATAACAATACTATTAGACAATAAATAGCGAGTGAGTGAAGTTATTTCTATGTGTTTATTGCATTATTAGTCACTGTACGTTTGTGACACACAGATAATATCTCTGCACACAGCTGATATAACAATACTATTAGACATTAAATAGTGAGTCAGTGACGTTACCTCTATGTGTTTATTGCATTATTAGTCACTGTACGTTTGTGACACACAGATAATATCCCGGCACACAGCTGATATAACAATACTATTAGACATTAAATAGTAAGTCAGTGACGTTACCTCTATGTGTTTATTGCATTATTAGTCACTGTACGTTTGTGACACACAGATAACATCCCGGCACACAGCTGATATAACAATACTATTAGACATTAAATAGTGAGTGAGTGAAGTTATTTCTATGTGTTTATTGCATTATTAGTCACTGTACGTCTGTGACACACAGATAATATCCCGGCACACAGCTGATATAACAATACTATTAGACATTAAATAGTGAGTGAGTGAAGTTATTTCTATGTGTTTATTGCATTATTAGTCACTGTACAATCGTGACACACAGATAATATCCCAGCACACAGCTGATATAACACTACTATTAGACATTAAATAGTGAGTGAGTGAAGTTACCTCTATGTGTTTATTGCATTATTAGTCACTGTACGTCTGTGACACACAGATAATATCCCGGCACACAGCTGATATAACAATACTATTAGACATTAAATAGTGAGTGAGTGAAGTTATTTCTATGTGTTTATTGCATTATTAGATACTGTACGTTTGTGACACACAGATAATATCCCGGCACACAGCTGATATAACAATACTATTAGACATTAAATAGTGAGTCAGTGAAGTTATTTCTATGTGTTTATTGCATTATTAGTCACTGTACGTCTGTGACACACAGATAATATCCCGGCACACAGCTGATATAACAATACTATTAGACATTAAATAGTGAGTGAGTAAAGTTATTACTATGTGTTTATTGCATTATTAGTCACTGTACGTTTGTGATACACAGATAATATCCCGGCACACAGCTGATATAACAATACTATTAGACATTAAATAGTGAGTGAGTGAAGTTATTTCTATGTGTTTATTGCATTATTAGTCACTGTACGTTTGTGACACACAGATAAAATCCCGGCACACAGCTGATATAACAATACTATTAGACATTAAATAGTGAGTGAAGTTATTTCTATGTGTTCATTGCATTATTAGTCACTGTACTTCTGTGACACACAGATAATATCCAGCACACAGCTGATATAACAATACTATTAGACATTAAATAGTGAGTGAAGTTATTTCTATGTGTTTATTGCATTATTAGTCACTGTACTTCTGTGACACACAGATATCCCGACACACAGCTGATATAACAATATTATTAGACATTAAATAGTGAGTGAAGTTATTTCTATGTGTTTATTGCATTATTAGTTACTGTACGTCTGTGACACACAGATAATATCCTGGCATACAGCTGATATAACAATACTATTAGACATTAAATAGTGAGTGAGTGAAGTTATTTCTATCTGTTTATTGCATTATTAGTCACTGTATGTTTGTGACACACAGATAATATCCGAGCACACAGCTGATATAAAAATACTATTAGACATTAAATAGTGAGTCAGTGACGTTACCTCTATGTGTTTATTGCATTATTAGTCACTGTACGTTTGTGACACACAGATAATATCCCGGCACACAGCTGATATAACAATACTATTAGACATTAAATAGTGAGTGAGTGAAGTTATTTCTATGTGTTTATTGTATTATTAGTCACTGTACGTCTGTGACACACAGATAATATCCCGGCACACAGCTGATATAACAATACTATTAGACATTAAATAGTGAGTGAGTGAAGTTATTTCTATGTGTTTATTGCATTATTAGTCACTGTACGTCTGTGACACACAGATAATATCCGGCACACAGCTGATATAACAATACTATTAGACATTAAATAGTGAGTCAGTGAATTATTTCTATGTGTTTATTGCATTATTAGTCACTGTACGTTTGTGACACACAGATAATATCCCGGCACACAGCTGATATAACAATACTATTAGACATTAAATAGTGAGTGAGTGAAGTTATTTCTATGTGTTTATTGCATTATTAGTCACTGTACGTCTGTGACACACAGATAATATCCCGGCACACAGCTGATATAACAATACTATTAGACATTAAATAGTGAGTCAGTGAAGTTATTTCTATGTGTTTATTGCATTATTAGTCACTGTACGTCTGACACACAGATAATATCCGGGCACATAGCTGATCTAACAATATTATTGGACATTAAATAGTGAGTGAGTGAAGTTACCTCTATGTGTTTATTGCATTATTAGTCACTGTACGTCTGTGACACACAGATAATATCCCAGCACACAGCTGATATAACAATACTATTAGACAATGAAAGTATACGGTATAGTTGTTTTCCTAGGAATAATTAGTCAGTTTATATTACAGTCTCAAAATTAAATAGTGAGTCAGTGAAGTTATTTCTATGTGTTTATTGCATTATTAGTCACTGTACGTCTGTGACACACAGATAATATCCCGGCACACAGCTGATATAACAATACTATTAGACAATGAAAGTATACGGTATAGTTGTTTTCCTAGGAATAATTAGTCAGTTTATATTACAGTCTCAAGGTGTTTACTGTCCCTTTAGTCAGATCTAGCTTTGTGCTATCTTGTTGTGAATCCTTGTTTAATGAAGATAACATTGTGACAAATCTAACAAGATATTGATTACCTAGAATATAATTTGTATTAATTATTTCTGTTATTAATTAAAGGGATATAAAAAATATATTAGATCAGTTTATTATTGTACCACTGATTGTATATAACTATGATTTAACTCTTGCAACTAGATTAAACACATAGTTGAAGTCAGCTTTACAGCAGCAATGTACTACTGGGAGCTAGCTGAACATATTTGGTGAGCCAATGACAAGAGTCATGTGTGTAGCCACCAATCATCAGTCAGCTCCCAGTAGTAACTTTCTGCTGCTGGGAATATGTACATATTCTTGTTAGCAAAGGATACCAAGAGAACAAAGTAAATTTGATAACAGAAGTGAAGTTTAAAGTGTCTTAAAATGACACATTCTATCTGAATCATCAACATTTAATGTCCTATCCCTTTAAGTACGATTTAAGTAACAGAAAATGTCTGTGTATAAAGTCTTGCTGCTGATTAATAATCTGGGTTGGTGTAGGTCGGGGGTTAATTTGATATTGTTTTATGTACTGTTAAAGGGACAGTAAAGTAAATATTAAACTTAAATAGATTGGATAGAACATGATATTTCAAACAACTTTCTAATTTACTTATATTATCAATTGTGCTTAGTTCTCTTGGTATCCTTTGTTAAAGAGTACTCATAGGTTTACTCAGGAGTGTGCACGTGTCTTTACGCAGCAGAGATTGCAACAACATTTATAGCAATGTTATACATAGTTACAAGCACTGCTGCACAGAGTGCTAAATGCACATCCGTAATCGAATATCAGCCTCTGAGGTCTACTCTTTGACAAAGGATACCAAAAGAACAAAGCAAATTAGATAATAGAAATAAATTAGAAAGTTGGGTAAAATTGCTGCTCTATATAAATTATCAGCGTTTAACTTTCACTGTCAGATTTGGCTTCTGTTTTTTATGATGTTTTCCTAATTATTCTGTGATATTGTGTTTTTAATTATACAAAAAACACAAAATACTGGTCTGGATTCCAATCATTTTTATTTGCATGAAAAAACATTGTATATCATTATATAGTAAACAGCAGCATTACATGATATATGCACACAATGGTATAAATATACCTAACACTTGTGCTCTTGATACAAAAGGATTTATCAGACATATAATGTTCCCTTTATATATACAGTATGTGCTATTATCAGTTCTTGTGGCTTCTAACTAACATGAAAACATCTAACAGACATAATATCAAGTTACAGAACATGACACACATATTACATACCCAGTATATATGTAGGTTATAGTAGCCATTTAAATTAAACTGATTATGATCATGTGACACACATATATACATACCCAGTATACATGTAGGTTATAGTAGCCATTTAAATTAAACTGATTATGATCATGTGACACATATATTACATACCCAGTATACATGTAGGTTATAGTAGCCATTTAAATTAAACTGATTATGATCACATGACACACATATCACATACCCAGTATACATGTAGGTTATAGTAGCCATTTAAATTAAACTGATTATGATCACATGACACACATATTACATACCCAGTATACATGTAGGTTATAGTAGCCAGTTAAATTAAACTGATTATGATCACGTATGTACCGGTTACTGATATTGTGTCTCATTAAATATAATCAGTTTCCCCTCAGTAATTCCTCTGGTATATAACATGTACAATGCTAAGCATCTATTGCTATAAGAAAAGGTTTATCCACATGATGTGCACATTAAATATATCTCCCAGATGTCAATCATTTGAGACTGATGTTCTTGTTTATATAATTCTCTAACACTCTATTCATATAAAGACTCCTTTATTCTGTAAATGTAATTATTTCCTCCCTTATGTAAATCAAACGTACAACTCCTAACACTGGCATATTTTATAAACAACACTGGGGGTGCTTTGGTGGTGAATGGTTGTGTAAACTGGTCAGTATGAGGAGAGATCTGTATATTCCTGTGTGGTGTTTGGATTCTATCACATTGATATGAGAGAAACTGAGGTTCACATATATAGAGGAACAAAGGACAGCAGGAGAGCACTTCCAATCTGGGACTTTTATAACTGGGATTTAGAAAGTATTATTTACAATAGGATCCTTTTTGATGCTTCTTTTTAGAGAGTTTGTCCTCGTTAGGATAATTGTAAAAAGGTTTGTACACTGTGTATATAAACTTTATTTGTGTGTAAATATTTGGTGTTATGTGATACCTGATTTCAATAAAACCCCTTTTTCCACTTTCTAAACATGTGAAAGGTTTCTTCCCTTGTGAATCCTTTCATGACTTTTCAGATTACTCATTTGTGTAAAACATTTCCCACACTCTGTACATGTAAAAGGCTTTTCCCCTGCGTGAATCCTTTCATGACTTTTCAGATTACTCATTTGTGTAAAACATTTCCCACACTCTGTACATGTAAAAGGCTTTTCCCCTGTGTGAATCCTTTCATGCCTTTTCAGATGACTCTTTTGTGTAAAACATTTCCCACACTCTGTACATGTGAAAGGCTTTTCTCCTGTGTGACTCATTTCATGATAATTCAGATTACTCATAACTGTAAAACCTTTTCCACACTCTGTACATGTGAAAGGCTTTTCTCCTGTGTGAATCATTTCATGAGTTTTCAGACTACTCATTGCTGTAAAACTTTTTCCACACTCATTACATATGAAACAGTTTTCTCCTGTGTGACTCCTTTCATGAGTTTTCAGATTACTCCTATCAGTAAAACTTTTTCCACACTCTGTACATGTGAAAGGCTTTTCTCCTGTGTGACTCCTTTCATGATTATTCAGATTACTCATAACTGTAAAACCTTTTCCACACTCTGTACATGTGAAAGGCTTTTCTCCTGTGTGAATCATTTCATGAGTTTTCAGACTACTCATTGCTGTAAAACTTTTTCCACACTCATTACATATGAAACAGTTTTCTCCTGTGTGACTCCTTTCATGAGTTTTCAGATTACTCCTATGAGTAAAACTTTTTCCACACTCTGTACATGTGAAAGGCTTTTCTCCTGTGTGAATCCTTTCATGGCTTTTCAGAAAACTCTTTTGTGTAAAACTTTTTCCACACTCTGTACATGTGAAAGGCTTTTCCCCTGTGTGAATCCATTCATGGCTTTTCAGAAAGCTCTTTTGTCTAAAACTTTTTCCACACTCTGTACATGTGAAAGGTCTCTCCCCTGTGTGGGTCTTTTCATGAGATATGAGATTTCCCTTGGATGTGAAACATCTCCCACACTCATTACATGTGAAAGGTTTCTCCCCTGTGTGGGTCTTTGTGTGATACTTAAGGCTTCCTTTAGATGTGAAACATATCCCACATTCTGTACACGTGTGAGGTTTCACAACTGTGTGAACTGTGTGGTGTTCAATGAGATGCAAATTGCATGTGAATCTTTTCTCACATTCTGTACATTTGAAAGGTTTCTTATTTGTATGAATTATTTGGCTCGACTTAAGACTGTCCCCTTCTTTTAAATGTTTTGAACACTCAGTAAATGTGTGTGGTTTATCCTCTGGGATAATCATTTCACTAGATAAGGCATAATTGTTGTCCTCTTGTTTGATGACTAAATTACTCTCTGTATATAATGATTGCTGCCCAGTTCCTGACAATTCTCCATCTCCTTTAAATATCTGTTTTGATATCCCCAATGTTTGTGAATAGTCATTAGTGTCTAAGACTTTTGGAGTCTGTGGTATCATTCTGATGCTTCCTGTAGTAAAGGATGAGTATGAACTATTCAAGTGATTGTCTACATAAAAAGAAAAGGAATAAAGAAAGTTTATTCTTTAAAATATCGTCTTACACAAATCATATTATTTATTTACATTCCATAAAATGGCTTCTGTTTTGTGTTTATTTTTAAATTGATTAACCTGTAAATCACAAATTTAAACAAAGAGAAACAAATAATGTAAATATTTCTACATCATAATAAACTAAACCACTGATTACTGATTAAAACAATTTATAGCGCCCCATTAAATAAGGTGCAGGTGGATAATGTTCTCAACAAGGGAAAAAAAGTATCTGTATTCTGGGCAATATAGGTGGCATCTACCATCCTTATTTAACATTGCACAAGCAAATGCACATACAGCACTGCCCGGCTCATGCTCAACCAGTAGAGTGAAAATATGATATCTTAATCATCACAGACTAATAATTAGTGTGAGATGATTTGAAAGGCTAAAGGAGCAGTGATCTTATGATACTTCTTAGCTTGCGGTTGCAGTTGTTTAATTTATATAATCAGCCAAAAATGTATTAGTTTAATAAGACTCACTTTGAAATTAAGCACACAAATCAGTGGCGGTTCTGGGGTGGGGAACACTTACTGGTGACGTTCTGGGTGTTCCACATATGGGAACAAGGTAGGCGTAAGTGTAGTTATGGGTGTTCCATGAGTTGGATCAGGGCAGGGGAAGGTAGAGTTGCAGGTGACCTGAGAGCAGGTGATGACACAAATGTTCTTAAAAGGTGCAGATATAAATATAATAGTTTATATTTCTTTAGTGAGTGATTTATTCTATTTCCCAGTAATTAAAGTCAGCATAATATCTATTTTACTCACCTAACACATATGAGTTCATGCTGATAACAGGCTCCATTGTCTGTGCTCAGGAAGAAGGTTCCATTATTCACTCCAGTTACATCAATACCTGATATCAATCAGTGCTCTGGCCGTGTCTGTAAAAAGTATATTAAATGGTTTAGACAGATAATAATAAATAATGGTTCTGATTAACTGTACGTATGGTATAATTAAAGGCACGCATAACAATTCATGTGATACAGATCAGCTGTTTAGGTTATTACATATGTGCTATTCATTCAGCACAAGCATTTAGTACACTTAGCTCTGTGGGTGTTGCACCTTAAATATTTATCTCTCCAGAAATTTACAAGTACAGTATAAGCTCAGGAGTAGACAATCTATTTATGAGTGGGACAAACAACAACCTTACAAATATATTATAATCATTGTATTGTTTCTATTATTTATATAAAAGAGCAGCACTTACACAAATGTTAAATAAGAGTTGTTTATATGTAATTTAAATCTAATACTACAGTATTGATATTGTACTTTCTACAGATCCTCACTGTCAGACATTTTGTATTTACTAAAAATAAAATGTGTAACAAAAACCACACACAAATAGTGATAATAATACCGACCAATATGTAGTACCGACCAACATGTAGTAATATATCCAACGTGAAAAGAGTCTTTAATGGAGACCGTACCACAAACACAAATAGTGATAATAATACCGACCAATATGTAGTAATATATCCAACGTGAAAAGAGTCTTTAATGGAGACAGTAGCACAAACACAAATAATGATAATAATACAGACCAATATGTAGTACCGACCAATATGTAGTAATATATCCAACGTGAAAAGAGTCTTTAATGGAGACAATACCACAAATACAGATAGTGATAATAATACAGACCAATATGTAGTACCGACCAATATGTAGTAATATATCCAACGTGAAAAACAGAATTTATGTTTACCTGATAAATTACTTTCTCCAACGGTGTGTCCGGTCCACGGCGTCATCCTCACTTGTGGGATATTCTCTTCCCCAACAGGAAATGGCAAAGAGCCCAGCAAAGCTGGTCACATGATCCCTCCTAGGCTCCGCCTTCCCCAGTCAATCGACCGACGTAAAGGAGGAATATTTGCATAGGAGAAATCATATGATACCGTGGTGACTGTAGTTAGAGAAAATAAATCATCAGACCTGATTAAAAAACCAGGGCGGGCCGTGGACCGGACACACCGTTGGAGAAAGTAATTTATCAGGTAAACATAAATTCTGTTTTCTCCAACATAGGTGTGTCCGGTCCACGGCGTCATCCTCACTTGTGGGAACCAATACCAAAGCTTTAGGACACGGATGATGGGAGGGAGCAAATCAGGTTACCTAGATGGAAGGCACCACGGCTTGCAAAACCTTTCTCCCAAAAATAGCCTCAGAAGAAGCAAAAGTATCAAATTTGTAAAATTTGGTAAAAGTGTGCAGTGAAGACCAAGTCGCTGCCTTACATATCTGATCAACAGAAGCCTCGTTCTTGAAGGCCCATGTGGAAGCCACGGCCCTAGTGGAATGAGCTGTGATTCTTTCAGGAGGCTGCCGTCCGGCAGTCTCATAAGCCAATCTGATGATGCTTTTAAGCCAAAAAGAGAGAGAGGTAGAAGTTGCTTTTTGACCTCTCCTTTTACCAGAATAAACAACAAACAAGGAAGATGTTTGTCTGAAATCCTTTGTAGCCTCTAAATAGAATTTTAGAGCACGAACTACATCCAAATTGTGCAACAAACGTTCCTTCTTTGAAACTGGATTCGGACACAAAGAAGGCACGACTATCTCCTGGTTAATATTTTTGTTAGAAACAACTTTCGCAAGGAAACCAGGTTTAGTACGCAAAACCACCTTATCTGCATGGAACACCAGATAAGGAGGAGAACACTGCAGAGCAGATAACTCTGAAACTCTTCTAGCAGAAGAAATTGCAACCAAAAACAAAACTTTCCAAGATAATAACTTGATATCAACGGAATGTAGGGGTTCAAACGGAACCCCCTGAAGAACTGAAAGAACTAAATTGAGACTCCAAGGAGGAGTCAAAGGTTTATAAACAGGCTTGATTCTAACCAGAGCCTGAACAAAAGCTTGAACATCTGGCACAGCCGCCAGCTTTTTGTGAAGTAAAACAGATAAAGCAGAAATCTGTCCCTTCAAAGAACTTGCAGATAATCCTTTCTCCAAACCTTCTTGAAGAAAGGATAGAATCTTAGGAATTTTTATCTTGTTCCATGGGAATCCTTTAGATTCACACCAACAGATATATTTTTTCCATATTTTATGGTAGATTTTTCTAGTTACAGGCTTTCTAGCCTGAACAAGAGTATCAATGACAGAATCTGAGAACCCTCGCTTTGATAAAATCAAGCGTTCAATCTCCAAGCAGTCAGTTGGAGTGAGGCCAGATTCGGATGTTCGAACGGACCTTGAACAAGAAGGTCCTGTCTCAAAGGTAGCTTCCATGGTGGAGCCGATGACATATTCACCAGATCTGCATACCAAGTCCTGCGTGGCCACGCAGGAGCTATCAAGATCACCGATACCCTCTCCTGTTTGATCCTGGCTACCAGCCTGGGAATGAGAGGAAACGGTGGGAACACATAAGCTAGGTTGAAGCTCCAAGGTGCTACTAGTGCATCCACTAGAGTCGCCTTGGGATCCCTGGATCTGGACCCGTAGCAAGGAACCTTGAAGTTCTGACGAGACGCCATCAGATCCATGTCTGGAATGCCCCACAATTGAATTATTTGGGCAAAGATTTCCGGATGGAGTTCCCACTCCCCCGGATGAAATGTCTGACGACTCAGAAAATCCGCTTCCCAATTTTCCACTCCTGGGATGTGGATTGCAGACAAGTGGCAGGAGTGAGTCTCCGCCCATTGAATTACTTTGGTCACTTCTTCCATCGCCAGGGAACTCCTTGTTCCCCCCTGATGGTTGACATACGCAACAGTCGTCATGTTGTCTGATTGAAACCGTATGAATTTGGCCTTTGCTAGCTGAGGCCAAGCCTTGAGAGCATTGAATATCGCTCTCAGTTCCAGAATATTTATCGGGAGAAGAGATTCTTCCCGAGACCAAAGACCCTGAGCTTTCAGGGGTTCCCAGACCGCGCCCCAGCCCACCAGACTGGCGTCGGTCGTGACAATGACCCACTCTGGTCTGCGGAAGCTCATCCCTTGTGACAGGTTGTCCAGGGTCAGCCACCAACGGAGTGAATCTCTGGTCCTCTGATCTACTTGTATCGTCGGAGACAAGTCTGTATAATCCCCATTCCACTGACTGAGCATGCACAGTTGTAATGGTCTTAGATGAATTCGCGCAAAAGGAACTATGTCCATTGCCGCGACCATCAAACCTATTACTTCCATGCACTGCGCTATGGAAGGAAGAAGAACAGAATGAAGTACTTGACAAGAGCTTAGAAGTTTTGATTTTCTGGCCTCTGTCAGAAAAATCCTCATTTCTAAGGAGTCTATTATTGTTCCCAAGAAGGGAACTCTTGTTGACGGAGATAGAGAACTTTTTTCTACGTTCACTTTCCACCCGTGAGATCTGAGAAAGGCCAGGACAATGTCCGTATGAGCCTTTGCTTGTGGTAGAGACGACGCTTGAATCAGTATGTCGTCCAAGTAAGGTACTACTGCAATGCCCCTTGGTCTTAGCACCGCTAGAAGGGACCCTAGTACCTTTGTGAAAATTCTTGGAGCAGTGGCTAATCCGAATGGAAGTGCCACAAACTGGTAATGCTTGTCCAGAAAGGCGAACCTTAGGAACCGATGATGTTCCTTGTGGATCGGAATATGTAGATACGCATCCTTTAAATCCACCGTGGTCATGAATTGACCTTCCTGGATGGTAGGAAGAATTGTCCGAATGGTTTCCATTTTGAACGATGGAACCTTGAGAAATTTGTTTAGGATCTTGAGATCTAAGATTGGTCTGAATGTTCCCTCTTTTTTGGGAACTATGAACAAATTGGAGTAGAATCCCATCCCTTGTTCTCCTAATGGAACAGGATGAATCACTCCCATTTTTAACAGGTCTTCTACACAATGTAAGAATGCCTGTCTTTTTATGTGGTCTGAAGACAATTGAGACCTGTGGAACCTTCCCCTTGGGGGTAGCTCCTTGAATTCCAGAAGATAACCTTGGGAGACTATTTCTAGCGCCCAAGGATCCAGAACATCTCTTGCCCAAGCCTGAGCGAAGAGAAAAAGTCTGCCCCCCACCAGATCCGGTCCCGGATCGGGGGCCAACATCTCATGCTGTCTTGGTAGCAGTGGCAGGTTTCTTGGCCTGCTTACCTTTGTTCCAGCCTTGCATTGGCCTCCAGGCTGGCTTGGTTTGAGAAGTATTACCCTCTTGCTTAGAGGATGTAGAACTTGAGGCTGGTCCGTTTCTGCGAAAGGGACGAAAATTTGGTTTATTTTTAGCCTTAAAAGACCTATCCTGAGGAAGGGCGTGGCCCTTACCCCCAGTGATATCTGAAATAATCTCTTTCAAGTCAGGGCCAAACAGCGTTTTCCCCTTGAAAGGTATGTTAAGCAATTTGTTCTTGGAGGACGCATCCGCTGACCAAGACTTTAGCCAAAGCGCTCTGCGCGCCACAATAGCAAACCCTGAATTTTTCGCCGCTAATCTAGCTAATTGCAAAGTGGCGTCTAAGGTAAAAGAGTTAGCCAACTTAAGTGCTTGAACTCTGCCCATAACCTCCTCATAAGAGGATGCTTGATTGAGCGACTTTTCTAGTTCCTCGAACCAGAAACACGCTGCTGTAGTGACAGGAACAATGCATGAAATTGGTTGTAGAAGGTAACCTTGCTGAACAAACATCTTTTTAAGCAAACCCTCTAATTTTTTGTCCATAGGATCTTTAAAAGCACAACTATCTTCTATAGGGATAGTGGTGCGTTTGTTTAGAGTAGAAACCGCCCCCTCGACCTTGGGGACTGTCTGCCATAAGTCCTTCCTGGGGTCGACCATAGGAAATAATTTCTTAAATATAGGGGGAGGGACAAAAGGTATGCCGGGCCTTTCCCATTCTTTATTTACAATGTCCGCCACCCGCTTGGGTATAGGAAAAGCTTCGGGGGGCACCGGGACCTCTAGGAACCTGTCCATTTTACATAATTTCTCTGGAATGACCAAATTGTCACAATCATCCAGAGTAGATAACACCTCCTTAAGCAGAGCGCGGAGATGTTCCAATTTAAATTTAAATGTAATAACATCAGGTTCAGCTTGTTGAGAAATTTTTCCTGAATCTGAAATTTCTCCCTCAGACAAAACCTCCCTAGCCCCTTCAGACTGGTGTAAGGGCATGTCAGAACCATTATCATCAGCGTCCTCATGCTCTTCAGTATCTAAAACAGAGCAGTCGCACTTTCGCTGATAAGTGGGCATTTTGGCTAAAATGTTTTTAATAGAATTATCCATTACAGCCGTTAATTGTTGCATAGTAAGGAGGATTGGCGCACTAGATGTACTAGGGGCCTCCTGAGTGGGCAAGACTGGTGTAGACATAGAAGGGGATGATGCAGTACCATGCTTACTCCCCTCACTTAAGGAATCGTTTTGGGCAACATTATTATCAGTGGTATCATTGTCCCTACTTTGTTTGTCACATTTATCACATATATTTAAATGGATAGGAACCTTGGCTTCCGAACATACAGAACATCGTCTATCTGATAGTTCAGACATGTTAATAGGCATAAACTTGGTAACAAAGCACAAAAAACGTTTTAAAATAAAACCGTTACTGTCTCTTTAAATTTTAAACTGAACACACTTTTTTACTGAATATACGCAAAAGTATGAAGGAAATGTTCAAAATTCACCAAAATTTCACCACAGTGTCATAAAGCCTTAAAAGTATTGCACACCAAATTTGAAAGCTTTAACTCTTAAAATAACGGAACCGGAGCCGTTTTTACATTTAACCCCTATACAGTCCCTGGTATCTGCTTTGCTGAGACCCAACCAAGCCCAGAGGGGAATACGATACCAAATGACGCCTTCAATAAGCTTTTTCAGTGGATCTGAGCTCCTCACACATGCATCTGCATGCCTTGCTTCTCAAAAACAACTGCGCATTAATGGCGCGAAAATGAGGCTCTGCCTATGACTAGAAAAGGCCCCCAGTGAAAAAGGTGTCCAATACAGTGCCTGTCCGTTTTTTTTAACAATTTGCCAAGATTAAAATAACTCTCCTAAGTTATAAACCATTAAACATGCTTATATAGTAATCGTTTTGGCCCAGAAAAATGTCTACCAGTCTTTAAAGCCCTTGTGAAGCCCTTGTATTCTTATATTGAAAATTAAGAAAATGGCTTACCGGATCCCATAGGGAAAATGACAGCTTCCAGCATTACCAAGTCTTGTTAGAAATGTGTCATACCTCAAGCAGCCAAAGTCTGCTCACTGTTTCCCCCAACTGAAGTTAATTCCTCTCAACAGTCCTGTGTGGAAACAGCCATCGATTTTAGTAACGGTTGCTAAAATCATTTTCCTCTTACAAACAGAAATCTTCATCTCTTTTCTGTTTCAGAGTAAATAGTACATACCAGCACTATTTTAAAATAACAAACTCTTGATTGAAGAATAAAAACTACATTTAAACACCAAAAAACTCTGAGCCATCTCCGTGGAGATGTTGCCTGTGCAACGGCAAAGAGAATGACTGGGGAAGGCGGAGCCTAGGAGGGATCATGTGACCAGCTTTGCTGGGCTCTTTGCCATTTCCTGTTGGGGAAGAGAATATCCCACAAGTGAGGATGACGCCGTGGACCGGACACACCTATGTTGGAGAAAGAGTCTTTAATGGAGACAGTAGCACAAATACAAATAGTGATAATAATACAGACCAATATGTAGTACCGACCAATATGTAGTAATATATCCAACGTGAAAAGAGTCTTTAATGGAGACAGTAGCACAAATACAAATAGTCCATACAATGTTCCTCAGAAGGAAGAGAAAGAAACACATCATAGCATAATCAGAGGCGTAACTAGAAACCACAGGGCCCAGGTGCAAGAATCTAAGAAGGGCCCCCCTACCCCACCCAAAAAAAAAAAATGAGAATTTGATACATTTTTTTTTTTTTAACCCAGAAAAAAAAAATGTGATTCAGATTACATGTCTGCAAAATGAGGTACCCTGTGCCCACAGTCTGTGAGATGGTCTGACCCCCTATTACTGTATATATTGACACTGTTTTACCCACCAGTACTGTCTAAATTTAGAAGAGAGTTTGAGAATTATCCCTCACTATATACCAATATTTAGTAACCCAATAGCTTTCTAGCACCATCTACCCTTATTGTTATTGGTCCACCAGTACTGTATAAAAGTGAGTTAGTGACACAGTCTGTAATCTGCCGGTGAGGTGGCTGGCCTGACCCTACCCGCCCCAATACTTTATAAAGTGACCACAGTAGTCTGTGACATGGTCCAGCCCCCCCGTACTGTATATAGTGATACTGTATAGTGACACTGTTTACCCCTGCCCCCCCCTCATGCTGTAGTAACAAGGTCTGTAATTTGGTGGTTCCACAAAATATACACACACATACATGCATGCATAAATACACACACAGTCACATACATACACACACACACACACATAAACACCAATGGGTAAAACAGAAAGACTAACCCCTGTTATGCACATGTAGCTAATCAAGCTGTCAGATGTACACACACAGTAATACACAATCTCTCAATTTGGTCACACTGATGTCTGCTGATAGTCTCTCACACACTACACAGACATGCTGACAGTAACTCGTACATACACACAAGCACATGTTACACAGACTGCCTCACATACAGATAGTGCCACATACACAGTGAAATAACTGCATTTAAATGGTCCCTAAGACTCTATAAATCTTAGTATCTATTTGCTATACACTTTAGTGAAAGGCTAATATTACATTTAATAATCCCTTATGAATTATTATACCCACTATATAATATTAACACACAATCACTAGCTTAAACTACTTGTAAGGTCATAAACTCACAAAGTCTTATTCCAGCAGTAACAAAACTTTTATTACAATGAGGCTAATTAAACATTATTACAATATGCAGATTAAATATAAATTACACATATGCAAATCACTTATAAATACTCAGCAGTGAACTATACATCAATATTACACTAATACATTTGCCCAATCTATGTGAAAGTATGGTGTGCTGAAATTATGTGTCTGTAAGGATCACTTACTTCTGATGTTAGCTGTGGTCACCATTCCAATTGAAAAAGAGTGAAAGAGAGAGGGTGAACTCCAGTATTCCTGCTACTTTTATTGTAAGTTTTTCATCCCTCCCACAATGATGATGTCACTCATAAGCAAGCCCTCATTGTAATTTTAAGAGTATATGGTTTCATCCTGCATGTGCTTTGGGGGTAGGGAATGGCATTAGCCTTAGACAAAGGATCTTAAGCCAGCTGGTCATCCTTCTCAGATGGGGGTCTGGTAATGTGATCTTTCTACATTCCATAGTGACCTAGTATCTGAATGAGGAGTTAACCCCTTCTTTACCATTCAGCTGAGTTCTTGTAGAATACATATACCATATATATATGTATATATATATACCCCTTCCAGACCATATGTGAATTCAGATCATGCCATTATTACATTCCCCCCTTTTGGCAATGGAGGTTACCATACCCTTCCATTCCAATGGTTGTTTTATATGAGTGAATCTGATGGAAGATTCCTAACCCCACCTATGTGTGATGGCTATATTAGTGTACTAAAGACGCTTCCATTCGCATACCATAATATAAGTGATATACACGTGCAATTAATGATTTTAAATAACAACACATACAAATTTGAATAATTATACATAATATAGAAATAAATAATACGATTATAAATGGATGTATAAACAGATTTCCCAATGCAGAACCCCATGATGACTGTTTCGAAAAGGAATTTGCTAATTTCTGCCACCAGGTTGCACTTGACATCTCCGTAAAAGTATGTTCAATCCTTTGTAGTTCTTGTTCCTGATGGTAGAAATTTACATGAACACGTTCCCCAAAATTTTTAAGATGTTCTAGTAACACAGAGTCTTTTTGCAATAAGGTTACCCATTTTTGCCAAGGTGCATCATCTACTAATATTGGGGTTATGAGTGGAGCCCCCAAGGTAGCGTTATATGTGAGTAACTGTGGGACAGTGAAGTTAAACTGTAGTGAACTTATCCTCACAGGGTACCCAGTAATACAATAAATCCCTGGTGTGATTTGTTCCCTTGAATTACACCTGTCAAACCATACATGCACTTCATCTTTAGGCTTCAATGCAACAAAACACACCTTTCCTTGTCCTAAGGGAAAAATCATATCTTGGGGATTAACTTTCTCCACAAAACCATTGCAATATGAGTGATTATGCCAGCAGGAATCAAAAATTATTCTTGCCTGGTTGGGTAGACATAAAATTTTAGAAGGAAACCTTATGCAG